>NC_066323.1:19874899-20218649 GCF_022539315.1 Serinus canaria
AACAGGAGTTCCCTGGCCTCTTTGTGACCTAAAATTTCCCCTGAATGGAAGTACAAAACCTATTTGTTTAACCTGGACATTTCAGCCTCCTCAGAAGAGAAATAAATGCTGTCTCCTCCTCAGTCCAAGTCTTATTCAGACTTTCATCTTGTGCACAAAAAGGGGGAGGGAAAGTGGGAAAGAGTCCTCAGGGAATTAACAAAAAACCCTCCACAGTAAGTAAAAAATCTCTGTATATCCTGAACATCAGTGTGCAGCTATGCAAAAAGCTGTGCCTTGTCTTTTCTCTTCCCTAGGAAATAGTTCATGGATTCCCAATCCTCAAGTGGCCCAGGCACAGCATCCATCCTAACAGAACGCTGAGTTAACCTGGAGAAAAGCAGGAATTAGATCACTGACTTCACTTGTTCCCAACAAAGGCAAAGCCATTTCAGTGGCAAATGGGCAGAAAAGCCACAGAAGTGGTTGCAGTGCAGATCTGCCCTTCCCATGGAGAACCCAAACAGCGCCAGAGCATCAGCGGGGACGGTGTCAGCTCCGAGGATAATGCCAGGAATAATGTCCCCTCGCAGGAGATAATGCCAGGAATAATGTCCCCTCAGCTGTACAGAAGGAAGTTGCAGCTCCACAGAGAGGCTCGGGGGCCACCAGAAAGCACAAGTGTTAAAGTGGAGCTTTCAGCTCCTCAAATTACTGCCTTAATTTATGTGCAGTAAAGTGCACCAGGCAACGTGTTCCACACTTAGATTTTAAAAGGATTTTTCCCACTTTGCCTCTTGTCCTCTCCTTTAACCTCCCAGTAAATTCCCATTGGCTGCTGCTACCATGCAAGCCTGAAATTTTAATTCCCTTCCACATCTCCACAGCCCCGTTTCTCTGTGGGTGCAGATATTGAGAAATTAGCAAGAAATGGGGAAAATCACATTGGAAAAATTTCACCTTGAGGGTTTTTATCTCCCCACCTATCACAGGAGTAATGGAGCAGACGACAGGAAGATTTTAATGCTGATTTAACATCTATCTATTTATGCTGCTGCATATATGTATTTATTTGTGTTTCTCCCTGAGCTCTGTACGTCCACAGGAGCCAGGAAATGGAGCTGATTAATAGAGCTCCTTCCTCCAAATGCACAAAGTAAATTCAGCCTAAATGATAATCAGTGAGTTTGATTTTATTCTTCCCTTCAGTATCAAGAGGAGGGAAGTGTTGGAGGGAGTGTTTTGGATAGAGGAATACTGATGGAGTCATCCTTCCACAGTCCATCCTTTTCCTCCACATTGCAATTCCTTTCCATCACAAAAGCTGGAGGGCTGCTGGTAAAGTTGGTCAGCAGGTTAAATATTTATAACCTCTATAAAAATATATGCTAATTTGAAAATAGTAAACTAAACTCAGGACATGGCTTGGGGCAAATTTAAACAAAGCCATCAAAGCAAGAGCTGTGTTTTATACTAAAGCCATAGGCAGAGCACAACAGGTATAACTCTGAATTTCTTTGTGTTAAGGACAAGCACTAAACCCAGGGCACTGTTTGCATACCAAGGGCTGCCTGGAACAGGGAATGATCCCCCCTGAGCCTGTGCTGCAACCCTTTCCTGGAATCCCAGGCTGGTTTGGGATGGAAGGACCTGAAACCTCCTCCAGTCCCATGCTCCCCCTGCCAGGTTGTCAGGGACCCCTTCCACTGTCCCAGGCTGCTCCAAGCCCTGTCCAACCTGGCCTTGGACACTTCCAGGGATCCAGGGGCAGCCACAGCTGCCAGGGCCTCCCCAACCTCACAGGGAAGGATTCCTTCCCAATATCCCATCTAGCCCTGCTTTCAGTCAGTTTGAAGCCATTCCCCCTTGTGCTGTCACTCCAGACCCTTGGATATTCTGTCCCCATGTTTCCTGTTGGCTCCATCAGGCACTGCAAGGCCACAGTGAGGTCACCCAGAGCTTCTCTGTTCCAGGCTGAACACTCCCAGCTGTGCCAGCCTTTCCTCCCAGCAGAGCTGCTCCATCCCTCTGCTCACCCTGGTGCCTCCTCTGGACTCTCTCCAGCAGCTCCAGGTCCTTCCTGTGCTGGGCCCCAGGGCTGGGGCAGCTCTGCACATGGGGTCTCACCTGAGCAGGGCAGAGGGGCACAATCCCAATCCCTTTCCTGCTGCCCATCCTGGGATCAGCCCAGCACAGGTCTGGACTGGAATGGGCCAGTGACACTTTGGGTAGAGGAAGGAGTGAGGGAAGGAAGATGTGTGTTAACCTCAGGTAGGGAAAGGATCTATTGGAGATTAAAAACCCCAGGACTTTGTGCTGGAAGAACCTGGAGACCCAAAAAGCTGAGCCTTGTCCATACTCTGTGGCAGGAAAGGGGATTTGAGCAGTCAAGGCAGCAGTGGAAGAAGCACCAAGGGTCAAACCCAGAGGGATTAAAACCCTCTGGATCAAACACCAAGGGATTAAAGCCCTGAGGGTCAAACACAGAGGGATTAAACCCCTCTGGATCAAAACCAAAGGATTAAACACAGGGGATTAATCACCTTCCTCAGCCAAGCACTGCAGGAAGCCCCAGCCACAAGCACAGTAACTGCAAGGCCACCCCAAGATTATTTTTTGGCACTTTGAGCCAATAAAAAGGGATCCTCCCATAAAAGTCCAGGAACTTTTGGCCATGTGCATGGTTTGGGGCTCTGTGTGCAGTGCTGGGGAGATTTGTCCATCACTGCCCAGGAAACCTCCACCCCACAAACAGCTGGAGCTCTGGACTCCCCATCCTTGATATTCAAGGCTGCCTGAGGGGACAATATCCTCAACCCATGGGTGCTGCTCAGGATGAGAGGTTCCTGGATGCCTTTCCTCTCCCTGCTCCCAGAGAAGCTGGTGGGCAGTCCCCGTGCCCTGTCACATTTCCATAACACCAATGACAATCTGAAATGTCCCTTGTACGGGCAGTGCTGTGTTTGCTTTGCTGCCTGCTGCTGTTGAGGTAACAGATGTTTTCATTGAGCTGTTCACAATAACCCCTGGGCCTTTCCCCTGAGTGGTTCCAGTTAATTTAAAATGCAGCAATGTGGATGAGGAGGTTGGATTTTGCCTTCCAATGCACATTAACTTGCATTTGTCAACATTTAATTTCATCTGCCACTGCCTTGCCTGCTCACCTGCCTGGATAGAGCCATTCCCAGCTTTTCACAGCTTGAACTACACAACTAAATAAATTTCACTAAATAACTGTGGGCAGCTACTATTTATTCCATCTTTCCCTCCCCTCTAATTCTGGATTATATTTTTAAAAGCCTGGCCCACGCTTTCAGATTCTCTCCTCTTCTACAGCCACACTGAAAATTGGTTGTTCTTTTTCTGTTTAACTCACGGCTGCTTCCTAACCTGTGCTGGTAATTCCTTTATTTAAGGCTGCCCTCTTGTTCTGCTGCCTCCTTCTCTACTGGGATCTTATCTTTAGATCCCTCTGAAGTCTCTTCCCATGGATATTCCCTGTGTAGTGTTTTCAGCAAAATCTGTGAAGAGGCAATTAGCAGAAGCCTCTGCCTCCTGTCTATTCCCAGATTAAATTCTCTCACCAATTTCTACTTCCAGTCCCTCATACAATCACTTGGTAGGAGATCTTTTTCCCCTTTATACAGTGGGAAAGAAAGGATTTAGAGTGCAAAAGCAACTCCAGACACAGCATTTCCCTTGCCCTCTCTTCTGAGGTTTCCAGAAAACCCACAAAGGGAACAGACACTGTCCAGTTCTGTCAGTTCCCTCAATTTGGGAAGGACATCCAGGGGCTGAGTGTATCCAGGGAAGGGAACAGAGCTGGGAAAGGGGCTGGAGTACCTGGAGTGACTGAGGGAGCTGGAAAGGGGCTCAGCCTGGAGAAAAGGAGGCTCAGGGGGGACCCTGTGGCTCTGCACAACTCCTGACAGGAGGGGACAGCTGGGGGTGGTTGGGCTCTGCTCCCAGGGAACAGAGACAGGATCAGAGGGAACGGCCTCAAGTTGCCTCAAGTGCCAGGGAAGGCTCAGGTTGGACATCAGGAGGAATTTCTCCATGGTGGTCAGGAATTGGCAGGGGCTGCCCAGGGAGGTGTGGAGTCCCCATCCCTGCAGATGTCCAAGGAATGCCTGGACATGGCATTCAGTGCTCTGGGCTGGTGACAAGGTGGGGACAGGGCACTGGTTGGATTTGATCATCTTGGACATCTTTTCCAACCTCAGTAATTCTGGGATTCTCTCATATCAGGATAATTGCTAAGAAAAGGCAGATCCCTGCCTAATCCCCTCCCAGTTTCCCAGAGACCCTGTCCAGCCCTGAGGCTGCAGTTTTGGGGACAAGCAAAGCTTTGCTGTGCCCTCTCTTTGCCAGACACTTGCCGGATTCCAGCTCCAGCATCCCCACCTCTGGATAGACACGGCACAGCAGCCAGGGATACACAACTGGAGAGGTACAATTTGCAATTTAACCATCCCCCCCCAAAAAAAAAAAAAGGGAAAGAAGGGAAGACTGGGAGAAGCCTTTTTAAGGAATGGGAATGGATCAGCTCGCAGGGCTGCACAGAGGGTGGGGCACAGCCAGGGCCTGCCTGAAGACAAAGAAGGAATAAGATGTCTTCATGCTGAACTCAGCCATCCTCATCTCCCACCAGCTCTGCCCCACACCAGACTGCTCAGGCACAAACCTCTGAGGATTTCCAGGCACAAACCTTTGAGGATTTTCCGTTTATTTTCAATTTGCATTTCCATATTTAAATTCGAGGAGGAAGAAAAGAAACCCCAAATCCAGTGATTCCTGGAATCCACCAGGGAAACCTGTCATAACAGCTTTGACCCCTGGGCACAACTATGAATTCTGAGCAACCTTTAATTTCTCCTTAAAAATCAAATGCAAGTTCTGGGAGGCAAGGAGCAACAACGTTCACTGCAAACTCCACATCCTTGTCAGAAACTCTTTATAACAGACTCAGGATCTGCACTCACTCTGGCCAGAGGAATATGCTGCTCCAACCCTGTTCCTTCCAACCCCCCAAGCTCTCTGTAAAATCACTAACATGGAAATAGAGAAGAAACTCAATATTTTGGCAGTTGGAAAATGTCTTCCTCCAACCACAGGAAGGCATTTCCCGGTTGATTCTTGTGTTGTCATAAAAGCAGCAACACCCCTTTGACAAGTTTTGCTTTATCTCTGCAGAACCTCATGAATCTGCTTCCAAATCCTCCTTTCCAAAAGTATGAGCACCAAGAAATTCTCTTTTGTGCCTGGATAGTCAAGGCCACTGCTATTCCTTAGCTCCATTCCCCTCCTCTTCCTCCTCTTTTTTGTGAGCTGGGGAGAAGAAGCGTAGCAAAAAATTGCTGTTGATTATTCCTGTTATTGGGAGCATGAGGACCCTGGGGATTATGACCTACATACATTTATTACCCACATCCAAACAGCTTCCATGCTGACTGCAGCAAACAGCAGAGATCAGGAGGATCTGGAGGAGGGAAGAGGAAGAAAGCCATCATCCCCTTGCATCTCACACTCACGGACACCAAGCTGTTGGAAAAGAACCCAAGAAAAATGCACCAAAATGTCCCCAGGGGACCCTCAGCGCTTTCCAGTTTCCCAGCTTTTGGAGGTCTGGCAAGATCTTCAGCCAGAACTGTCCCAGAAATTTTATGAGACCTTCTCCAAGCCCTGTAAAATGATGCCAGGGGAGAATGATGTTTCCACAAGGAGGTTTAGCTGACCATGGAAGGGAAGGCAAAGGAGGTGGAGTGGGATGGAATCCACGAGGTCCTGGCTGGCTGTCTCAAGGATCACAGGCGCATCCAGCTTTCCCAAGGTCCCCAAGAGGTTCTGAAATCTTGTTCATGGATTGAAGCCACAAACGTGTCTGTGACCACAGAGGTGGATGCAAGATTCACCTCTGGGTGCATGAAGGGAGCTTTGCACTTGTGTTGGTTCATACCTGGAAAAACACAAGTTTATCTTCTGTTCCCCCTTTCTGTTAGGATTCCAAGCCTCTCCAGGGATCAGGTGCCTTCTCAAGCACAGAAACACACTCCCAAACCCTGCTGAAGTTCCTGCAGAGCAAGCAGAGAGTGACTGCTGCCCTCATTAGGAAGGACAAAGCCTTCTCAGCAGTGGATAAAAAAGCAGCTCACACTGGGGTTTGCAGGGTAGGACACAGGCTCATTCCAATGCTAACCAGATTATTGAGCTCGCTAAAGGCTATCTCTGAAGGGATAGTTGGAATTAGTTGATAGTGATTTAATTTGTGTTGCAGATTGCTAATTAAGCCTGTGAAGAGGACAAAAAAAATTAATCCATTTAGTTAAGGAGATACAATGAGAGATGTGGCAATGCTGGAGTCATTCACAGCCAGGAATAAGTGGAAAGATTTGCTTGACCTCACCTTTGAGGACGGCGTGGGCACGGGCATGGAGGTCTGGCCTCCCCCACCCATCCCAGTCTCCCTGGATTGCAGGATATTGTGGAATCCTGGAAACATTAAGGTTGGAAAAGACCTTCAAGATCAGCCCAGCACCACCACTAAACCCAGTGCCACATCCACACCTTCTCCACCATTTCCAGGGATGGTGGCTCCATCACTGCTTGCTTCCAAGGCTTGATGATGCTTTCCATGTGGAAATTTTCCCTAATATCCAAACTAAACCACCCCTGGCACAGCTTGAGGCTGTTTCCTCTTGTCCTGATCCTTGTTCCCTGGGAGCAGAGCCCAACCCCACCTGTTTCCACCCTGGTGGATCCATGTGGGGCTTTCACCGCCAACTCCAGGGCTTGATCCGAGAGGAAAATCTCTCCAGGGAAGGAGAGTTAATTAAAAAGCTTAAAAAGCACCCAGGGATGTCCTCTGGGAATGCTCCCAGAGATGGCAGAACCTCCACATTAATCCTGTTTAATCCACCTCTCCCAGGATTCCCAGAGATTCCCAAACCACCACAGCCCATGTTGATTTTCAAAGCCAAGTGATAGGAAGTCAGCTCACACCTCAGTGAGTTGCTCCAACGTTTAATTAACCTGTTAACCCCGAAATCACTCCAGGCACTGGAAGTCATTTTACAAAAAAAATTGCCCAGATATCTTCAAAGAGGAAATTTAAAAATTATTTCAGAAAGAAGAATTCAATTTACTCATTAAAAAAAAAAACAAAACCAAAAAAACTCCACAAAAACACTGAGTGTTTTTCAGAGCTCTTTAAAAATATTTAAGGAGCGATTAAATCAGAAAGTCATTTTGATTTTTCTTATGTCTGACATTTTCAAGGAGAATGCTCCTTTTTCTTCCTCAGTATGGCCCAGATTTCCAGGGAAGCTGCTTCACAGCTGGCTGGATTTCTATCACAGTTTGGAGAAGCAACAGGAAAGCTGAAGTTTGCTGTCTGTCTGTCTGAAAGTTGGGAAGGGCTGTTTGGGGGTGACCCACTTGCTGCTGGCAACTCCCTTGATCTCATTTAGCCCCGTCCCTTCTCCTCCTGGCCTGCACAGATTTTATCCTTTCATCCATTTGGGTTTGAGCTGACTGAGGGCAAATCCAAATCCAAGGAACCCCCACCCCACAGGGATCCAGCCCCAGGGCTGAGTTGGCCATTGCACCAGTGGATCCCAGTTTCCACAGCTCACAGCAGGAGATGGAAACTGGATCCTGCTCCCTTCAGTGCAGCCTGGGGATGTCCATCTCAGCTAATTACGGAATGGTTTGGGATGGAAGGGACCTTAGAGCCCATCCAGTGCCACCCCTGCCACGAACAGGGACACCTCCCACTATCCCAGGTTGCTCCAAGCCCTGTCCAACCTGGCCTGGAACACTTCCAGGGATCCAGGGGCAGCCACAGCTTCTCTGGGCACCCTGTGCCAGGGCCCCACCACTCTCACAGAGAAGAATTCCACAGAATCACAGCATGTTCTGGGTTGGAAGGGACCCACAAGGTCATCGAGTCCAACTCTCAAGTGAAGGGCTCAGCCAGGGGCCTAAGCCACAGCCTTGCTGTTCATGGCACCAGGCTCTGACCAGCTGAGCTGATTCTCCCTCTGATCCAACCTAAATCCACCCTCCTTCACATCAAGGCCATTCCCCATGTCCTGTCACTCCAGGCCCTTATGAAAAGCTCCTCTCCTGCTCTCTCATGAGCCCCCTTTAGGTACTGGAGGTTTTCCCAAAGCCTTCTCTTCTCCAGGCTGAAGGAATCCCAAGATAAAAATGTCTGGATTGCTCCTCAATGCTCCAAATTTCCAGGAGACCTCCTCAGCCACCACCCCCTTCACCCACAGCACAACCCAAAATCTCTTTCTGGAGAAGCTGCAGATTTCTGGGCAGTGAAAACCACCAACCCCAGCAACATTCCAGCTCAGGACAAAGACCACTAAGTTTATCCCCTCATTCCCAGCATCAGGCACACAGCTGGAAGCTCCTTGGGAATGCCTGATGTCACTTGTCACACAAACCCAGCCTCCCCAACAACCACCCCAAGCAGCTGCAATGTCTGCCAGGAAAGAATAATTCAATTCCATCCTGCCCTCCAAGATGGAAAACGCAGCAGACAGTTTTACTGGAACAACTGTTACAAGGCCTCAGCCAGCATGGCTCTCTGCCTTCCTCTGGCAGGGATTTTGGGAGCACAAACACGTCTGTCTCTGCAGCTGGGCCTTCCAAAACACATCATCCCCATCCCCTGGTCTCAGCTCTGCAGCTGCACGAGTTTGGGCAATCCACAAATCACCCGGGGACACTCATATGGCACTGAAAGCACCAAAGAATCCCTTCAAAGCCTACTGAATCCCAATATTCCAAAGAATTCCTTCAAAGCCTACTGAATCCCAATATTCCAAAGAATTCCTTCAAAGCCCACTGAATCCCCATATTCCAAAGAATCCCTTCAAAGCCCAGTGAATCCCAATATTCCAAGAACCAGGAATGCTGAAACACTTTTCCTCCCGTCCTTTTCAAGGTGGTGGATCCTGCTTCTTGTATGTTGGAATCTGAAATGCAAGGGACATTCAGAACTTTGGGCCTGAGAGCCAAAGCTTAGACTTAAACCCAGGATTTGATCTGAGACCTTGGAAAAGGCTTCCAACCTTAGGTGCTAGAAGCGAGAATGTGGATTTATAGTTTAAGCAGAGACATGTTAAGCTAAGTAAAGGAAAGTTTAGAGTTTCAGAGTTAAAGATATAGAAAAATAAAAGTAATTACAGAGGTAAACAAGGAGTTTAGAATGCAGTACTGTAGGTTTGTGTGTCATAACAGGATTGGCTAAGAAAGTTTACACTCTGGCATGGTAAGATGAAATATTTAAAGGTTGAGTCAAAACCATAAATATCCTTGTTGGCAGTGTTTTATTGGTCAATAACTCCTTAAAAGGTCCTGTAACTAAGAGTCCTGTGACATGCTGTAATGGTGTGAGCTGAACTCAACCTTCCTGCCAATGGAGAAGATAAGACAATAAACCACAGCACCAAAACCAACTCAGAAGTCCCGAATAAAATTCCTTACAAAGTTCCCCACAAGTGGATTATCACACTTGTAGCCTTGATACCAAGGCAAAGTAAACAAATTTTGGGGAATGCCAGGCACCTGAGGGTGTTTGCTCGGGGATGAGCTCCTCAGAGAGCATCTTTGCCAAAGAAAGCATTCCTGGCTGGGGGAAGTGCTCTGTCCTTCCCCAAGATCCGCACACGATGGAGGCGTCCAGGTGAGCACAAACCAAAGGGAGCGAACAGCACTGGCCACGTGTCCTACACCCCACAGATCTCATCTGGAGAAGTCATTCCTAGAGGCATCATACCAAGGAATTACTCGTGAGTCCTGCCTGGATTCTGTGCCACTTTATCCATCCCCAGCAGTTCCTACAGCTGGAAGCAGCTCCGCTCATTTATTCACCCTGGGATGGTTCAGCCCTCCAAGGGAAAAGAACTTTTTTCTTTCCACATCTCTTTGAAAGCTTCACCAGGGAAGTTGCAGCACCTTTGAAGCTGTTCTGAGTCCAGGAAGGTGCCAGGCTGTTCCTGAGTGATAGCATGGCAGCACTGCTCTGGGAAGAGGGACAGGGAGCTTGGAAGCAGCTCCAAAGGAGTTAAAGCCCAGCACTTGCCTGTGGGAATCCTGCACCACAGAAGGCCCCAGAGATACAAGGGAATTGTCTGGATAAAAGTTGATTAGTCCACATTACAGGGATTAGCATTCCCTTTGAACTTTTAACAACTTTGTTATGTCTTTTACTTGCCTTTTTATGTAAAAAAATAAATAAAAAGGTGGAGGGGTTTTTAAGTCGATTTTTTTTTTTTTACTTTTAAAGGAAATGATTAATTCTCCCTATTACCAACAGATAAAGCCCTGGCCACACTTGAAAGGGGGAGTCAATAACATGGGGAGGTTGGAGGAACCACAAATCCTATTGGACATGCTCTGGCTGCCTTTAGATGTTTCCTTTGTAGCAGGAACAGGCTGCATTCCCCAGCAGCTCTGCAGCACACGCCACTGGGGTGGCACGGGAGGGGCTGCAAGGGCAGGGGCCAGCAGGGAGCACGGGAGGCCAATCCTGCCTGGATGGCTCCTGGAAAGCCAAGGAAACACCAGCTGGAAGTGGTGCAAGAGGTCAGGTCAGAGCTGCTCCCTGGGGAGGGTCTGGCTGGGCTGCAGCAAGGAAGCGGGCACATTCAGGGAGGGTGTAACTCACACTTGGAGCTGGACAGGATCAAGGGAAAGCTCCAGGATGAAGGTGGAGATAAGGGGGAGGGTGAACATTACCCTGGGCTCACAGCAGCCAAGAGAATGATCCTTTATGGTAGGGGAGAATCCCTGTGCCCCCCTTCCTTCTCTGATCACTGCAGCCTGGGATTTACTTCTGCCCTATCATTGTGTCCAGGACTTGCTGCAAGTGCAAACACCTTGGGAAGGGGAGAGTCCTGGAGGAGGGAGGGAGGAGCAGGAGCAAGCATAGAGGGACCCCACTGCCCCCCTCTGAGATCCATTAACAGGTTAATTAGTTCCTCTGGGAAATGTGTTGCTCCCCTCTCTCAGATGCAGCTCCACTGGAATCAAGAGAATCACCTTGACCCCAGGGCTGCTGTCAGGAGAATTTCCCCTGCCTAGGGCTGAGTTTATCCGAACAGCTTTAACAACACAAGGCTTGAATCCTGTTCCACTGGGTAGCAAATGCAGCCTTTTCCCTGCTCTGACACAGGAACTGGGCTGGAATCACAAACCCATCCCACCTGGGCCTTGAGCTCTGTGGGAACACAAGCTGACAGCCCTGAAAATCCTCATGCAGCACCACACAGCCCCAGCAGGAATTCCTGCTTGTTATCCTGGACCACGCTTGCCTCCTAACAGCATCGCCAGGGCTGGGAATGACCCAGACCTGCTCACCTGTGTGCCAAAGCCCCTTCCTGCTCCTGCATTAATGATGTTTAGTGGCCAGGCTCTGACACAGCACATCTGGGGGATGTTTTAACCAGCCCAGGAAACACAGGCAGCTGCAATAATCAACTGCTTGACAACACAGTTCAATTGACTGATGACTAACACACTGCCATTTTAGCTCCAGATAAGCAGCAGAACCACGTTTTCCAGCTTTAAACGCACTACCAGCACAAAGAAATCTGTAGAATTTCAAATGCCAAACCCCTTTCAAACCGGCAGCCAGTATTAGTTAGGAGAAAATGAGAATATCAGGCAGAAAAAGACTCTGCTGCCTTGAAATCAGGACAATTAATAATACATGCAGCAACCCCTCAAACCACCTTTTTCTCCCCTCCTACTGCAGGCAGAGAAAATGAACTGAATTGGAAATTCTGTCAGGAAAAGTACATCCTCCAAAATGGAAAGACAAAGGCACAGTGAGAAAATGAGCTGTGTCAGGCTGGCTTACAACAGCAGCAGAACAAGTGGCACAGAATTCCCTCCAGGAGGCAAAGCAGCCTCGGGCTCACAGCACCTCAGCAAGGCCTGCAGGCTGAGCAGGAACAGCCTCGAGCTCCAGAGGCAGGTCCTGAAAGAATCTGAGATTAAAAATGATAATCTTAGTGCTCAGTTTAAGCAGTGAGGAAAAGTCCTCTGCCCACACCACGTGCAGAGCTGCCCCAGCCCTGGGGCCCAGCACAGGAAGGACCTGGAGCTGTGGGAGAGAGTCCAGAGGAGGCACCAGGGTGAGCAGAGGGATGGAGCAGCTCTGCTGGGAGGAAAGGCTGGCACAGCTGGGAGTGCTCAGCCTGGAGGAGAGAAGCTCTGGGGTGACCTCACTGTGGCCTTGGGGGTATTGAGAAGGAATTTTTCCCTGTGAGGGTGATGAGGCCCTGGCACAGGGTGTCCAGAGAAGCTGTGGCTGCCCCTGGATCCCTGGGAGTGTCCAAGGCCAGGTTGGACAGGGCTTGGAGCAACCTGGGATAGTGGAAAGTGTCCCTGCCCATGGCAGGGGGTGGCACTGGATGGGCTTTAAGGTCCTTTCCCACCAAACCATTCCATGATTTGGTTTTTGCCCTGCCAGACAGCCCTTTGTCCCTGTCTCCAGGGAGCCCTGGAGTACAGGATACCCAGGATTGTGTCCAGCTTGCATGGCACCCACACCCCTCAAATCAACCAAGCAGACCCCAGCCCAGTGCCAGCTGCCCCTCAGCCTGCTCCTGACCCCACACCTTCCTGCTGCCTGAGGGAAAGCAGGAAAGCAGAAAAGCAGGAAAGCAGGAAAGCAGTCGCTGCACCCACTGTTGATCCTGTTGGATGTGGACTTTTCAAACAAGGTAAGTGATCCTTGTGCCCTCCCAGCCCCAGGAACTGTCCCAGGAAGGAGAAGGGGAATGCAGGAGGTTCACATGTGCAGAGAAGCTCATAATTATTAATGGGCTCCTTGCTCTGATTACTAAAGCCTCTCCGTGCTCTAATAGAGGATGCAGCCACGGAGATCAAAGCCTCCTGCACAGGCATAATCAGGGAGAATTGCTGCCCCAGAGCACGGAGGAGAGCAGGGCTGTGACAGGAGCTGCCGGAGAACAGAGGGCTGGAGGGAGCTGTCCCGGGTCAGGCGGAGCTGTGCTGCCGCTCCACACTCAGCATGTGCCGCCTTTTAGGGGCTGCCTTTGTTCCTGTGATGATGTGGGAACGCCGCAGCTCTTTGTTCTGGATCGGCACTGGCAGTCTCAGGAGTGACAGATCATCCCTTCATGACTGCAGGAGATGCAAAACTGCTCAGGATCCTGACTTAATTAGCGCTGTGTTCTATCCCACAAAGTGAACATCAAAGGTCTGAAATGTAAGGGATGGCTGGGAAATAGCAGGAACTGCTAGAGAACAGTGCTCTGCTGAGCTCTTCCTTAATCCTGGCATCTACTGGAGAGCAGCAGCAGCCTCAGGCTTAGCAAGAGAAAGGTGGCTTTCTGTTCAGAGCCCTGTCTGCCAGTCCTGGATCCTCCTTTTGGTGCAGATCCTCTGGAGGTGCAAGCACAGTTCACTCTTTTAGACATCACCATAATACAGAATGTTTTGGGTTTGCAGACACTCCACAAGCCCACAGAATAATTCCCCTGATTCCTTCTAATTGTGTTTCTTTTCAGCAGCAACATCAGTGCAGCCAGAGTGCCAGGTTTTGGGATGTTAAAACTGCAGGCAGGTAAGGGGAGAAAATCCCCTGCTTGTTTTCTCCCAGCTTTGTGAGCAGAAATGAATTCAGTGGGACCTAACATTGATAAAGGGGGCTGAATCTCAGGGGAGGTTGATCTCAGGAAAAGGTTCTTCCCCCAGAGGGTGCTGGGCACTGCCCAGGCTCCCCAGGGAATGGGCACAGCCCTGAGGCTGCCAGAGCTCCAGGAGAGTTTGGACAATGCTCTCAGGGTGGGATTGTTGGGGTGTCTGTGCAGGGCCAGAAGCTGCATTGATGATCCCTTCCAACTCAGGATATTCCATGATTCTATGACTCATATGAAACCTTCCACTAGCCCAGGGTGCTCCAAGCCCTGTCCAGCCTGGCCTGGAACACTCCCAGGGATCCAGGGGCAGCCGCAGCTTCTCTGGGCACCCTGTGCCAGGGCCTCAGCACCCTCAGAGGGAAGAATTTCTTCCCAATATCCCATCTAACCCTGCCCTCTGTCTGATCCAAGCCACTTTTCCTTGTTCTGGCACTCCAGCTCCTGATGAACAGTCCCTCTCTGGCTCCCTGTGGGCCCCTTCAGATGCTGCTCTGAGCCTTCCAAGCAGGGATTGGGGAGAGCAGAACAAAGCCCTGGAGGGGAATTGCAGCTTTGTAAGCTACAAGGGGAAAGAAAAGCCTATCAAACCCAGCTTGTAAGATTAAATGAGGTAAAATATGCTGTGGGCCTTTGTTGTTTTAAAATCCCTTTCCCTCTGCTGTATTGTTTCACCTAATGAAGAAACATGATTTCATTCCAAGCAGGCTGTTACTCTCCACCACTTACCTGGGCTCCCAGGGGGCAGCCTGGATTCCAGGGACACAGGAAATCTGTGGCCTGTGCTCTGGTCTCTGGGAGAGCTCTGGAGAGGGAAAACTCAGTCCAGAACAGGCTGTAAAGGAGCCACTACTTTACTCCAAGGCAACACCCAGGTATTGAGACCTAAGGGATGAGCTTGGAGGGTCAGAGCTAAACAGCCTTCAGCAGGTCCCAGAGCATCCCACAGCTCCTGAGCTCTGCCCCAGGAAAAGCCTCATTCATCCTTGATTTCCCCTGGACACCTGTGCAGTTGTTAAATCCTGCATACAGCAGTGCAGAGCTGTTCACAGTCATCATTCCTTACAACCATGGAATATCCTGAGCTGGCAGGGACCCACAGGAATCATCCAGTCCTGCCCAGGACATCCCTACAATCCCACCCTGTGCCTCCATGGGAATGTTTTCCGAAAGCTCCTGGAGTTCTGGCACCCTTGGGGCTGTGTCCATTCCCTGGGGAGCCTGTTCAGTACCTGGTCACCCTCTGTGGAAGGACCTTTTCCTGATATCCAACCTGACAGAACTCCACCCTGGTTCTGTCATCACTGGGCATCACTGTCCCTGGTCACAGAGAGCAAAGCTTGGAGCTGCCCTCAAGAGGAAGCTGCTGACCCAGTCAGGTCTCACTGATGGGATTTTGTGGTGTCTCCTGCAGAGGGCCAGGAGTTGAACTTGGTGATCTTTGTGGCTCCCTTCCAACTCAGGATATTCCACGATTCTGTGATTCCACCCCGGGATGGCAAAGTCTGATCCACCTTCCCACCTCCCCTCCTCACCTGGGAAAGTGCCAAAAGCTGAGATGTGCTTCAGCTTCTCCCTAAAGCAATGACCCACAGCAAACCCAGCATTTTCAGGGAGCCTAAGCTGCTGCTCCCCTGGAGTCACACAGCCAAGCTTTTTGTGGGAGCTGCCACAACCCACAGGGAAACACATGGAAAATCCCCTCCGTGCCAAACTCAGGCAAAACCACACCCAGGCAGCATCGCCTTCCAGAGCCAAGGAGCAGAGCCCAGCTCCAGGAAACCAGCTGGATCATTTGTGCTGCCTTGAAGAAGTCCTGGCTGATCCAGCAGTGGCCACAGTCTCATGCATAATGCACTTCCAGCTGATGGCAATCATGGATCGCTGCCATCGGAGCCGCTGGAGCGCGGCGCGGGGCACGCGGGATCACCGATGGAATTTCTTCATTGTTCCGCGGCTGCTGCTGCCTCGTGTTTCCCTCGCTCAAGGTTAAATCATTTCTGTTTGGGGCAATCACTGCGCTCGGCATTACACACCGGCAAAATTAATGGGCCCCCTGGCCAGCAAACTTCACCCGCCTCTCCTGAGGACTCCCTCAGTTCCTCCTGCAGTTCCTCCTCAGTTCCTCCCTCTATTCATCCCTCAGTTCCTCCTCTGTTCATCCCTCAGTTCGTCCCTCTATTCATCCCTCATTTCCTCCTCTGTTCCTCCTCAGTTTCTCCCTCAGTTCCTCCTCAACTCTTCCCTCTGTTCCTCCTCAGTTCCCCCTCAATTCCTCCCTCAGTTCCTCCTCAGTTCCTCCCTCAATTCCTCCTCAGTTCCTCCCTCAATTCCTCCTCAGTCCCTCCCTCAGTTCCTCCCTCAGTTTCTCCCTCAGTTCCTCCTCAACTCTTCCCTCAGTTCCTCCTTAGTTCATCCCTTAGTTCCTCCCCTGTTCCTCCTCAGTCCCCCCTCAATTCCTCCTCAGTTTCTCCCTCAATTCCTCCTCAGTTCCTCTCCTGTTCCTCCCTCAGTCCCACCTCAATTCCTCCTCAGTCCCCCCTCAATTCCTCCTCAGTTCCTCCCTCAGTTCCTCCTCAGTTCCTCCTCAGTTCCTCCTCAGTTCCTCCCTCAGCTCTCCCTCAGTTCCTCCTCAGTTCCTCCCTCAGTTCCTCCCTCAGTTCCTCCTCAATTCCTCCCTCAATTCCTCCTCAATTCCTCCCTCAGTTCCTTCTGCAGGTGAATCCTACACCCTGGGCCTCTCTCTAATTTGGGACCGGCCTGGGAATCAAATCAGGTGTTTGGCCCATTAACTACCAGGTAGAAAAGCCTGATAAGAGTGGGAATTTATTTCTCTTTCTGGAAGCACTTCCCATCAGAAGGAACAGGTTCCTGTCCTGGGGAGGGTGGCAGGCTGTAGCTTTCCTACCGCACAGGGTTCCAGCCAGCCCTCAGAGAGGAGGCCCTTGCTGTCCCTGTCAGGCTGAGGGGCTGGTGGAAGCCTGGGATGTGCCCTGGTCCCAGCACCAGAGACAAATCCCAGCTTCACTTTCCATGGTAGTTGGTTGTTATTTGCTTTCAGGAGCTGTGTGCCTCTCCCCACTGCCTTTGATCTCAGAACAGGCTTTTATCTTCCTACTGAAGGCTTCATTCTCTGTCTCCCCTCAGCTTCATTTACTGCCCCCACCACACAACACATCAGCTGGACCTTGTTGTCCCTCAAGGCTGGGTACCAATTCCAAATATCCAACTCCAGGTCAAAAACAACCAGGACCATGAGGGGATGTGGAAGTACCTCAGCTCCAGCTGAGGGGCACGAGGCCTGAGAAGCATTTGGTGGATCAGCAGACAACCAAAGCTGGGCCCAAATCCCCCTCAGCTCAGTGGCAGAATTTCCTTCTCTCCCACGTATCTCAAGCAAAAACTGCAGATGTTTCTCTCCTCAGAGAGAAGAGGAAGATCAGCATGTCAAAGCCTGGCTTAGGAGTTCCTGGACTAACAGGGCAAGCGCAGCAAGACCTTTGGCCCTGGGAGGAGGAGAGGCGGCTGCAGCAGCACCCACAGCTCGGGCAATGTCACACAGAGCCTGTTCCTGTGCAGCTGCAGCATTCCCACCTCATCCCCCCTGCTCCCTGCTCTGCTCCACTGGTGGCTGAAATGATGTGGGGCTCTCCAGAGGGTGAAGCTGTGCCCTCGGGTGTCTCCTCCCTGCCCTAACAGAGCCCTCTCCTCCTTGAACTCTGGGGTCAGCTTTGTTGTCCTGGCAGGATCAGCTCCCAAAGCTCTGAACGAGCTCAGCCACTGGAGAGGGCAGGGAAGAGCTGCAGAGCCTGGCTCTGGAAGGATTCCCTCTGGATAAAGCAGAACACAAAAGCACTCTCACTTCTCTGGATTTCTGTTTCTGGCAGGAAAGCTTGAGGACAGCCAGGATGATGTTTCTTTTCATTACTTTTATCTAGCTGAGATTTTACTTAGAAAAATCCTTTCCAAGATTAGCTTTGAAACAGATTTGAAAACATCTCCCTTTCCACTGTGATCCTTAGCCATTTTTCCAAGGCTGCCAGAGCTCAAGGAACATTTGGACAATGCTCTCAGGCATTGGGATATTGTTGGGGTGCTCTGTGCAGGGCCAGGAGCTGGAACTTTATGATGGGTCCCTTCCAGCTCAGAATATTCTGTGATTCTATTGTTCATAATATCAATGTGGAAAATATTATTTAGATTGATCTGAAGTCATTCCATGAGGTTTCTAATGGGGACAAATAATCAAAGAGGGAAATGACTCAGTAATTTGCACAGCTCTTTTATGTGTGAGCTATGCCTGAAGTCTCCTTCTCCCCAGTTTGAAAAGAGCTATGAAATGGTTCTCAGCAAAGCTGCTGCATCCAGAGGATCCCAAAAAACTCTGCCCCAGCTCCCCCACCTGAAGGGACTGCACTTTGAATCTCTGCCAGCCTTTGGGAGTCCATCAGCCCTGCAGGGTTGGGATTCTGTGAGCAGAGGACCCTCCAAATCCCAAAGGGCTGGGGGGGACATGGAGATGGCCCAGGAATGTCAGAGGGGGCCTGCAGGGAGCCCAGCTCAGACCCACAGTGCTCCTGCAGCCATGGAAGGGCCTTGGGACCAAACCATCCCCACAGCCCATCCCTTGGGATGCAGCATGAAAACGTTGGAGAGGGGAGCTCCTCCTTCTCCCTGAACCCAAACAAGCCCAGTGGAGAATATTTGGGACATACATCCCTGTGACTTTTCCCTCTAACTCACCAACCCCTCCTTCCAACCCTTTTGTTCCAACTTCTGTGATGCAGGGGGTTGGAACTGGAAGATCCTTAAGGTCCCTTCCAATCCAAACCATCCATAATTCCTGGGAAATCAAGACCTTCCTGGGCTCAAAAATGGTGAGGACCAGCCAGACAGCATCAAGTCAGACTTGAACAGAGAACATGGATATAAACCTTGGTTCTTGGGGCAAATTCCTGCAAATTTCCAAGGACCGGGATGGGGAAGGAAAGACAAACCTTGTGTGCAATGAGGGGAAAACAGGAGTGAACCTTTCCCAGTGTCAAAGCGAGACAAAAAATAAATATGGTGTCAAAGCCTAAAAGCAGCAGCACAATAAAGCCAGCAATAACTCCTGCTCAGTGACACCAGGCAGCCAAGCTCCGCTGGGATAAATGACAGAGAACTTCCTCTGATAAACTAATAAAAGAGATTTCTAGGAGTAATCATTGATTTGACAGGAAGTCAAACAAATCTATCCATCACTGCTGACATGTGTCTACAACCTTCCAAACAAAGCGGCGTCAGGAGGGAAAGCTGGAGCCAGCTGCCCACACTGTCTCAAATGGCACATAAAGACAGCCAGCAGCAGGCTCCTGGATCGAACACCCCCTGCCACTCACTCCTGGCTCCTCTCTGATCCTTCTGGATCCGCTTCTGAAGCCTCCAGACATCACACAAAGCCTGGTTCTCCTCCCACATCCTGCCCCTGCCTGAGGCACTGTCTCCATCTCCACCAGAGATAAGGAGAACAAGGCCTGGAGTGGTTCCATCCCACGCCTCTCCTGCTCTGTGGTGGCTGGTGATCTTCTCCAGGCCCTGTACTGGGGGGTCTGTCTTCTCAGACTCTGATCTCTGAGGCTCTGTGCACTCCCAGCTCTGGCTGGGGAGCTTTGGCCATGACCTAAACCCCAGCAGAACAAGCCTTGGCCACCTCCTTTGGGTCTGGGAATGGATCAGCAAGCAGCAAGCAAAGAACCCCATCTCCCAGTGGGTGCCCCAGTTAAAGATCCATCCAACTGGGCTCCCTGGGAGGGAGCCCAGCTCAGCCACACAGTGCTCCTGCAGCCATGGAAGGGCCTTGGGACCAAACCATCCCCACAGCCCATCCCTTGGGATGCAGCATGAAAACATTGGAGAGGGGAGCTCCTCCTTCTCCCTGAACCCAAGCAAGCCCAGTGGAGAATATTTGGGACATACATCCCTGTGACTTTTCCCTCTAACTCACCAACCCCTCCTGGGAGGGAGTTGGAGCACCTCCCTGCAGCCCCAGCAGGGTGAGACATCGTCACCTTGCTCAGGCTCTGTGCCACTGGGGTGTGGCAGGAGCTCAAGGCAGCCCAAAACCGGTCCCCTACCCAGGCCAGCTCTCCAAGGGCTCCACATGCACTGTCTGCAGAGGTGCTGAGCCCTCCAGAAGGGCCTGTTTGAGCAGGCACAGCACACACCCAGCCAGCACAGCAGAGCAGGCAGATGATGGGATTTTGGGATATCCACATGTTTTCCACTGCCCTCCTATGAGCTCTTTCCCTGTACTCTGCCCAGCAGAGCTTTAAGCAGGAGCAGTCTGACTGCTCAAGTGAGTGATGTCCCAAGCCTCCCTTGTCATTTGTCTTCTCCTGGAACATCCCAGGAGCCCTGTGAAATCACAGACTGGTTTGGAATGGGGGGCACCTCAAAGTTCATCTCGTTGCACCCCAACCTTCCATCAGGCCAGGCTGCTCAGAGCTCCATCCAGCCTGACCTTAAGGAGCATCCCCATGTGGTCACTGTGCCAGAGAGCCCAGTCTTGGGGAAGCCACAGCCAGGTTTTCCCAGCAGGACCTGGAAGCTGGGGCTCAGCTCCCATCTGTGTCCTGACAGCAGGAATTTTGCAGGGACAGCACACCCCGAATTGATTGGAGCAGTTTGGCTCTCCCCCAGCCCAAGTTAGGATCTCTTCCTGCACTGGGAACCCAAAATCCTCCCTAAAACAAAGTTCAGAGTCCTTTCCTCTTTCCACCCTGGCTTCCTGAGGTTCTTTAATCATGCCCAAATCAGCCCTTCCACGCTGCTCTCCCTGGGCTGTCCTGGGCATCTGTGCTGGCACAGGACACAGCAGCAGCAGCAGGGCTGCAGCACTCACTTCAGCCAGCACATCAAAAATAAGGGATAAAATCCTGCTTCCAGCTCCTCCCCCAGCTCTGTTGGAGCACACAGCACTAACAGGCTGCCATTAGCAGACGGGGCTGGGTTGGTTTTTTAATTGTAGATTTTATTTCTAATTTCAAAAGCAGTGTTTGATCCTGGAGTCGTCAAAGCTCAGATATTTATGACAGACTCAAATCCAACCCAGAGCACACACCTTTCTTCAAAACCACCCTGCTGGTAGACGCCTCTCCTTTTAGACACAGCAAATTTGGAACATTTATACATCATTTCTCAAGAACATGAGGTGATTTGAAGCAAAACATTAAGTGTTTGCACAAAATTTGCAAGCCACCCTCCTAAAAGAAACAAGTCAACTAAGTGAAACCCCCAAAGCAGCACCATTTTTGAGAGTGTTGCTCTGGCAAACCCCTTTTTGTTTGTTTTCCTTTAAAAAAAAGACAAAACAGCTCATAATATTTTTATTTAGTTTTAATTGGTAGGAAGAAAAGGAACTGAAAGCCTTCTGGGAAGCTGTGCTGCTAAAGATAAAAGGCATTCTGAGGATTCCCACTGAGCTCTCCTGCATTGCTGACACCAGGTGCCATCTCCATGCTGGGAACACTCCCATCCTCAGCAAAATTCCCTTTTCCTGCTGGCAACAGGCTTAGCGTGCCCTGGGCTCAGGGAATGGGATTCATCTGGTTATGTCACACCAGATCTCCCATTCCTGAGATGTGGGAATGGGGGAAAGAAATGGTGCAGCTCTGAGAGGAATAAAGGAAGGGTTTGGGACATTATGGAAGAACATCTTCCTCAGGGAATTGGAGCCAGCAGAAGTTGTTCCATCCAAAGATCCACCTGTTTCTTGGCTCCTCCATCGTTTCTTGTCCTCATCCCACCCAAATCTAGCAGTGAGAAGGAGACTCTGCTCCATGCCTCCCATATTCATTAATCCAGCAACCTCGGGAAGCAGGGTTTGTGTCCCCCTCCATCCTTCAGCATGGCTTCCCTGGTTTCTCTGGTGTTTCCTGCTCCTTTCTCCAGGCTGTCAGCACCTCCACAGCTCTGTGCTAGGACCACAAATGGTCTTGGATTCAGAAACTCCAAAATTACTGCAATTCCTGTGTCCTGGACTCATCAGTTGAAAGCATTCAGGAAATCAATGGAAAAGGACTGTTCATACTCCCTGAATGCAGTGGGGAATGGATAGAACATTCTTGTGCCAAGAGAAATGGGTGATCCAAAGGCTCCTGTGCTCAGCACAGCCACCAGACACTGAGGAAGGAACTTCTCAGGAATGCTGCAGCCCTGCCAAGGAGCAGTGATTGAAATCCCCAGCCAGCAGAGGGGTTGGAAACTCCAGATGCTGCTGGAACCACAGCTGATCCCTGAACTGCAGTGAAGGTTTCCCAACACCTTGTGATGTTTTGGGATCAATCCCTCTGACACAAGGGGGCTGCCAAGATGCAAAGTGCAACAGCAGCAGGTGACAGCAGGATATGGAGAAAGGAAATGCAAATATTTGGGAGATAAGCCCAGAAGAGAGAGGAAAAGGCTTGGAACCTCCAGGCTGCTGGAGACAGCAGCTCATGGGAATGCACATTAACAGGGGACTTCCAGCAGCCACCGGGGAGTGGGGGTGGCAGGACCTGACACCTTGGATAAACACAGTTTGGATCTGGATGGGAACATCCTGCTGCCTGTCTGGAAGGAAAAGTGCATATCCACATCCCAGCCCTGCTCAGGGGAGGAGGTGAGATACCGAAGGCAGTGGAGAGAGAATCTCCCAAAATTAGGTGCTAATTCCCTGGAACAGGTTATTGGCACAGTCCCAGCACATAGGAAACCCCTCCAGGATGGTTCACAGAACTCACAGAATCGTTGGTTTGGAAGAGACCTTCAAGATCATCGAGTCCAACCCAGCCCCAACACCTCAACTCAACCCTGGCACCCAGTGCCACATCTAGTCTTTTTTTTAACATATCCAGGGATGGTGACTCCACCACCTCCCTGGGCAGGCCATTCCAGAACTTTATCACCCTTTCTGTAAAAAACTTCTTCCTATAATCCAACCTATATTTCCCTTAAAATATAGGCTCTGTTCCTCTGACACTGGAAGGCAGGAATTGGCTCCCAAGCGAAGGTGCTGCTGGCACAGGTGCCCAAGTGGCTGTTCCATGTGAGGGAGGGGAGCAGGCTGAGGTCCTAATTGGCACAGAGGGAAGGAGGGGGAATGCTGGAGTTCTGGGTTCCTCCTCCACTGTTCTGAAATCGGGAAATGCCAAATGTTGATATTCTCCATAAATATCTATTTAAAACCATTGCTTCCCCCAGCGTTCCCACCCCCGCCCATGGATAAGCACAAACCCTGGCTCAGCACAAAACCCAGCCTAGCTCAGGAACTGACCTTCAGCTTGGCTGGTTTTATCTCCTCTGTGCTCTCGTGTGCTTCCTCCCCGTGGAAGTGAGCAAGAACCCTGGGGAAATGTTCTGAGGAGCCATGTGCAGGAAAGGGCAGCCAACCTCCTACTCCCGAAATCCTGACACTCAGCGTGCATTCAGAACCAAAAAATTGGTGTTGGAAAGGTCTCTACACACACTCACCAAACCCAGAAAATGCAGGTCCTAAATGCCAGGAATTACTATCAGTGTTCCTTTGGTTAATGTTAAAATCAGGATATTGGATGCAGGAGGGGTTTGAGCATCTTCATGTTGAATTTACAACTCAGAGAACCACTTGTAAGATCTCTCTGCTGACTAAAATCCCTCTCCCTCCACAGCTAAGGAATAAGTGCCTCCAGCCATGCCAAGGATTGGAAAAGGTCTAATGAAAACTTGGAATTTCTTTGCTAAGGATCTACAGGAAGCCACCCGGAATAGGGGAACTGTGGGACAACTCTTTGTAGCTGAGTGGGAAACAGAAGGAAGGTCTCCAGAAGGAGTCCATACACACAGAAGGGTGATCCCAGAAGGGAGGGGGCTCTATCCCACCAAGGGACACCCAGGAGTCCCCAGTGGGGAGAGGGATCAAGGTGGAAAACCAACAGAGAAATGGAAACAGTCCCCTGGGAAAGCAGGAGTGAGGGAAAGGTATCAGGGTGAGAGTGTCCCAGCTGGAATCCTCACTCCATTCCTGCAGCATTCCTTCTCTTCGTTAGCAGGAGGGAGATGTTAGTGAAACCAGGAGACTCCAAAGCTGTCTCCAAAGGCAATCTGTGCCAAGGAAAAACTGCAGGAAGCTGAGAGGGAGCAAGTGTGGCATTTCCCAGAGGAGCTCTGGAGAGAGCCAAGAAAAGGCTTTCAGTGCCTGGCAGGAGAGGGTGAGGAGTTTTTTAGCACAATGCTCTCAACAGGAATTCTGGACTCTCCCAAAACCACAGCTTGGGAGCCAAGGTTGAGTTTTGGATTTTGATTTCACTTTGGTGAGGTGTGGATTAGCTCTTTAGCTCTGAAACATTGGGATTAATGTCTCTTACACAAGGAAAGCACCAGAAATTGGCTGGGTTTTCACTCACCAATTCTCCCTAAAATCCTGGGCTTTGTAGAAGAGCTTCACCTTCCAGGGTGGCCAGTGAGCTGTCCCAGGGACCCAGTGGGAGATGCATTCCGAAGAGATGCAAAAGAGATGATTTCTCCAATTGGTCCCTCTGAGCTGGCACCTGTGGTGCCTGCCAGGATTTCCAGCTGGAAACATCACACTCTCAAGGTAATTTGGGACATCTGGTTACTTGTCACCACCATCAGAGGTGTTCCCATCCTCGGAATCCTTTCCTCAGAATGTTTTCGTAAAGCCTTCATTGCCTTGGTTCAATAAAGCCACACATTTAAGCAGAGTAATTTAGCTATTGATTCTGGTAACATTTAATGGGGATAATTTTGGCAGATGGAACATTTTGGCTGGAAGGAAATGTTTCACTTACAGAACAAACTTCAAGCAATCAAAACACAGAAACGTTCTCCAGAGCTGCACTGGGCTGTACCTGAATATCCCACATGAAAACACGCTCAGATCTGTGTGTGATTCTGTGATTTACAGCAACCAAACTGCTCAGTTCCACCCTCTTGCCGTGACAAATGGGAGCAGAACCATCTCCTGACTCAGGGAATTCCTTTACAGCCTCAGCTCATCTCTCTGTGGCTCCTCAGCAGGGTGCTGCTGCTGGATGCACGTGGCTCATCAAGATCTGCTGCTGCCCTTCTCCAGAAGTCTTTTCATCCCCTGAAACCTCACCTCCTTGGAATGCAGAGGGTCCCCAAAACCCCCCTGGCTTCTCCCACCTCTTCCCTGGGAGTGTGTCTCCCTGAGGAGCCTTTGGGCAGGAGCACCCTTTGTGGAGCTGTGGTTGTTCCAGCAGATAGCAGAGAGAAGCTATTTTCTGATAGCAAAGGTAGTTTATCTCCCTCGACAGATTTCAAGGCAGCTTTAAAACTCCCAACAAAATGCTGGATTTCCCCCATTCCAGCCCTGATGGCGGAGGAGAGATAAGAGACATCAGTGTTATTAACCTGAAAATGGGACAGAACTGGGGAGATAGAACCCAAAGCCCATTAAAATTCTCCTTGTCCCCCAGGGGTCACGAAAATGAGGTAGAACATTTTAATGATGCCGTGCTGGGAGTGCAGTTCCCTCCCTCCTGACACCCTCACAGCCACACCCCACACACACAGAGTGTGTGACGAGCCCCTGGTAAGACAAACGATGCCAGACTTCCCATCCCAGGAGGATTTTTCCCTGTGCCTGATCCTGGCAGCCAGCCAGAGCTCTGGCAGGAGCTGCCCCACAAATCACACCTAAATGGTCCTTTGAACGTGCTGAAGTGAAGAACATCCTTTCTCCAAAGCACTCTTGCCTGTGTTGGAAGGGAGATAATTTTTCAGGCATCAATTCACCCTTCCTGGGAACACAGAGGCCATTTTCCAAAGTAATTCCAGATTTCCAAGGCTCTCCTTTAGCACAACAGTGCCTTGAGCAAGGAAGAGCAGACAACGAACAGGAGCAAAGCCTCTGCCAGCCCTTTCTGCTTCCTAATGAAAATTCACTGTGAAAATTCCTTGCCCTGGGGGAGGACATGCCTAAAAAGCTTCTAGAAAGTGGGGGATTCAGGTCTCAGCCCTCCAATATCTCAGGAATATTTAGAATTTTGTCTACCCTGCTTCTTTAGCTGTGGCAGGTGGGATGCTGGGTGGAAGAAGGGCAAGGGAGGCAAACCCAAATCCCTTTCTGGCCTCGAGGTGCTCACAGAGCCTGACTCCAAAAGCTGAGCATTTCCTTTCTAGCTGAAACAGGAGCAACATCAAAGACCAGGTAAAACTTAAATACCTGCAAGGTCTGATACCATGATGAACGTGGTCCCAGCTGGGGCAGAGGCAGGAACAATAACCTGGAGACAGAGGGATCAATGCTCCAGCAGAATCAGTTGCTGCTGCCTCGATTACCATAAGTAGGACAGACAGCTCTGAAGGTTAATAATGTTTAGCTGCAAAAAAAAGGAGCTATGAAAGAATTGGAAATAGATTTCAGGAAGATGCAGAGGTACATGGGGTCTGCACACATGTAAAAACTGCTGGAGGTTTATTTTAATATTACAGAGTATTACTGGGACTCTGACATTATCTTAAGGATGGTTCAGGTTACCCTGGATTTCTAACCTTGAGGTTAATTGACAATTGTCATTGAGAATGTCTCCACTAATTGGTGAGCTTGATTAGACTTAAAAATGTTGGCATTCCATCTCCATATTTGGGTAAAAAAAAGGCTTCCCAGACTCATAACATACAATCAAGTGAAGTGAAATGACCTTTCTGCACCACTTTGATTGCTGTGCTTTATAAGCTGGATTTGACCATTTTTTCCTCCTCTCCTTCAGAGTCCCCTTGTCCTGGGTTTGGTTTTTGTTAGCCAGCCTCAACATTTGCATTGTGTTCAGCTGATAACATGAATTAGGAAAGAGATCTCAGCTCTGTTGCCAGCTCAGATTTGTGCAGATTTCCACAGGCAAGGCTGGAAAAGAGGAGAATGCCCTGCCCAGGGCTCTCCAGGCTCTGCTAGGCCAGGCCTTGGTGGATTTTCACTGTTTGTTTTCCCTCGCTCTCCTGTTTGCTTTTCCAGCAGGTATCACATCTCCTGTTTGGGTAAGTCCAGCACAAGCTGGCACTGATCTCAGCGGAAGCTTTTTGAGTCCTGGGATCATCAAAACACCAACAAATCCAGAATGTGCTGAAAATCACTCAGCTGCCTTGTTCTGCATTAAACCAGATCCAGTTAATGAAAAAACAGGAAGCAACATGGAGCTGGGGCTGGTTCCTCTATACATTATTCAGCCTGGCACTGCCACACTGCCTTGGCTGGGCTAAACATTTAATTACAGATTCATTTGCTTTTTGGGCTCCCTGATGACATTTAATCCTTTCAGCTGTAATAAATGACTCTGGTGCTGGGTGCTCTTTAACCAAAGCACAAGGTTTTTTTTCATAACCGCTTTTTTATTGAAACATTTGGGGCTGGCTGACTTTTTTTAATCAAAGCTCGGGGTCGGATTGCCTGGCTGGCATCAACAACCCTGCACTGACAATGGCAGAGTTATGTTCATTGAATATTCTGCCTTCATCCTGTGCCTTGGAGAAATCCAAAGAATGGCTCTGTTCTTGCCAAGCCCCTTTTGGCCAGCAAAGAGAGGAGATTTTCCTCACTTCTTCTCCCCTCCAATCTTTGCCCACCAGGACTGGCTTTTATTTTCCCACGCTCTGTCATCTCCACTTGTGAAAAGCACCAAAAGTAAATATCTCACTCCCCTCCTCCTTTTTATTTTATTTTTTTTTCTGGAGAACAGCTGAAATCCAGCCAGACTTGTACGATTGGATTATCCTCATCCAAGGATACAGACATTTATCATCTGCTGACTCCTAAAGTCAGGCAAGTTATGCAGAGCTCTGTGCAGAGCTGCTTGAGTCACTCAGGGGGTGAAGGGGGACTGACAACGACAGAGATAAATCTGGGGCCCTTTCCAGATGCTGCCTGTGAATGGACATTCCCAGCACAGTGCAGTTCCCTGGCTCTCTCCCAGCAATTCCTCCAAGGTTTGGGACACATACGGATAAAAAAAACTCTGTAGTGGGCCACAGTCCTGGCAAGGATTGGGTTGGAGGGATCTTAAAGCTCATCCTATTCCAGCCCCTGCCATGGGCAGGGACACCTTCCACTAGCCCAGGCTGCTCCAAGCCCTGTCCAGCCTGGCCTTGGACACTTCCAGGGATGGAGCAGCCGCAGCTTCTCTGGGCACCCTGTGCCAGGGCTTCCCCACCCTCTACAGGGAAGAATTTCTCCCCAATATACAACCTAAATCTTGGTCAGGGCATGCTCTTCCCATAGGGTTGAGATGATAAACTCCTTCTCTTTTAGTTTAAAGCCATCCCCCTTGTCCCAGCACTGTCTGTGTAAAAAGTCCCTCTCCCTCTTTTTTATGAACTCCCTGGAAGTACTGAGAGGTCACAAATTGGATTTGACTTCCTCGCTCCTCTTGAGTCATTGGGCAATGCAGAAGTGCTGCAGAAGGGCTCCTGGAAAAGTGGAACATGGATGAGCTGAGAAATTGATGTGAGGAGTTGGAGATTGCAAAGGCACAGCCAGGGGAGAAAATCCTGCTCCAACCTCTGATCTCATCCCAGCAGGAGCATCCAGCAGGGACAGAGGCACAACCTGTAGGTGTCAGCTGGAACAAGGGGGTGTTTAAGGGCCCTGCCAACCCAAAGCATTCTAGGATTCCATGATTCTCCCCCTCGCACAGGGCTGAGCCCTCAGTGTCTGGATCTGAGCTCCTGCACAGAGTTTATCCTCTGAATCCTTTGGGAAGGGCATGTCCTGCCCAAAGGCAAGCAGTGCCAAGGATGGGAAGCCAAGGATGGCTCCCTGGATGGCAAACACTGCTCAGAATATCCCCTACACCCTTTGTTTCCTCTCCTCCTGTCCTCCTGCCCTGCTGACACCCCCAGTTCTCTGCTGTGCTTCTGTTTATTGCCAGGCTTTTCCTCTCCAATCCACAGCAGCACCTGGCTCTCCAGGCAGGTGAGAGGGACAAAGGACACCATCCACACTTCCCAGGAAAGGGATTTATTCTGCAGAAACTCCTTTCCTGCTGTCTGTACAACTGCTGGTCCATCTGAGCAGCAGATTCCTACCTCTAGGAACTTAAACTTCCCCCAGACTGACAGAAGGCTGGGAGATAATTAAATACTGAGAAACCCTGGGAAAAAATATGGTGGGAATGGGGAAGAGACAGAGCCAAACGAGTGCCTTGGCTGTGATGTGAGCTGAGAAAACTGCTCCACGTGGCAATCTGTGAGTGCCAAGAGTGAAAGGACGTGGAGGAAGGGGACAGGGACACATTGGCTCTCTGGGAAGAGATTATGTTATGAAGGGGGAGGCAGAGGTCAGGGAAGTGGGATACAAATCCAGGGGCTCATTAGTTCTGCTGCTTATGGAACAACTGCCTGGAATCACCTTCATTGCTGGCTGCTGAAACAGCAAAATTTAGCTCAAAATGTCACAAAGCTCTCCACCACCCCGGGAAAGCAAAACACCTTTTTAACAAGCAACAAGGCAGGGAAAGGTCCCAAAAAGTGGAACAAGGTCCTTCACCAAGAGCTGGGAGAACCAGCAAGGGCAGAGTGTGACCACTCGATGTTTAGGGGCTCTGCCAATTTCAGGGACATGTTCAACACACCCTGCAGCCACCACCCTGCAGTGCCTCGAGCTCAGAACCTCAGACAGAACCTGGCCCTGGCCCAGCTGCTGCTACAAACCCAAAATTACCCAAATTACTCAGGCTACAAACACGGAGATGCTCATCAAAGAATATGAGCTCTGGGGGACCAAAATGAAGGGATACAACAATGAGATGAGGCAGCCTGGCCATTGTGAAGGAGAAGATGAGAAAGAAGCAACATTCCAGGCCCCACCATTCCATGTTCCACAAATGTTTGGCACATTCACTCGCAATATATCATAAAATCATGGAATAGTTTGGGTTGGGAGGGACCTTAAAGCCCATCCCATTCCACCCCCTGCCATGGGCAGGGGCGCCTTCCACTACCCCAGGTTGCTCCAAGCCCTCTCCAACCTGGCCTTGGGCACTCCCAGGGATCCAGGGGTAGCCACAGCTTCTCTGGGCACCCTGTGCCAGGGCCTCAGCACCCTCAGAGGGAACAATTCCTTCCCAATATCCCATCCATCCCTGCCCTCTGGCACTGGGAAGCCATTCCCCTTGTCCTGGCACTCCATCCCTTGGAAATATTCTCTCTCCATGTTTCTTGTTGGCTCCTTCAGGCACTGGAAGGCCACAATGAGACCATCCCAGAGCTTCTCTTCTCCAGGCTGAACAATCCCAGCTCTCCCAGCAGAGCTGCTCCATCCCTCTGATCATCCTGGTGCCTCCTCTGGACTCTCTCCAACAGTTGAGCTGTGCTTTGAGAACAGCTTTCTCCTCTGCCAATCCTCCTACTCTTTTCTGTCATTTCCCTGTTTCCCACTGTTTCCAGCCACCCATTTTGAACCTCACTGGCTTCTCCTCCCTGTCTCTCTGTGAGTTTTTTAGGTAATAAATATTCCTGGCTGCTCCTTCTCCTTGCTGGTCCCCAAAACACCGAAGAGCTGTGTCTGTCAGCTGAGCAGCCTCTCCCAGCCCCCTGCCAGGCCTGACACAGCCTGTTCCCACTGACAGGGAATGTCTGGCAGCTCCCTGGGAGCCACCTGCCTGTGCAAACATCCCAGCAGTCACAGCATTCCCTGCACTATCCAGCGTGCACTGGGGAGGGCCACCAGCTGGAACCACTGTGAGCACAGAAATGAGAATGTGGGATGCACAGAAATGAGAATGTGGGATGCACAGATCCTGGCCTGCCCAGGTCAGTGGGACAGAGCTGTCCTTCCCACCAGGAGTCCCTTCTCTGTCAGCTCTCAGTCCTACATCTCAGCCAGCACCAGGATCATCCCCTCCTGGCCAGGATGAAGCTGCTGCTTTGGGATACATCTGGGTGATACATCTGGATGATTTCTTCCTTTCTGCATGCAGCTTTCCCAGCCAATCCAAGAGACCACCTGGAGACAACTCCTCACCTTGGCAGGGGATGAGGGACCTTTGTGTGCCAACCTGCTTCATGTCCTGGCTGACAGGGACACCAAGCACAGCAGCTGGATAATCTTTGGAGAGGATGGCTCAGGAAGCCAGGGACCTGATGTGGAACAAACCCTCTGGGGAGCTTTGACAGGAGCAGCCCCCTCTTTCCAGCAGTGCCCTGGGGGCCTGTGGAAAATCCCAGCCCTGCAGCAGCTCCAAGCTTGAATCCAGGGTGTGCTGCTTGTTTGGCTCCAGCACCTGGGAGGCCATGGCAGCAGCAGGATCCATCTGTCCCTCTTCAGAGGGAAATCTAAAGGTGCAGAGGCTTTTTTCCCAAGGAATTGCACCCCAAATACAGCATCTCAGTTTCCCTGAGATGAGGAATGAGCCCTTGTGTCAGGCTGAAGGGAATGCAATAGCAAGATCTGCTAGATCACAAGGAGGCAGAGATTTTTTTGTTAACTCCTGAAATGCTGCTTGGAGTCAGCCTCCCCCTGGGGTTCTCCTGCCACAGCACCCACCCCAAATTACACACGGAATTTGGCACAGGCTGGTGCTACACCAGCATCTCCCACGGGCTCCCTGGTGCAGGTTCCTACAGAGGGGACCAAATCCTGATGTTCTCTGCTGTCTTTCCTTCCAGCTCCTCTGGCACAGGCCACTTGTGTTGGGTTTTGCTAATCCTGGGCCTGGATAAATGCAGCAGCCCCAGTCCAGCCTCTGCCTCAGAATCCACCCACCGCCTCAGTGGAAAAGAGAGCAGTGAATCAACCAACCCCCACGTGTTTGTCAGGTCTTCCCTGTCACTTCCCTCTTGACATTTCCATAATCCTGCTGTGCCTGCAATTAAGAACTTCAACAAAACGCCCGCTGCTCTCCTCCTCCTCCGCAGCACCGAGCAGCAAAGCCGCACAGGCACCGACTCCTGCTGAAACCAAACGAGCAAAATGAGCAGCCCAGGTCAGAGCCTTCTTCACAGCTGCTGAGGGATGTGAGAGATGAAAGGCCAGGGGTGTCAGAACTCCCTCCCCGGGTTGTGCAAGTGCAGCACGCAGCCCTGTTCCGTGTTTATTTCTGGGGAGCTGCTCTGATAGCATCTGTCAGAGCTCACTGCAGGGCTGGGAGCTGCTCTGGCTCAGCCCTCCTCCCTCCCAGTCGGCACCAGGAGATGCCTTCAGAGCTTGGATCAGCCATTGCTGGAGGAAGCCAGGGCCCAGCAGAAGCCTCAGCTGCCTGAAGAGCTCTCATACCTTGGCTTCAGGCTTCCAGCTTATTCCAGCCTGTTCTTTTCCTCTGGGGTCAAGCACAGGGATGGGAGGGATGAAGAGCAGTCTCCAGATTTTCACCCTGAGGTAAGGTCTCCTCATGGCTTCTGCAGAAAGAGATGTCCTCCAGTCCAGCATTTTCCTCATGGAAGGGGCTGGTGGAGTCCCCATCCCTGGAGATGTCCAAGGGAGGCCTGGATGTGGCACTCAGTGCTCTGGGCTGGGTGACAAGGTGAGGATGGGACACAGGTTGGACTCGGTCTTGGAGGGCTTTTCCAACCTCAGTGGTCCTGGGATCCCACAGTCTGGGTCAAAGGTACTTGGTACACCTGGGGAGGGCCTCCCTTCTCCCTGGAGCAGCTTGGGAAGGGCTTATGGAGCCCACAGGATGCCCAGCATCAGTGGCACTCAAGTGTTCCAACCCAGGCACACCCAAGTGTCCGACAGCACTGATGGTGTAACTGCTCCTGCACGTGAAGCAGATCTCATCCTCCCCCTCCCCAAACCCCCTCACTCGTCCTTCTAAGGGACCCAAACTCCACTCCAGGAGCCCTGACTCTCCCTCCTCACCTGGTTTCCTGCACCAATGATTATTTCTGCCTGTTTGCCATCCCTAATTCCTCAAATCCCCCCTGGTTCTGACTGCCCACTGTAATTGTGTCACATGCACATCTCGCCTGCTTAATTCCACACTGATAAATGTCTTAACTTCAGATAATGAGTGGGGAGAGCCAGGACCAATAACTGCTCATTATTTCCCCATTATTTTTGCTTTGGTGCTATGCAAATTAGCCAAGGAGCTCTGCACTCCCCTGTTTTGACAATGCAATGGCAGCAGCCATTCCAGCAGTTGCTTTAACAATCCTAATTTGCCAGGTTTATTTCCAAGAAATTCTGCCACCAGCAATTTGTCCGTTTGCTCTCACACCCTTTGGCATTCCTTGTGCAAGGCTCTGCCAGCACATCCTGCTACAGAGGCTCCAGACTTTGCAGGTTTCCATCCTGTGATCCTCATTCTGCAGAACACAAAGGAATCATGATTAAAGAAAAATCCAAAAATTACAACTGCAAACTAAAAAGACCAAGAGAAATCTTTGAATGGGCCCTTTTTTGCAGAGGATTAAAGGAGAAAAAGGAGTCCCATGTCTCACTCAATTATTTCTTATCTGTTTTGGGGATGTAATATGGGTTTGAATAATTTGTCAGAGTGGGATGAGCGCATCCATTCTTTATGGATTTATCAGTTTTGGAGAGTTACCTGGTGGCCATTCTGCTCTGTGGAGCTGCCAATCAGCTGAGCTTGACAGCAGCTATAGCAAAGAATCATGGAATATCCTCAGTGGGAAGGACACGCAGGGATTGTGGAGTGTCACTCCTGGCCCTGCACAGACACCCCAACAACCCCACCCTGTGAACCCCTGAGAGCTTTGTCCAAACTCTCCTGGAGCTCTGGCAGCCTTGGGGCTGTGCCCATTCCCTGGGGAGCCTGGGCAGTGCCCCAGCACCCTCTGGGGGAAAAAACTTTTCCCTGATCTCCAACCTAAACTCTCCTGACACAACTCCAGCCATTCCTGGGGTCCTGGGATCAAGCCACTCATGCTGGGAACAGCAGCTGAGGTACAGCCTCACACAGATGAAGAATTCCAGAAATAAACCATCCTTAGGAGCTGCTGAAAGACTCACACAGAAAAAAGGGTTTCTGGAAAAGCCTCAGGGCTGACACCCATGCCCTGAACTCAACACTCTCCATGCAGGAATAAAACACAAATACAAACAAAAATAATACAAAGCAAAGGAGATTTCACACCTTGGAAAAGCAGAACCCTCTGGAAGTCCATTTATGGCTGCCATAGGGAACTGGAGCACCTCCCCTATGGAGACAGGCTGGGAGAGCTGGGGCTGCTCAGCCTGGAAAAGAGAAGGTTGTGGGGAGAGCCACTTCCAGTGTCTGCAGGAGCTACAGGGAAGCTGGACAGGGATTTTTCATCAGGAACTGGAGCGCCAGGAGAAGGGGAATCAAACTGAAAGAGGAGAAATTCAGCTTAGATATTGGGAAGAAATTCCTGGCTGTGGGGGTGCTGAGGCCCTGGCAGAGCGTGCCCAGAGCAGCTGTGGCTGCCCCTGAATCTCTGCAAGTGTCCAAGGCCAGGTTGGATGGGAATTGGAGCACCCTGGGACAGTGGAAGGTGTCCCTGCCCATGGCAGTGGTGGAACTGGATGGGCTTTAAGGTCCCTTACAGCCCAAACCATTCCCTGATTCTACATTTTCCATCAGGAGCATTTGGAGCTGCTGCCAAGGGTGGCAGGAACAACATCTCAGGATTATTACCAGTAATTAAGGAGCTGTGCTATCAGGCTGCTCAGACACAGGCCAGCACCCCCAGTGCATCCCAGACCCCTCCATCCTGGGGCTAACAGGATCAATGGCTCTGCTCTGGCAGCTCCAGCTGCACTCTGACCACCAGCCCTCTCCTGCTGGAATCAGGGATGTCAGACAGCTCCCAGTGCACACACACAGCCATAGATTCCCAAACTCAGTCACAACCAAACCAGGGACAGGTTCAGGATCTTGTCATTCCCCTCAGCAGGAGGGAAAAAAAAATATCTAAAAAAGGAGTGCTGTCACCCAGGCATTTTGAGCCAAGAGGTCAGAAAGCCAATCACTCTGCCCTGCCCAGGAGCTGCTGGATGAGGAGTCCAGCAGCCAAACAATACATTTTTTTTCCTTGATTGATTTGCACATTGTGAAAGTTGGGAGTGAAGAGAAGAGAGCAAAGGCAAAGCTATTCTGCCTTGACTACAATATCTGCTTCCACAAAATTGAAAAACTCTTTTTGGAGCACTTCTGAACGTCTCAAAAATCAAGTTAAGGAAAGGTCTGAAATGAAAAGTCAGCTCAACAGAAAAGAAGCAAAAAGAGTTTGCAGAAATGTCAGCAGAAAGTACTTGTCTTTTTCTCCCTGGGGGTTTTTGTTCTAAAACAATCTGGTCAAATCATTCCAGAGTCACGATTAGCATCAGTGTTAGCAAATCTTCATTCTGTGCAAAAACAAATCAAATGCATTAAAATGCCTGCGAGCGCAGTTCTTGTGGGAAAAGGAGGGCCCAGCTCTGGACTGGGAGGAAACACATTTAGATTGGAAATTAGGAAGGAATTCTTTACTCAGAGGGTGCTGAGGCCCTGGCACAGGGTGCCCAGAGCAGCTGTGGCTGCCCCTGGATCCATGGAAGTGTCCAAGGCCAGGTTGGACAGGGCTTGGAGCAGCCTGGGGTAGTGGAAGGTGTCCCTGCCCATGACAGGGGTGGGACTGGATGGTTTTAAGATCCCTCCCAACCCAAACCATTTCAAGTTTCCTTCAATACCTCAAATGCAGGTGCTGTGGCCTTGCAGGGACCCCTCCCTGGGCTGGTGGAGCAGAGCATGGGGAAGGAAAAGCAGGAATGAGGGATTCATTCTCCCTGCCACTGTTCAGTGCTCCACTGACCCTGTGGCACAGCAGGAGCTCAGGGGCAGCACTGTCCTTCATTCCCAATGGGATCTTGGCAAGGGAGCCCATGAATCCCTCATTCCTGAGAACCTGGTTGGCACATTTCACTGCTGGGTAACCCTGCTGTGAGCTCCTGCCACCATCACTGCTGGCATCTCAAAGATCCTGTGCTGAAGGGACCCTTCTGTCTCTGGTGCTGATACCTCCAGAGAATTCCTGCAGCACTTAGCTCCAACCACCTTCCAAAATCCATCTGCACACTGGAGCTCCTCATGTGCAGTGCAGCTCTCCCAAGAATCATGGAATGGCCTGGGCTGGAAGAGACCTTAAAGACCACCCAATTCCAACCCCTGGCATGGGCAGAGACAGCTTCCACTAGCCCAGGTTGCTCCAAGCTCTGTTCAGCCTGGCCTGGAACGCTTCCAGGGATGGAGCAGCCACAGCCTCTCAAGGCACCCTGTGCCAGGGCCTCAACACCTCACAGGGAAGAATTCCTTCCCAATATCCCCAAGGCCACTGTGAGGTCACCCCAGAGCTTCTCTGTTCCAGGCTGAGCACTCCCAGCTGTGCCAGCCTTTCCTCCTAGCAGAGCTGCTCCATCCCTCTGCTCACCCTGGTGCCTCCTCTGGACTCTCTCCAGCAGCTCCAGGTCCTTCCTGTGCTGGGCCCCAGGGCTGGGGTAGCTCTGCAGGTGGGGTCTCACCTGAGCAGGGCAGAGGGGCACAATCCCAATCCCTTTCCTGCTGCCCACCCTGGGATCAGCCCAGGGCAGGGGGCTGGATGTGGCTCTTGGAGTGACAGCACTGAGCAGCTCCAGGGCTGCAGAGAGCAGCACACGAGGAGTGCACAGAAATGATCAAAGTGACACTTGCAGGTAAATACTGGGGTCATCCCACCCAGGGCACGGACAGGATGAGCAGCCAGAGGCAGGAGATGTGGGAAGAGATGCCTCTCTCAGCCACAAAGTTCATGGACTGAGCACTCAAACCCCTGCAGCTCCGAGGGCTGCATCCCTGCCTGGAATAGTAATAACGCCCAGGAACGGCTGCTGCCTTTGGTTCCCGCTATCGCGGAAGAGCAGCTCCTGCTATCACAGCGCAGCACAGAGGGAACAGGAGCAGGATAGAAAAAATACAGCCCCAAAAGCACAAAAAGCCAGAATCTGCTCAATTCAGGGCTCGGAGAACCCAACCCATCCAATCACTGCACACAAACGTGATTACCAGGGTCTGTCTGGCATTGCAGAAAGGCTTTTCTTCCCCTCCCCTCTCTCCAAGGATTCCACTGGAAGGAGGAGGGCAGGGAGGGGGAAGCGCGGAGAGTCCCCAGACCGCGGGGTGTTTTAGCAGCGAGCTGGTTGCGTTAGGAACCGCGCGGAGCGCAGGCAGCAGGGGGGCTGCTGCAGCCTCCATCCATCCATCCGTCCGTCTGTCCGTCCATCCGTCCGTCTGTCCGTCCATCCATCCATCCGTCCGTCTGTCCGTCCGTCCGTCCGTCCTTCCGTCCCTCCCCGGCTGCCGCGGGCAAACGAAGGCTGCTGCTGCCACCTGCAGCCCGCAGCTCCGGCCGCGGCTCCCTGCCCAAAGCCGGCTCACACGGCGAGACCGGCCGGGCTAAAACAGAGGGTTCAGCCCTGCCAAAGAGGAGCCTGCCCAGGTTTCCAGGGAGGCAGGATCTTGCTGTGCCATGGTATGTGCCCTCTTGGTTTGCAAAACGGTGCGGAGCGCTTCCCTGCTCTGCATGGCCCTCCAGGATGAAGGGATGTCCTGCAAATATCTGGTTTAGAAAGAGGTGACAGAAGTCTTTGAAGAGAACAATGGAGGTAGAGATCACGTGTCTGGATATTGGATTTATTCTGATGCCACCCGAAAATAACCCCCTAAGAGCTTTCCCAGAGCAGCTGTGGCTGCCCCTGGATCCCTGGAAGTGTCCAAGGCCAGGTTGGTGGGGCTTGGAGCAACCTGGGATAGTGGAAGCTGTCCCTGCCCATGGAATGAGATGAATTTTAAGGCCTCTTCCAACCCAAACTATTCCACGATTCTGTGATCCAATCAAAGCCTCCACATGCAAACTCCAGCAGCAGTGTGCAAGAGATTTTTTGGGGTTTTTTTTCCATCAGGGAACATCAGGATAACCCGGAGGTTTGTGCAAAGGGGGTGATTGGAATCTGAGATGTGCAATTAATAGTGGAGCACAGATTGGGTACCTGGCAGCTCTCCCAAAGCCCGAGGTAACATCAAGCATCTCCTCCTCTATAAAAAGACAGAACTTGATCTCAAAGGACTCTGGATGTTCACATCCTGGGAAGGCACAGTGCCAAGAATACAGTTATTTTCTTTACAAAACCTGGCCTAATCCCATTTTACTCCTAAATTCCCCTCTGAAGGAAATTGAGTCTGGACATAAAGAAACAGTTCTGCCCTGAAAAACCCCACCAATCCCCACCCTATTAAGAGCCTGCAGAGCAGGCAAACACAGCCATAAACCTCTGATCTCCACATGCTAGAAAACAAAATACCAGGAAAACTGAAACAGGAGAGAAAAAGCTGTAAGCTGTCCCTTGGACTCTGCAATGACACCAGGAAATAACCTCCATCACCCCAAAACAAGTGGCAAAAAGCAATGGGTGTGGTACCAAAGGCTATTTGCTAATTAACAGGAAATTTCACCATCTGTAAAATCCCTCCCCAGGTTCACTACATCAATCATTCTCTACTTTGAGAGGGAAGGAAACTTCAGCCAAATAATTTTTTCAGAAATATGAACCTGAGAGCTCCTGCAAGAGTTAATAAGGGCGATGAGAACCCCAGGGTCTACAGACAAAATAAAAGGAGTCCTAAAGCACTGGATTCATATTTCAGCCTGACTTTAGTGCTAAATGTCGACCAATTTTGACAGAAATCCATCACCCAAATAAAATTTGAAGGTCTGAAGCATAGAGTTGGAGCATAAAAATATACTGCAAAGGCACATTTAAAGCCCAGGTCTAAAATTAGTTGTTTGACACAGGGAGTTTTAACAGTGCTGCAATCCCCCCTTCCTGCACTGATTTTGCTCTCTAAGCTCACACAGGACTAAAAACATTTTTTAAGAAGTTATAGCTTAAAAGGAAGGATTCTCCTCTGTGTTCTGCTGTATTAGGACAGGTTTCACCATTTAGCACAAATTTGCCAGGATAAATGGAAGTTCCCAGGTTTGTTGACCACTTCCTCAGGATTTAATAAAATTATAAGTTGTCCAGCCCAGCTCTGTAAATTTGACAAGAAATGCATTTAACAATTTCAGTAAGTTATTTCTGCATACCAAAGCCGGGTGATATTCATCTCTTCTTTTAAAAAAGGATGTCTTATCCTCTTCCTAATACAGAGGAAAGATGCAAAGATCCCCTAATCTTTGAAGGAAGGTGTCTTCAAACCCTCCACGCTACTCGTGCATGAGAATAAATCCATAGGAAAAGAGGAGCTCATGCTTGGAATGTTAACATATTGTAGCATCAATTATGATATTTATCATGCAGGGAATGAGAAGTTAGCAACCATTTATAGCCCAATTCCAGTAAACATTAGAGCCTTTCCCAGCATATACACACACCCCCACGATTAATCAGAGGGAAAACTCTCCCCAAACAAATCTGAGCTGCTTCACAGAGGTGGCTTTGCTTTCCCCATCTCCACTGAGTGTTTTACAGGGAATGACCCCCCCCCACCCCATCCCAGATCCTCAGAGAAACCACTGGGAAGACTTTTCCCTGCTCCCCATGGGGGAACTGCTCGTTCCGAGGAGGAACAGCAATTTTGGGGACTGCAGGGGCTGCCTGTGGCACCAGTGGCACAAACAGCCCATGGAGGGGTTTGCAGGCACCTGGGAGATGTGGCTGGGGAACAGCTGTGCCTGTATGGTCCCCTGTGGTCCCCAGGGGCCAGGACAATTTTCCAGCCACTGCAGAAAGAGATGTCCCAGTGTTTGATATGACCTGAAACAGGCAGACCCAGCATCACTCACACAAGTGGGGCACCAAAGCACAAAATCCAAGTTTTCCCATAAAAGCAGAACCCAAAGCTTCATTGGACACAAAACAAGTGACCCTGAACTCTGAGCCCCAGCCCTCAGCAAGGCCATTGCCCACCAGCAGCACCAGTTTGGGGCTGGTTTTACCCCTGGAGCTGGAGAGGAACATGCAGAGGTCACCTGCTTTGCTCACCTCAATGAGCATTAGAAGATCCCCCAGGAGAAGACATGGAGCATCCCCACAAACCCCAGCACAAAGTCCCACACCAGGGACTTTCCACATCGCCTCCCCACAACCCCCCAAAGCAGGAGCTCCCCACACCATGTCCCCTTGAACCCCAGTTCAGGGACTCACCCTAAACCTCCAGACCAGGGACTCCAACACCAGCTCCCCATAAACCCCCAGTCCAGGGAATCCCCCAAGCCCCCAGTCCAGAGAACCTCCCCAAAACTCACATAGCAAGGACCCCCACACCACCTCCCCTTAAACCCCAATTTAGGCACCCCCCTGAACCTCCACACCAGGGGCCCCAACATGATCTCACCCAAACCCCCAGCCCAAAGACCCTTCACACCACCTCCCCCTAAACCCTAATTCAGGGAAACCCCCAGGCCTCCAGACTAGGGAACCCCCCAAAGCCCCAACCCAGGGATCTCCCAAACCATCCACAGCATCACCCCTCAAACCCCCAGTCCAGGGGTCCCTCCCAAACCCCACACCATGTCCCCAAAACCACCCAGCCCAGGCACCCCAACACTTCACACAGAGCCTTGCCAAGAGCACCTCAGCAAAGAGGCTCCTCCCAGGCTAACAGGGCCCTATAAACAATAGGTTCAGTATAAAATTATAAAATTAGGGGATGTGGGTCAAGGGGGAGATGCTTAAGGAAAACGGGAAGCACAAGGCTTCTCTCCAAAGGGAGAACCAGGGGAGACAGGAAAAGACAGAGCACAACCAAAAGGGGGCGAGGGAGTCAGTGCTGTGCCTGCAGCCTGTGGATCACGGAATCCTCAAGGAATCACAGAATCCTCAAGGCTGGAAAAACCCCCAACCTCACCGAGTGCCCCCGTTGCCATCAGGGACTGAGCAGAGCCATAATCCTGCCCCGTGGGAAGCAGGAGCTGAGCCCTCCTGCTGCTCTCCCAACCACAGTCTCCACCAAAGAGGAATTTCCAGGAGGGTTTTCCCCCCTCCATTCCCACATCCTCTGTGTTGTTATTGTTTGGGTTCAGAGTTGCCATGAGAATGTGCAGCCAGTGTCAATTTAATGGAATTATCATGTGTGGAAAAGGACCATGGCCAGAGCCTGGCTCCCTGATTCATTCCCCCACCACCAGGCCCTGAGCAGATATTCCATGGAATGCTGGCCAGTCAGGGCTTCCAGGCTTAGCTCACCCCTGCACAGCTCTTCCCAGAATTAATAAACCAGGATATTCCTTTCAAAACCACTTTTCTGATGGAAAAAAAAAAAGCTCGGAAGTGCAGAGCTGCCTCATCACTCCCACACTGAGTGGATCCTTAGCACTGGGAAGCTCAGCTCAGGGGTTTCTGGGCAGATTTAGAGTTTTCCTTTGTTTCTTCCCTCAGTCCCTGTGGAACCCATTGCAGCTGTTCCCTCCCCAGCCATCACAGAGCAAGGTGTGGGAATCAGACCCACACAAGCCTTTCATGACTCAGTTTCCACGTCAGCTTTTTCCTTGTTTACCTCAGAACCCAGGCTGCTTTGAGCCTGGGGGACTAAAGCAAGATTCCAAGGGAAAAGATGGATTTTCCCATCCAAGTTTGAGTAAGCTCTGTGGTGACAGAGAAGTGCACAAGGCCAGGAGAGAGGACACAGATCTGTGGCTGCCAGTCCTGCCCGTGGCCCCTGTGGAATCCTTCAGTGGGATATCCTGGTTTTCCTCAGAGGGAAAACTTGCCATTTCCCCCACTTCCCAGGGAAGGAAAGCCAATCCAACAAGGCTGAGGAAGAAAAGACACCAGATGTAGTAGCCCAGGGTCTCTGAGGCTCAAACCAGAGCGTGTTAGTTGTAGATAAGGCCCTTCAAAGCCGTTGTTTTATTCCTTTAAACCACGCTGGCTGCAGCCAGAGCCGTGAATTCACGGAGCAAAGCTCTTTCCCAAGGCCAATATTGCCTGTCCAGATGATCCTGTAATTCCACTGAGGTCCAACTTTTCATTTGGCCTCCCCAGCAGACCTGACCTTGCAGGAATATTTTCTTGGCGTGCACCACAGAGAAACTGTGAGGAGAAAGTATTAAATGCTTTCAAAGGAGATGGGAGCAGAAGGGGGTTTTTTTGTTGTTTCTAGCTGTCTACTCAGTGATAAAGAGACAAAAAAAAAGCCAGAATTTCATAAAACTCTGTTTGTTAATGATCAGGAAATGCAAAGCCTGACTAGAGAATTATGCTGCTCTTTTGAAGGAGCTTCTGGTGGCTTCTGCAAAAGAAAACAGAGCCAACTAATGCCAATAATAGGCTAAATAATTAAAAGAGATGCTTTCTCTCTTGAGAGTGGAAGCCAACAAGGGGATTAATGAAGGAAGAGGGATAAAGTGAGGAAAAACTCTTGTATTTTCAGTAAAAGTGATGAGTTTATTACAAGTATATTAAAAAAAAAGAGAGGCCAGTAACCGGCCCTGGACTTTTGCCCTAAATTGGAGATGTCTCAGTAAACCACACCAAAAATCTACCCTCACTCCAAACAATCTAGGCAGTGCTCACCAGAGCTGGGAAAAACCCACCTAAAAAAGCTTCACGGGGCTTGGAGAACCCCCAATGGGTGGAGAGAAAAAACCCAGGATCCTGTTGGCTTACTGAGATTCCTTAAGGTGCTGCACATCCAGGGAATTTCAGTTCAAATAACTTCAGGTTAGAACCACTCACTGTGCCCTGCAGGATGGTTTGGGTTGGACATCAGGAGGAAATTCTTCCTGGAAAGGCTGGCCAGGTATTGGCAGGGGCTGCCCAGGGGGGTTTGGAGCCCCCATCCCTGGAGGTGTCCAAGGAAGGTCTGGATGTGGCACTGAGTGCTCTGGGCTGGGTGACAAGGTGGGGATGAGGCACAGGTTGGACCCAATGGTTTTGGAGGGCTTTTCCAACCTAAAAGATTCTGTAATTCCATTATTCTTTTTTCAGGAGGAGACTTTTTGGAGCATCTAGAAGGTGGCTCTGGCTGGGGGAATGATCCCACTTCTTTTTGTGTGGATCAAAGTCGGTTTGGTTTCCCTCCATCCTCCCAAAGCTCCCAGCTTTGAGAAAGGCACAATCGACCTCCTGGTGCCTCCCCAGCCTCCAACCACATCCCATCTGGAAGCTGTGGCTGTGGACTGCAATCCCAGCTGTGCCAAAGTCCAGGAGCAGCCCCTCCTGGCTGGTTTCCAGAGCCAGGTTACATCCCTTGCCCATGGATAGGAAGTGTGGTTAAAATGTCTCCAAACTTGGAATTATTCTATTCCTGCAAGCACAGATTTCCAACCCGAGGTCACCCAAAGCAGGAATTCAAAGGCAAATCCCCATTTCTCTTCAGCAAGAAAAATATCCTGACAATATTTTGCTTTGACCTTCTTGAAGTGTTTTAATAAGACTGAAACAATCCATATTAACGGAGATTGAAATGTTTCATTTCCACACTGCTGCTCCAATTGCTGCCTGATACCAGAGGAATATAGCACAGCAATTTTACAAATGGTTTCAATAATGTCCCACTAAAGTCTGCCAAAAATCAATTTCTGAGCTGAGGGCTCTTTTCCCAGGGAAAATCTCCCTGGGGCTGTAATGCCAGGGTATGTGGAGAGGGTGAGCTCTGAGGGCACCCTGCAAATCCCAGTGCTCCAGCAGCTCTCTGTGCTTGGAAGTTGTGACAAAGGGAATGAGACCTTGAGTCATGCTTTTGCAGCTCCTGATGCTGCTGCAGGAGTAGCAACAACAACATTAACAACAGGTTTTTGTCCCTCTTAATTCAAACCACGAATCCATGTCCTTGCAGGACAGAATTCCCAGGCACCTGCCCACCTTTGGATATTGCAGGGATACAAGGTGTGCAGTGCCCTTTATGGAGCCAGGAAGAGCAAAAGATGTTTTGGGCACCCAAATCTGCTTGAACATCCTCCTGGGAATCAGACAGGAGCCTCAGGTCAGGATCCTTTTCACTTTAACTCTACACTTCCATGGAGCTGCTGGAGAGAGTCCAGAGGAGGCACCAGGGTGAGCAGAGGGATGGAACAGCTCTGCTGGGAGGAAAGGCTGGCACAGCTGGGAGTGTTCAGCCTGGAGAAGAGAAAATGCAGGGTGACCAAACTGTGTCCTTCCAGTGCCTGAAGGAGCTACAAGAAACAGGGAGAGAGAATATTCCCAAGGGATAGAGTGCCAGGACAAGGGGAATGGCTTCCCACTGCCAGAGGGCAGGGTTGGATGGGAGATTGGAAGGAATCCTTCCCTGTGAGGGAGGTGATGGGTGCCCAGAGCAGCTGTGGCTGCCCCTGGATCCCTGGGAGTGTCCAAGGCCAGGATGGACAGGGCTTGGAGCACCCTGGGACAGTGGGAGGTGACCCTGCCAACCTGAGCACTCCCTCTGCTCGGGAGGAGAGAGAAGGGTTTCAGATCGCTGCCTGCCAGGTGTATCCTTCCCTCCTTCAAATTTCTCTCCGACTTTCCCTCTCCTCTTTCTCTGCAAAAATCTTCCTGCCACCTCCTGGAAGAAGCTGCAACTGCTGCAGTGCCTCTGCAGAAGGGGAATAAATTCTCTGGATGTGCTGGAAAGCTCTCCAGGTTTGGGAGGGGGTGGGAGCTCCTGGGTGGATTTCCAGCCTCTTCTCTGTGTCTTTTCCCCCTGCCGTTCTTTTCTCTCTCCAGGAGTGCCTGCCTTGCTTTTTTCTTGACGTTATCAGTGCTAAATGTCGGTGCTTCCCCTCAGTCGATGCTTTCTTTTCAAGGAGAAGACAATAAGGGAATTCAGCTAAAGCCCAGGAAATTAGGGAGAGTGATTAAGGTGCACACCTTTGTGGTGTGGCTTTGTGTTCGTGTCCAGCCAACAGGACAAATTTGGGTGTCATTATTTGTGTTACAAAGGGAATGCCAAACAACCTGAGAGAAGTCCCCAGTCAGGGGTTATCCAAACACAGTGAATTACCTCTGTCCCTAAAAAGGCAGAAGTAAGAATAAAATTAAATGGTCCATTTACTCAGGTGACTGACTGAAAATTTTGAAGCCAAAAAGCAACAAACTGGTTTTGGCAATCAGATAAATATTGGAATGAATTTAAACAATGCTCTCAGGCACAGAGTGGGAATTTGGGACATCCTGTGCAGGGCCAGAGGTTGGACTGGATGATCCTTGTGGGTCCTTTCCAGTTCAGGATATTCCACATAATTCATATTCTGTGATGCAATTTCAGCAGGTTAATGCCTGTCATTTGGGATAACTGCCTTTAACATCAGCGTTGTCTCAGCTGGATTTTCACCTGGGATAATCCCCTCAGCCTTGGACACTCACTTCATCCATGAGCATCCTTTTCTCTCACTGACTCCCATATCCATCCAGTCAGTTTTATTTCCCACTAAAATCCTAAGGCATGTTTGCTAAACACAGCAGTGCCTTGTAGGAAGTGCTGAGATCAGGGAGTTGTGCTGGATAACAACACAATTCATTGGGTTTTTCATTAGAATTATTAAGCCAAAGCTCTGCAGAATCTCACCTGCATTTATCCCCAGTTGATCCTGTGTGATCTGTGTGATCCTGCAGAGAAGGATCAACAAATCTTCCAGAAAATCTGAAGAGTCTGGTCTTGGAGAGGTTCAATATTGAGTGTACAGGTACTGATTTAAACATCAAAATTGGCTGTGTTAACATGCTTGGAGAGCTGCACAGGATATATTCCTTAAACTGGGAGTCTGGGATGTTCCTGCTCCTCTGCAGGTTCCAAAACACCCCCAAAATGACACTGGTGGGTAACAAAAGTCTCCACATTTTTTTGTAGTCAGAGGACTTACAAATATAGTGGATTTCAAGGCTGGCATCTCTCTATTAAATCCTTTGGCCAGGTAGAGCTCCCCTGTCTTTAAGCAGCTCCTTTGAAGACTCTGGGATTTTTCCTACCTCAAAAATAATTTATTTGTTTTTTTCAGCTTCCCAGTCCCTGCCAGACAGCTTGGATTGCTCCAGGAGAGTACTGGCCCTCTAGAAAAGGAAAGAGGAATGAATGAAACCTCGATTTTTTCTGGCTCTAATAATATATTTTTTGTTTTAATTCATCTGTACTTTGCTCCAGCACCAATTCCCCAGCATTTCCCTGTTTCTCACCTCCCTGAAGATTTTATGCCCAGTGTAAGAGACATTTATATATTCTTTCTGGGGCTATAGGGCCTGAATTGTGTCCCCTTCACATCTGGGTGAATTCAGACTTTCAGGGTGACCGTGGGGAGGCAAACAGGCCCAGCATGGTCACAACACCTCAAGTCCCCTGGAATCCAAGCTGAAAGGCAAATTCCTGCAGCTTCTCTGTCTGGGATCGTTGGGATTGTTTTTATATCCATTCTGGGAGGGCTTGTACAGCAGATGGTGGCTCAGGGCCCTTTTTGGGAGGGCAGTGTCACTGGGGGGCACAGGGGCTGTGCTGCAGCTCCAGCTCTCCTGGATGCAATTCCTGCATGCTCTGGGCAAATCCCTGGGGAGCTGCAGCTCCGGTGGCTGCAAACACCAGGGGACACTGTGAGACTGAGGCTGGACATGGCCTCAGCCTCTGCCACCCCCAGCCCTGCAGGGACACGGGCACAGCCCTACCCTAGGCTCCTCCAGGGCTGGGTGACACCGGATCAGTGTCCCCTGCAAGGAGGGGGCTTGGGGCCAGCAGGGCACGATGGACAGGGACATTTCCCTACACCCTTCAGATGTCAGGACCCAGGACATCCCTCTGGCTGTCCTGGACTGCCAAGAGCCCTGCCAGGGGGCTCAGAGACCCTTGCACAGAGCCCAGAATGCCTGTGGTTTCAATTATTACCCATGTAGCAAATTACCAACCTTTTATGAAGATCTGCAAGCCACGACAGTTTAAGCAGAATGATAGTGAATTTATCACAGGGTGAAAAAGTAAATTTTGGGGTTTTTAAAATGGGGGTTCAGGGGGCAAGAGGGAGGAATCTGGGCATGTTCAGCCTTTCTCCTTCTTCTTCTTCTTCTTCTTGGCCTCCATTTTCTGGGTGATGTTGGCCCTTTTAGATTGGTTTAGAGTAGAAGCTCACTGTCTAACAAAGGTGACAGGTATTGGGAAATAATTGTAAATATTGCACATATAGTTTTTAGTATAAAGACATAACACCACCCCGGGGGCAGGCAGAGTGCCTCTGACTGTCCTGCTGAGCAGACCTCAGCTAGACAGGAGAAAGAATTGTATAGATAAGGAACAATAAACAACCTTGAGACTGAGAAATGAAGAGCCCTGACTCCTTCTTCAAGAGCTGGGCTGGGAAAAGAGACTTTCCAACTTTTCTTGGGGTCACTCTGACCAGCCAGAAACCCTGACATTCAGAGTGGGACGAGGACATAGGGGTGACATCCAGGACAGCCCTCACCTGCCTCCAAGTGCTTTCCTGGAGCATTCCAGCTGGGAAGTGCAGCTTGGGGCTACCCAGGTGGGAGGACACAGGGCACCAGGGTGTGGTGGGGACAGGGCAGGTGGCACTTGGCAAGTGCTGTGGGTGAAGGCAGAGGTGCTGCTGGACCACTGGGAGCAGGGGATAAGCAGGACACAGGAGGGGAATGGAGGGGTCAGCTGGGCTCCACCTCCCTGTTCGTGCCAAAGGCATCCTGGCATCATTTCTGAGCACAGCCATGTGTGTTACCCCCAAATGGCTTGGAATGATCAAGTGCAGGCTAAAAGGAGCTGCAACTTTTGGCTGCTTGGAGCAGAGTTGGTGCTTTCCCTGTCAGACCTGTCTGATGGCTCCTTGTCCCAGTGTCCTGCTGTGGCAGCACTTGGAAGGATCTCTCTGGGAAAGGTACAAGAATAACTCCCATTTCTCCTCTTTGCATGACCTTTAAATTCCAGTCTTTATTTACACAACGTGGGGGTGTTCAGCCCTGAGAAATGAAGGCTCTGAGGAGACCTTAAAACCCTTTCCTGTGCCTAAAGGGGCTCCAAGATTGCTGGAAAGGGACTTTGGACAAGAGATGGAGTGACAGAACAAGGGGGGATGGCTTTAAGCTGACAGAGGCAGGAGTATATGGAGTTTTAGGAAGAAATTGTTCCCTGTGAGGGTGGTGAAGCCTTGGCACAGGTTGTTCAGAGCAGCTGTGGCTGCCCCATCCCTGGGAGTGTCCAAGGCGAGGTTGGACGGGGCTTGGAGCAACCTGGGATAGTGGAAGCTGTCCCTGCCCATGGCTTGGGGTGGGACTGAGTGGGCTTTAAGGTCCCTTCCAACCCAAACCATTCTGGGATTCTGAATTTGCCTTAGGGGAACCCTGCTCAGAGCTGTTCCATCCCATGGGGCAGGATGGGACCCAGCTGTCACTGCCCACCCGAGCCAGCCCAGAGGGGACAGGGCAGCACCCACCAGAGGATTCTGTGGATATTTGGAAAACAGCACAGGAATGTGGGGTGAGGGCAATGGAACCAAAGCCAGCAGGGCTCAGATCCCTGGGAGAAGAGCCTGTTTAATGGCTCTGCTGAATCAGGGCCCAGGAGCAGCTCCATCTCCATCAGGTGATGGAGTGACACTGGGTCAGCTGAGCTGCTGATGCCAGGGGCTGAAGGCATCTCCAAGGGCTTGGGAAGCCAATGGATTGCAAGGATGCCAGAGGAGGAGCTGGCAAAGCAAAGCCTCCAGCGGGCTGGGCTCGCCAAAAGCCTCCTCCCACACAGTAAATTCACCCCCAATTAAAAATGTATCTGTTTGCTTTCCTGAGATTGATCACACATTTAATCAGTCACTGCTCAGATATAGAGTAGCTCTGAAAGGCAGAGATAATAAAGAAATCATTCTTTTAAAGGAGTAGCTGCATTGCAGATCAATTTCTTCAAAACCTTCATGTGCACAGAAATCCTCTGGGATGAATATTTCATAAGGGGAATAACACTGTTAAATTAATAAAACCCCTGCATGCCTAGTTATGAACTACAAAGATTGCTGAAGTTGTTCTAAAAAAACCCTCCTGTTCATACTTTGTACATCAATTTATGACAGAGTCATAGCTGGACCCCGAGGGAAATGGAGGAGAAAAAGGGACCCTTTTGATGTGAGGAATTTTCTGCAAGTGGGAAGAGTTGCATGGACACATCTGTCCAGCGAGGGCAGGCAGCCCTGCTGGGAAGGGGGAACAGGATTCTCCAGTGGGAGCATGGGCATGCTGGAATTAATCATGCTGAATATCCTTCCTGCCTCTCTCTGGCTGTGGGTGAGTGACCTGAGGAGCCAGAGTGGCCTGAAGTGAAGGATAGGTCAAATCCCAAGTGTGCATCTCTAGATATTCCTGGGTATCACTGGGGCCACACCTGCAATACCAGACCCTCAGCTGGTGGGGGTGTGAAGGTCTTCATCCAGCTGGGGCCACTTGGTCTGCTCAGCTGGAGACGAGGAGCCTGAGGGCAGAGCTCATCCTGATCCAAAGCTTCTCTCGAGGGGCAGCTCCAATGTCTGCTCTGTGAGAAGGGACAGGACCTGGGGAGCTGCTGGAGCTGTGTCAGGGGAGTTTTGGTTGGATATCAGGAAAAGGCTCTTCTTCTACAGGGTGCTGGAACAGGATCTCCAGAAAATGGGCACGGCCCCAGGGCTGCCAGAGCTCCAGGAGAGTTTGTTCAATGCACTCAGGAATGCACAGGGCGGGAATGTTGGGGTGTCTGTGCGGGGCCAGGAGCTGGACTTTGATCCTTGTGGGTCCGTCCCAGCTCAGGAGATTCCATGACTCTGTGACTCCTTGTTGAGGGACCAGAACCGGGGTGTTCATCTAGATCAGGGGGACCTGAATCAGCCCAACACGGGATGGGTCTGTCTCCATCCTCCTCCCTGGCCATGCCTCCCCAGAAATCCCATCCTGGTTGTCACTGCTCCCTCCATTCCCATGCTAAGACCCTACCTTCGACTTCCCAGGGGAAAATAAACTTCTGCTGGAAAATTACCAGCTTCTCCACCCGTCCTTTCTGTCTCTCCAAAGCTCGCTCCCCTCGCGCTTCTGCTCCCCAGCGAACTCCGCGCTGTCTCGGTGGCAGCTCAGCAGAGGCTTCTCCTGCAGGCTGCTCCCAAACTTGAGAGGAACTCATCAGCTTTTAGCAGGCAAAGACAGAGAAAGCTCAAACCCACCATATTGATCTTCCTTTCCCTTTGAAATTTTCCCGAAGTAGCGCCAAATAAAAATAGAACAAAAATATGTATCCACCGCTTCCCTACTTGTAGCTGATTTGTCTACTTGGCATTATTTTCTTCAGCAGGGAAGAGGGTGAGGCTCACAAAGGGGACAGAGGCACGGGATAAATAAGTAAGAATGTAAAATTGGGTGTTTTGAATTTTTTTTTTTAATGTTAACCAGATAATGTATTCATAATCTTCCCTGCTTACGACTAAAAAATGAGTGCTCGCCTTTTGAAGCCCTCATCTGGCAGGGAGAGATAGCAGATTTCTAAGAGCATTTTTTATGCTCCTTTGATGACTGCGAGGGGGGAAAAAAAAATATTCAGAGAGCCGAAATGACATTTTTCTATAAATTTCACACAGCTCTGCAGGCATGTAGGCATGGAGGCATTCATTAAGATTAGTTGGAATTACTTAAGCACCGTGAATTTTCTCCATCAAGTTGGTAACTGGAACACTGCGGATTAGTTATTGATCAGCTGCCATTAATACTTGGGGCTCTTTCCATGCCTGTTGTTGGGCTTTTTGTTGCTCCTTCCCCCCTCTCTTGTGCGAGGCGAAGCTGTGAAATTCACAAATTAAACAGGCGCTCTTCAGTCCCTCCTTTGTTTTGGGGAACAAAAAAAAACCCGAACAGAAAATAGAACTCCTTTGTTCCCGCAAATCTTTATCTGCTCTGCCTCACTGCTTTCCCCCCCTCTGCTCCCTACAGCTGCCCAAACTTGGGGTGGCTCTCAGACCTGCTGCTGCAGCCCTTCCAGAGGATCATGGAGTGGGAAGGGGCCTTAAAGACCCCCTAATTCCACCCTTTTCCGTGGGCAGGGACATCTTCCACTATCCCAGGTTTCTCCAAGTCCTGTCCAACCTGGCCTTGGACACTTCCAGGGATGGAGAGGGCAGTGCCTTTCCAGCAGGGCCTCAGTGGGATTTCAGCACACCAGCCCTGCAGATGGATTTGGAGAGGCCACGAGCTGGGAATTCTGGCTGTGTCCAGCTCTGACCTTCATGAGAGGCCCTGGAGGTAGCAGGGATGCACTCCCAACATGTTTTTCCTATACAGGGGGATGTGCCAGGCCACAAAGTCATTCCCCAGAGCTGTGCAGATCCCTGCTGACCCCACCCCACCCACAGCCAGGGCTCCAGCAGCTCCCAATCTCATTGCTGGTTATGGGATATGGCTGAGGCTGGAAACTGAATTTGAACTGCGTGGGACCTTCAAAGATCTCAGTCTCCACCTCTCCAGGCCTCCTACTTTTCTCCTGATCTTTGATTCCACTTGGAAAGCTCCTGGATTTTAGTGATGCTCATTCCTAGCGAGGAGCACTGTGGTGGAGTTGGGTTTTTCCCAGCTCAACCTCAGCCCTGCCAAGTTGGAGACACACAAGTGTTTTGTACATTTAAGGGACAGGGTTGTCCCAGAACTCCAGTGGGATTTCCTCTTCTGCTCCAGGTGCCTGACCAAGCCCTCAGCCCTGTGGGGTGTGATCCTCCCCACACACTGCACTTTCTCACAGGAGCCAGGTCTCCTCTCCTTTCCCAGAAGGTTTTCCTGTGCCTCTTTGGGAAGCTGGTATTGCTGGGCACCTGGACACCAAACCCTGACCTTCACTGGACTGTTCAGAGCCTGCAGGACCTGCACAGCTGAGGGTGGGCAGGTGCCACTGGGGCAAGGAGGAGGAGGCAGCAGCAAACTTGAAACACTCAGTGCAGGATAAATCCCAAAGGAATTGTGCTTGGCTGGACCTATTCTCCAACCAGCAAAACTCCAGCCCCACAAAAACTCTGCAGGGAGCTGGTTCTGGCTGTTCTGTGTCCTAACCACCAGGTCCTGTCACCTTCACCTCTTCCTTCTTCTGTTTGCCAAAAATCCCCTGCCCCAAGTCCAAAGAGCCCCACGGAGGATTTGCCACATTTCTCATGGGAGCAGCTGCCCCTCAGCAGGTTCTGAAATAAATGACCAAGGATGACTTTGCAAATGAGCATCCAAAGGAGCTCCAGGCAGGAAGGGAAACAAGGCTTCCCTTCTCTGCACACGGCTCCTGAAATGGTTTCTGTTCTTCCACAAGGATCTGCCGCCAGCAGGTCTGGAGTGGGACCTTCAGGGTGTCCCCTCAGGCTGAGGGAAGCTCTGGGATGGGGTGGGACATGCTCTCCATTATCCAAGCAGGGACTAAACCAGCTCAATTCACACATTCCTGTTTCAAAACTGCAGTTAAAGAAGGGGGGGTGACAAACAGGAGAGCCCTGTGTCAGTGACAGGGAGAGTGGGAGTTTCTTGCAGCTCCGAGGTGATGGCTCCATTCTCGTCAGGATAATTCACCTCCTCCTTATGGGGAAGGCAAGAGTGTCACCTTCCCCAGCCCTTGAGGGGTGGCAAGGAAGATGTGCCACTCCAAGCACCATGTCTACACCTGGAAGAGCCAGATTTGGGCCCAGAATTTTTACTCCTTGACCTTTCTAGGCACCAACTTCCAGCAGTTACAATGGAATTTATGGAGCACCCCCGGCGTGTTTCTTTGTTAAGGCCACTGAAAGTGAAATCTCTCATTCCTCTGTCCCTTGCTGCTCTGCCATGCTCAGGGAAGCTCCAGGGCTCCCTCAGGAACTTCTCTTTAGCCATTCCTGTGGTGCCTAAATTCCCTTCCCTGAGGTACAGTCAGGAGCAGAGGCTTTACCAGGACACTGTCAGCTTTCCAGCAGGATCCTGGAGCTGACAGAGAGCCACAACAACTTCAGAGGCCCTGACTCTTTGTGCCTTGTCAGCTCTAATGAACCCATGGTCACACTGAAAGAGGAGGAATTTAGGAGGGATATTGGGAAGGAATTCCTCCCTGTGAGGGTGGTGAGGCCCTGGCACAGCTGCCCAGAGAAGGGTGGCATCCCCTGGATCTCTGGAAGTGTCCAAGGCCAGGCTGGAGAGGGCTTGGAGCAGCCTGGACAGTGGAAGGTGTAGTGGTGGAGGGTGGAATGAGAGGATCTCTAAGTTCCCTTCCAGCCCAAGCCATTCCATGGGTCTGTGGTCCTAATTGTGAGGTGGCTGGAATGGTGAGGGTGCTGGAATTGGGCTCCATGGGCTTCCATCAGGAAGGAAACGTGTCTGACCTGGAAGCTGTCCCTTGTCTTGTCTGTCTGGCAGCACAGCAGTTCCTGAGGCTGGGAGGAGAGCTCTGAATGATCTCTCCTCAGGGATGTGTAAAGTCCTGTGGAATGTCCTGCCTGGAATGCCTGCTCCTTTCCCTCACAATGGCTGCTTCATGGGGTATTTGTCCCAGGGGGTGCCTGGACATGGCTGGACTCACTTTATGCCCCCCTCTCTGGTTCTGGTTCTCCAGGGACATTCCACCTGGTGTATATTCCCAAGTCCTCCTGGGATCTGCATAAAAGCCAGGGAATATCATTTATTTTCTGCTGGGTTGTCACATTCCCTGTTTCCCATCTGCTGTGTGTCCCAGGGAATCCCTGAGCCCTCTCTGGTGGTGCTGAGCTGCAGCAGGAGCCCAGGGCACAGGCTTTGCTCCAACCTGAGGTGATGCAGACCCAGAGGAACCTGGATTTGCATTCCTGGCTGGGTCAGCTGTTAAACAAAGAAATGTTATTTCTGAGAGGCTGAGCAATAAAAAACATGGAAATGAAACAGCGAGGTAATTCCTGAGGGAACCATGTCACAGGGAGAAAATCCTGGAGCATTACTTTTTGCACATTCCAAATCCATCCCTCTCTCTCCTCTCCCTTTCCTTCCTTTTTATTTTTTTTTTTTTTTTTGCAAGAAAACAGCTCATCAAGTGAAATTGAAGTCTAAAAATCTCTGTAAAAATCCTTTATGCTGGGGAAAAGAATATTTCAATGAAAAACAAGTCTGCCAGAATTACATTCAATACTCCTAACAAAGTTAAAGGAGATATCACTGGGAAACAGTGTCCCTTGATGGAACACTGTTAAGAGAGTTGGGAAGGATGGAAATCCTCATGGGGAAGGGGGGGAGGACAGAGGAGGACTGGAAACATCCTGGTCTGTAGGGAGAAAAGAGAAGATCAAAGGTTTTCCAAAGCCTCCCTCTGTGTGGAATAGTGAGTGTGGCTGGGAGCTGTGGGAGGAGGAGATAGGGATGAATTTCCCATCCCACCCATGAACTCTGGAGCTGTGAAACAGGACACAGGCCACATTTTTCCAGGTCCACAGGGAGCCAAGCCACCAACCCACTCCCCACAGCAAGTCTCTGGCTCCTGAAGCTTTGGAATGGACTAAGGAAAAATCTCCATGATGCTGCACCCTGAGTGTCTGGGGCCACTTCCCACACTCCTGCTCAGAGCAGGAAGCAAAGGGAAGCAGATTGAGCCTGGCAAAGGCTCTGAACCTGCCTGGAGGAGTCCACAGGAGCTCTCCTGTCAGCCCCAGCACCTCTGGATACTCCCTGAATCAACAAGAAGCAGTTCAGGCTGGCAGCCAAAACTCACCTCAGGTTTAAATGCAGGGTTTGTTGTTCTGGAGAAGCAGGGAAATTGTCAGCAGCACAGACACCTTCATTAAAACCCAAACCCTGAATTATTCAGCTCAAAACAGCCCCAGCTACAGCACAGGTGGAAGGGATTTCTCCTCCCTCCTGCCCAGCCTTGGCTCATGGAGCCACCACAGCAGACCCCAGGAGCTCCCTGGTTTTGAGCAGGATAACCTGTGACCCTGGCAGAGCTGTAATCCAAGGGAATACAGAGAAAAACACAAATAAAAAGCATGGGCTGTGTTTTCCCAGCCTGCGTGGCTCCATCTCCCAGTTTTCCTCAGGAAAAAAAATTACTTTGGAGGAGCAGGAGCAGTTTTTCACCCTTGGAAAGTCCAGCTTTGTGAGAGCTGCCAGTTTTCAGTGGGAATGAATGGCCACATGGCTCTGACCATCAGCACGTGAACTCCCACCCAGGGAGACTTTTCCAGGTGTTTCTTGGCCACGTGAAGTTCCTCTCCAAGGGTGCAATAGTTGAACAACAGTTTGACAAAAACCTCTCACATCTCACAAAGAACCACCCCATGGAATCACCAGATCATGGAATTGTTTATGTTGGAAAAGCCCCCTAAACTCATTGAGCCCAACCATTTCCTCAGCCAACTCCAAAGCCAGCACTGATCCATGTCCCCAAGTGCCACATCCACAAGATTTTGAAATCCCTCCAGGGTTGGAGACTCCACCAGTGCCCTGAGCAGCTGTGCCAAGGCTGGACAACCCTTTCCATGACGAAATTCCTCCTGATGTCCAGCCTGAACCTCCACTGGCTCAACTTCAGGCCATTCCCTCTCATCCTGTCCTTGTTCCCTGGAGCAGAGCCTGACCATCCCTGGCTCTCCCCTCCTGTCAGGGAGTTGTGCAGAGCCAGAGGGTCCCCCCTGAGCCTCCTTTTCTCCAGGCTGAGCCCCTTTCCAGCTCCCTCAGCCCCTCCTGGTGCTCCAGACCCTTCCCCAGCTCCGTTCCCTTCCCTGGACATGCTCCAGCCCCTCCACATCCTTGTCATGCAGGGCCCAAAACTGACTCCAGGATTTGAGGTGTAGCCTCAAAATAAGTCCAGACTTGCCACTTACAGAAGTTCCTGTACTCATTAACTTTCTGAAATAATCAGTATTAAATGTTCTTTTTATTTTTTGGCTGAAAGGGGACTGCAGATATTTTTTGGAGTTCAGTCGTCATGACTTCCAATTCCTCTTTCCTCCTAGGGCCATATGCTTGGTTTGAAGCTGTGGGAATATCTTCACTAGTGCCAATGAAATATTTAGGACTGTCTAAGTAGATTCAGCATAAATTTTCCCTAAAATATGCCCCCAAACAGAAGAACAGATGGGTTGTGGTGCCGGCTGGGGCAGACCCCTGTCTCCACCAGCCTTTACTTCCTTGGGACATGCCCAAAACACAGCAGCAGCTCTTCCTCACAGGGGTTTTTACTTCTGATTCCAAGCCTGGAGACCCTGAGCTCCCTTTCCAAGTCAGTTTCTCCCCAGCAGCCCGAGGACACTTTGTTTTCCCAAAGTACCCATGGAAAACATGGAGTGTTTCCATGAGTACTGCCGTGCCCAGAGGAGTCTGCCTCCTGATTCAGCAAAATATCCAGGCAGGGATGAGCTGGGATATTCTCAGGAGCCACTGGCAGAGCATCTTCATCTCTCCCTGACTGCTGCTATCCCACAGCTCTTCCAGAAAGGGAATTATCTTTGAGTTACAGAGCCTGTGGCTGCTTCCATGCCTTGGGGAAGGTTCCCTGCCCCTGGCTGGGCCTGGGAGCTGGATGATCTCCAGGGTCCATCCCAGCCCAAACCATCCTGTGATTCCAGTGGGGCATGGCCAGAAGACAGAAATTACTCACTGAAGGAAGAGCTGCCACATGCCCATGGACTGGCAAAGCAGTGCTGGGACCACGTTTCTTCAGGAATTTGATGCAAAAAGCCCTCCCTGAGCTGAGCCTGTGGATGACAGCCCCTGCTGGGGCTCCCTAAATCCCAGTCACAAGGTGTGCTCGTCACCCATGTAAACCTCCCATTCAGTGTTTGCAGCCTGCCAAGTTTTCAGCCTCAGCAAAATCTCCTGGCACTGATTTCCAGCAGCTAATTGTGTTTAAAAAAAAAAAAATAGAAAAAAAAAAAAAGTCTTTCCTTTCATCAATTTTCCATGCACTTCCCTTGCTCTCAGCTGACGAGAACAGAAGTTCCCAATCTGCTCACTTTATTTCACAGGATATTTTGCATCCCAGCCTGGCCACGGATGGCATCACCATCATGTGGAGCCTGTTCCATGCTGGCAGGGGAAAAGCTGCAGTGGGCAGGGAGCTGAAAATGATCTGGGAATATCAAATAAATGTGGAAGCAAAGCAAATAACACCGGGCAGTGCTGCTGATGGGCTTCCCCCTCCCTGAATTCGTATAATGCCTCTGTTCCTCACAAAGCTGCCACAGAAAGCTGTGCTGCTTTCCAGGGAATTTGCTGGAAAACCAAAGACCACATAGATGGGAAGGAAGATGGGCCTCATGTCTGCCTTACTGTCCCCTCTGCCAGCAGGGGACCTCTGCAGAGGGGACTTCTCCTTAGGCTGCTTCTCTCCCCTCCACCTCCCTGGGTGGATCTGCCAAGTGTGTTTTACACATGCACCGGTGCAATTCCTGCCTCCATTTGTATTCCATCTGTCTCCAACAAATTCTGAAAGCCTTGCCGGGGCTGCCTCATTTGTATGCACTTAATCTGGCTTTATCCTGTTTTATGGAGCGTCTTCTTTAAATTGATTCAGGCAAAAGCATAGCAGGGGCTTTGCATAGATTTCGCATGCATGACATTTCTGCACAGTTGGGCCCATTATGCACCATCCTGAGCACATTCTGCCCGTAAAAACTCCATATTAAACCAGGGGAAAATGCAGCAAAATGAAGAGAGCCACGGGAGGAGCGGGGTGAACAGAGCTGACCACTCCCTGCTACTCCAGGGCACTTATGGGAAGCAGCTCCCAGTGCTCATTCCCTGAGTATTCAGGGGCATCAGCTTTAGCCCTCCTCTTTCCAGAGCTGTGTCTTACTCTGCTGAGCTTTGTGGAGCTCACACCCTGCCTAAGCCCAGATTCTCCTCGTCCCCTCTGTGACACCTGCAAAGGGTGTGTTGGAGCTGGGCACAAGATCCAGGGGATTGGAGTGGGATGGCAGCATGGTCAGAGCATTGTCACCTGATCCCATGGCACTGGGAGCACAAATCCCCCCCACTGGTAATGAACCACATCACCAGAGGAAAAATAACACTGCAAGAGTTGGAGCAGGGAGTGACAGGACGAGGAAAATGGACTCCAAATGACAGAGGGCAGGTTTGGATGGATATTGGGAAGGAATCCTTCCCTGTGAGCATGGTGAGGCCCTGGCACAGGGTGCCCAGAGAAGCTGTAGCTGCCCCTAGATCCCTGGGAGTGTCCAAGGCCAGGTTGGATGGGGCTTGGAGCCACCTGGGATAGTAGAAAGCACCCCATCTCTTGGAATGAGATGGGCTTTAAGGTCCTTTCCAGCCCAAACCATTCTGTGATTCCACCATTCCATGAATTCAGCCTCTGTCACTGCAATCCAGACCACCAAACTTGTGGCATTCCAGTTTCACCCTTCCCAGCACAGGCATTCCCCAGCCCTGAACTCTGAGCAGCCCCAGGTGTGCCAGGATTGGTGCTGTGGGTTCAGCCAGGCCAGCCCACAGCCGAGGGTGTGACTCCCTCTTTCATTAGGGAGAATTAATCCTTCTTTAAGGGCCTGCTAATGATTTGACAATATTATTGTTATGTTAAGGTTGGGGGAATTAGAGAAAGAGCACTTGTGTGAATATGTCAACACATTAAAAACGCAGCTCCATTTAGGCAGACACTCAGGTTAATGTGTTACATATTAAAAAGTCCAATTTCCTTTGCTGGCTGCAAATAACAACGGAGATTATTGACACTGAATGATTTGCAATGTTCTCTCTTGCTTTTCGCCTCTTGTGTTTGTGTGCTCTGTCTGATTTATAATGATTGGAGCTCTGGCTCTGTAAATTTTCCCTGTTAGGAAAATGTGGAGCTGGGTTTATAAGATACAAGAAGAAAGGGGAAAACAAAGCAGTCTGCCATGCACGGAGATGGGAATGAGAACGGGATCTGTTCTTTTATAAACACCAATAAACCCCTTCTCCTAACTGAATCAGCATCTTGCTCCTCTCTAGGAACCCAGTGGATCTACCCACAGGAGTTTCTGCACCTCTGGCTCTACCTGGGGTGTCCTTAAGGAAGGTTCCAGAGACCCCAGTGGGACACAGCCCAGCGTGATGGATGAGCACAAAGGGACACGTGCTGGGGTCCTCAATAACCAGCCCTGCTGGGACACACAGCACCCTATAAATCCCCATCCCTGTGCTCAGGAGGAGCAAAAAACCCTTGGCCTTCCCTCTGCCAGACTATGGAAGGCAAATCCAGCACTTTTCACCAGGTGCAAATGGGAGAAAGGGAAAACCAGAGGCTCTGGGGACCAAGCCAGGCACAGGAGGTTTGCAAACAGCTGATGACATGGTTTGTGTTGGTCAAAAGCAAGCAAAAATCCTAAAACTGCCCTCCCAAATCCCCAGCCAGAGAAAAAGCTGCCCCAGTTTTTCCCAGGATGGTGCAAGCACTGCCATGGATAAGCTGGGACTGGTGGCCAGCCCTGATATCCCAAGGTTGTGCCTTTGTCACCTGCTTCAGGCTAAAGCAGGGTGTCACAGGAGACTTCCCAGAGCTACCCTGAGACACGAGCCTGTAAATGTGTCAAAAAGAGGTGAAAAACCTAAAAAAACACTGGTCTGAAAGGTATTTCTGCAGGATATGGAGGGCACAAGGGAGGGACAGCTCCTCTTGCTGCTATCATGGCAGCCTGTGATAACTCAGGTGCACATTTTGGGTCTGAAAAAGCAGATATTCAGATTTAAAGCTACTGCTCTCGCTGCTTGCATCAGATAGATGTGGCATTTTAGGTGTTCAGCTTAGGGAATCCACCTGATCCTGAGAGCAAAGCTGGGGAGCACCTTAGGTTCTGCCCTCATTAAATCAGTGTCAGGTAATTATCCAGTCTCTCTGAGGACTCCCAAATATTGGAGCCTGGAGAGGCACTCTGGGCATTTCTGACTTCCAAACTGGGTGGCAGAGGGTGATGGCCTTCCCTGTGACACTGGTGCATTTCACCCCACGTCCTTGCAGGATGGTCCTCCAGGAGATGTGGAGCAACTCCTGAATTTAGATGGCATCCAAAGTGTGCTGATGAGAAAAAGCAGATATTTATGTGTCTGGCTGAGCTGTGACTCAAAGCCCCAAGAGCTGGGTGCACACTCCTGAGATGAATTGAATGCACAGTTCAAAATTGACTTTATAGACTCCTCATCAATAAATCCTCAAAGGCTCTGGTATCAGAATCCAAAGCAGCTCTGGAAATCATTAGATCTGCAGTCAGTAATTGATAACACGCATTTCAAACGTGGAAACGAATTAGCCTTTGGCACAGGGGGGGTTCAGACTGTATCCAATTTCATTAGGCAAGAAATTCAAATGATCAACGAGTGGCCTTTATTGTTCTGCTCCGGGAAGGGAACCCTTTGTTATCTCTTCGCCTTTTTCTCCTTGGCTGCAAAGTTTCCAGGGCTCAAAAGAAACCTTGTGGTTTAGGAAGATGCTGACATCTGATTTCCCACCTCTCCAGAGCTCTGGATTTGGGATTGAGCACACAGAGGGTGCTTTGTACCCGTCTTTAACAGCTCAGTTTCTCCTGGCAGTGCCACAAAATGCCAAAAAACTCTTTCCCAAGCAGCTGCAAGAGCCCTGATGGGTCAGATGTGAGTGAAAGCCCCTCTGCCAGCCACATACACATCTTCTCTCACCAAATAAATGCTTACAGGCCAATTCCCTGCTCAGAAGCTTCCAGACACTGCTCTCAGTCACTTCAAAACACACAGGAAAAGCACATTTTCAACCTCCTGTTGGACCAGGGAGCGTGGCAGGAGCAGCTCCTCCACCCCAAGATGAGCTGCAGGATCCAGACTGGTTCTTCTCCCCCTCCATCCCACTCCCAGCAGGAGTCTGGCCCTGCTTGAGCACATTTCAGCGAGCAGGGAATGTGGAACAGTTGGTGGTGCTGCTGCTCGGGCCAGTGGAAATATTTCATCTTGGGTTTCCACAGTGAAATAAAAGGAAAAGACGCCCCCTCCCAGCATTGTTTTGGTTTATTTTAGCTGCACAACGAGCCTGACTTGAAGGCAGGAAACCAAGTTGCCCATCTCAGTGTGTCACAAGGCAAAGTTTGGGCTTGGTTTTCCTCTTCTGAAGAAAAAGGTCAGGAAAACTAAAAAATAGGAGACTCTCCTGTAAAAAAAAAAAAAAAGTAATAATTTTGGACCAATATTTAGAGGAATCATTCACTGTTTCTGCTCCAGTTCCACCCACCAGCGTGGAGATATTTTTTGCCTGCAAGACACACCAATCCCTCAGATGTGTCCCTTTCCCAGAACGTGCTGCACCTCCCTCCCCGTTCTCCTGCCTGGACTCACGGAACCAAACCTTTCTTCTTGCCTGCACTAAAATTGTGTTCCCATAGTGTGGCATGTTTTCCCTGCAAAGTTCTCTTCTGTGCATTAAACACCCCCAATTCTCTCAATTTTTCATACCTCAGTGTAATTTTTACCTCTCTACCCACTCCCTTGGTTCCCCCCATCCACCTCCTTGGGAAATCTGGGGAAGAGTGCCTGGGGACCCCTGCCCAGCCCAGTTATTCTGCAGGTTTGGCCTCCCTGTTTTACACCCCTGGAAGGATCCAGACCCTCTTCCCAGCCAAGGGAAGCTGGTGCTTAAGGGCTGTGCCTGGTGGGTGACATCCCCCAGACCTTTCCTGTTGCTGTTGGCAGACAGGATCTCATCCCTGAGGTCCCTCTGGAAGACTTTGCCCTCATCCCTGCTAAATTCTGTTCTACTGTTATTTCCAGACCTTTTTATTACATTATCAGCATCCTCCTGTGTTCAAACCCTGTCCTCCTGTCCCTCTACAGCCCCACAGTTTGGGAAGTCTCCACCCCATCCCCCAGAAGCGTTCTGCAGGACCAGACCTGAGACCAGCTCCTGCAAAGCCTCATTCCTAAGTGTCTTGAGATGTTTTTTGGAGATTAAAAAAAGGATTCCTCTTCTCCTTGGGTATCTGTCAGGCAGACAGACCTGATGGGACACGTCAGTCTCACATCTGCTCTCCTCAGGGTGGTCACACAGATTCCAGGGCTGCTGGAGGGAGAGACAGGCCCCCAGCTTGGTGATTCATGGAATTCTGGTGTAGGTGACCTCCAAAAGTGTGAAAAACTGAACACTGGGAAGACTTTTTATTTGTCCCAAGCCAGCGGCAGTGTGGAGGAAGAGAAGGATGCTGTCCTGGCAGCTCCAAGCAATCCATTTCCTTCCTCATCCCTCTTTAATCAGATAAAAAAACTGTACAGACTCCACAAGCATAAATCTGAAATTCGTCACATTTATAAAAGCAAAAAAAAAAAAAAGCAAAAAAAGCAAAAGAAAAACCCCACAGCTCCTCTTTTGTTTGCTCTGGGCACCATCCCAAACTCACCCCAAAGTGCAGGAGTGATCTTAGCTGGGCCATTTGAGGAATTGAATCCAGACCTCTCCAAAATATCACAGAAAATCACAGAGAAACCCAGATGGTCCAAGAGAACTCAAGTCAGGCACTCCAAAGTGAGGAAGTCTGGGATTTAAGGAGCTGGCAAATGCTCCTGGAAAAGGAATGGCAGGACCTGGCCAGAGACACGGCCTGGGTGCTTGCTCAGCACCGTGTTCTTCCAGGGAAATGAGGTTCTAATGGATTCCTTTAACCTGTCTGAGTCACGAGGGTGTTCTTCCCCTTCCCTTGCTCTGAGCTCCAGAGGGAGACGCCTCCCCACTGGATCATGCCAGGACCCTGCTGGGCAGCTGCTCAGCAAAGCAAACTCCTCCTGGCTGAGCTTCAGGAGGGTGGGAGGTTGTTAGAAATTCTACTTGAAGAAGGTCCAGAAACATCAAAAGTCCTCAGTGGTTGCTGTGGACCCCTGGGGTCACCCCGGTGTGCCAAAATCAATAGTGCCCTTCCATATTGATCCTGAAATTTGAGATTAAAGCCATTTGCTGCTGCCAGCTGCCGGCTGGAAAAGCCAAGGAGGAATGAAAAGTTCTCACCAGAAGAAACAAAAAGCAAGAAGGAAAGGGATTGAGTTGTGTTCCTTTGCAGGGAATAATCAGCTTTTCAGCAAGATGAGGGTTAGGTCTCAGCACGCTGAGCACAACCAGGGCTGGTTCATTATCACCCGGCCAATGAGTTTGCCACAAAGGATTAACAACATCTCAAACAGATGCTCCCAATGAACTTCCCAAAATATATGGGGTGGGGTGGTTTTTTTCTCTCTACCAGGGATTAGAAGGCTGGAGAGTAATTAGTTCTGAAATATTTTGGCTGGATTACTGCATGCTGCTGTCGGAAGGGATGTAACTCTCTCTCGCCAGTCTGCCTAATTCGTTCCATTTTGTATCTCAAATTCATTTATATTGTCTGTGGATTTGCTGAAGGTATAAATAGAACCAAATCCCAGTTTTCACTTGGAATTTTTCAGTGCACTTTTTTTCCTTCAGAGCCATCTCAAAAAGCAATTTTTAAACCTTTTTTTTTTTTTTTTTTTTTGCTGTAACATTGCAGAGCCAGAGTTATGCCCCAGATTTTCTCAGATGCCCCTTGGTCTTGCATTTGCTGTTTTGAGGTGTTTGATCTTGGACAAATCGGGAGAGCCACGGTGATTTTGTCGATGAAACCCTCAGGAAATGAGACAATTTGAGACACAATGAGTGATTTGGCATGAGGGTATCCTTGGACCCACTTTCTGGAATGGCTGGGCATCCAAACAGGATGATCAGGAAGCCCAGCATGAGATGGCAGCACTCCACACCTCTCAGGGACAGCCAGTGCTTCCACAATTGGAGCACTCTTGCCCCAAGCCAAGCTGGAGACCATTCCTGAGACGTGCAGAATTCCTGATCCTGGTTCTTTCTTTCTTTGGGAAAAGAAAGGGGGCTGACCTGGGTGAGAGGCCATTCACCTCCAGCGAGCTGTGGCTCAGCACATGGAAATCTCATCTGGTCATAGGAACTGCCTGGGAATGCAGTCCCTTGTCCAGAATGGGCTTGCAGGAATTAGTCAGGAAGCACTGCAAAGTTGCAAGGCTCCCAAAACCACTTTTCTGCTCCCAGGCAAATTAAATACCAGGGAAAACCCAGCCCTAAGTAATCAAAAGAGTGACTCCAAATGAATTATTGGCCCTTGCCTGTTGGATACTGGGTGTCAGCCAGGCATGGAAGTGGACAGGGCTTGGGAAGATGGTAAATCCCATTAACAGTCACAGACATGTCTTGATGGACAGGAGGGGGAATTCTCCTGTTGGTTTCTCCGGTGACATTCCCACCTTGCCTGGACTGAGGTGTCCATATGGAGTGCACACTGCAATGGCATTGCTTCCCATTGCAATTCCAGTTTCTCCTCCAGTCCAGAAGAGCAAAGGTCCCCTGGGCTGGCTGAAACCCAGATCTCTTTGGGAATGAGAGAACCCCAAATTTACCCTTCAGGAGCAGGATAGGAGGAGCAATGTCACGCTGTCATTTCCATCTGATCCACAATTCCTCTCCAAACCGAATGTGTTCAGTCCTCAGAGTGTTTTTTGCCAAGGACAAAACCTTCCTTTGCCAGGTGCTATAAAATGAGCTCTCCCCACACCTGATTCTCCCTGATCCCATCAGTCCCTGCATTTCCCTTCCCTCCAGCATCAGTTGTTGCTCTTGGTTCCAGAGAGAGTGTGAAATATTTACAACAATCCCCCCCCTTTATTTTCCAGGTCAGCCTATCACTGGGATTTGGCAACCTTCAGGGAAGATGAAAGCAAAGGATCTTTATCACGGAGCCCAGAAGAATTTACAGTCCAAATAAACCAATTTGGAGGAGCAGGAGACAGGGCTTTGGAGGTCTGAGCTGTAACTTGTCTGCATTCCGCTGCCTCCGAATAAAATGGGATATTTATAGGAAGGAAAAGTGTGTCCATTTAGGCTGACATTTGGAGGCAACCTCCTTGTTTCTGCATATTCATGAAGCAAGGAGAGTGTGTGAGCATCTCTGCAGCCAGGAGAACACTCCTTCCCAGCATTCTCCACCTCATTCTGCTTTGCACCCATTCCATTTTGTCTGGGTTTGCACGGCTCCTCTTCATGACAGGGGTTTGAGATGCAGGGATGGGTGACAGTGGTGCTCTCTGGGGTGGGGAACTGGTGTTTTGGGGCATCCTGGTGTTCTGGCTGGCAGTGAGCTCCACATCTGGCTCTGCCCTCCACATCTGGCACCAAAAAACTGCCATGGGCTGTGCCCTCCACATCTGGCACCAAGGCACCATGCCCTCCACATCTGGCACCAAGCCCCACCATGCCCCGTGCCCTCCACATCTGGCACGGAGCACCATGCCAGGCCCTCCACATCTGGCACCGTGAGCAGAATGTTCTTCTCCTCGTGTCTCAGATTTGTGAAGTGTGAGTGCCATTTATGAAGGCTGGGGACCCTTCCCTAAGATATCCCATTTATCCAGGCATGTTCACCCTTCCCTTAATCCCATTTTCCACCCATGAACCCAGAGGTGCTCTGTATCTCCCTGGGTTTCCCTGACATTGTTTGGAAGCTTTTCTCTGCCCGTCCCCCTGGTGCCCAGGCTGAATGAAGCATTTGCAGGAGCTCAGGGCTGGGGCTTCTGCAGACCCATTGCTTGTGCACAAAAAATGGAATTATTTGTTCCTCTTTTCCCTTTCCTTGATTGCCCCTGCTCATCTCCGCAGGTTTCCTGCTTCTGCTGTGCCTGGAAAGGGCTGTGGTTCCAGTTTTCCTGCCTGTCCCCTCTGTCCTGGGCAGGGTTTGTGCTCCTCTTCATCTTTCCTGGTGCAGAACAGCCTCTGCCTTTCACTTCTTCAATTTTTACCTCCTTGCTCTTCCCAGTGTCCAACTCACGAGGAAATCCAACCACCCAGAGCCTTCAGAAACCCTCACAAACACAGAATTTCTGCCCACCCATCACCAGTACGCTCAGGTTTTTATTCTATATTTTTCTCTGGCTCTGAGGCTGGTTTATATGTGCATATATTTGACCTCAGAGGGATTATTGCAGCCACCAGAGTAAATAATGCAGTGGTGAATTATAAAAGTGAATACCTGGAGATGAAACTTGCCCTATCCCACTCACTGCTTCCTAATGGGAATGTCTGTGATTTATGACCTTCTGATAAAGGCATCCTGATGGAGAAAAGATGCAGTTAGAGGCAGGCAGGAAAAGGTGTCACGTAGTTTATGGGCTTTGAACTTTTATTCTGGGGCTAGAAACACAGATCTAAAAGGCTATTTATCAGAGCCAGGGGAAACATGAAGATATTTGCTGATATTTTTAACATATTACTTTCAAATCTGGCTGGAAAAGTTGGGTTTTCCAGCAAGAAATTTCTGACCGGGTTGTAAATATGTTTTCCCCCCAAATATTGATATTTGTTCCCATTTATTTTGCCCCTGACAACCAAGATTGCTGCAAAATGCAATTTTTTTGCTCTTATCGTATAGGAGGATGTATCGATACTTTGGGAAAATGAAGATGTTGGAGCCTCTAGGCCTAGAAGTGATAAATGGGGACTGTCTAGGGTGAGATAATTACAAAAGAGTTGCAATTATTGTTGAAAATCCGGGCTAATTTGCATGCAAGTCTGCCAGGTTCTGTTTCAAGAAGGTGAACGAGCTGGATTGACAAATTTGTTAAATCTGCTGGAGAAGCACAGTTTAAAATAATAACAATAATTAGCAGTAATATAATTGATCTATTTTGCTCTGTGCATGACAGGAATTCACTTCCAATTGAACCAGCAAATTAAAGCAACATTTAGCATACTAAACAATATTGCTGCAGAAAACCTCTATTTATATCTGCCAATAATTGTTATCTAACTGGGAGGGATGCAGCCACTCCGCAGTCACCTTGTGGTGCAGCAGACGTGGGAATTGCTGGAGAACTGCTGGAATTTTCCAATAAAAGGGATCATATCTGGAGCATCAAGGCAGGGCAATAATCCACTGCTCCTTGTGCTGTCAGTGAGCTGGGTTTTATTCGTGTTAGGAGGTTAAATAAAATTCAGTTTGGTGGCCCAGCCTGTGTTTGAAATCGAATACATTAAATCTGCAAGTGTGAGGAGAGGATGGACTGAAAAACCCACCACAGCAGTCAGACTCTGGTGCCCCTCATGCCACCAACAAACTGGGTTTTTGTGTCCAGGGGACTCAGGGGGATTCAGCTTGATGTCCAGATGGATATCTTCTGGTTGGAAACCAAATAAATTAAACCTGCACGTGTGGGGAGAGGATGGATGGGGGGAAAAACCACCACAACAGTCACTTTTGGGGGGACAACAGCCTTTGGAAATGAAAGCAGTGGAAGTTGCAGCATGACCCTGGGAAAGCAAAAGGGACAAATCCTTTTTAATTCCTTCTGTAGTGTTTTGGGTGGAATCAGGAGGTTTTTCCGTCCGGCTGGATGAGGATGTATCTCTGCCTTTGCTGTCATGCAGAGCTGAGTTCTAAAACCCCAGAGAAACCAAAGCTGGGTTTTGGACATTGTCAGGTCCAAGCCAGAAGAGACAAAGCTCAATGGAAAGCTCAGCAAAGCCTTGCCCAGGGCCAGGCTTGTGCCATCCCATGAGAGCCCTGCCACTCCTGTCTGCCGCCCAGTCCCTGGCTCTCCCAGCCTCTGGAAGCTGCTCCAGAGGGCAGGTGCAGGAGGCTGGCACATGGGCTGTGCCAGCTGTGCCAAGGCCACGCTGTGCCCCCTGGTTTGGAGCAGACAGAGCCTTTCCCTCCTCCCTGCCTGAAGAAGAGGGTTTGAAGAGATTCCATTATCCCCCATGGCCTGGAGGTCAGCGTGTCCAGCTGAGCTTTCAGCCACAGTGTCCTGGGGAGATGCTGCCCACAGGGCCCTGCTGATCCCTTGGTGATGACCCTGCACAAGCTGGGTCATTACTTGTCTCAATACTAATTTTATTTTGTGAAACAACCTCTGCACAGCACTTGGCATTTGTGTCCCTCTCCCTCCCTTGGCTTTGCCTCCCCTCAACAGGAGGTCAAGGTCTACAGCACAGACAGACTCTGTCTGAGGGGTCCTTGGTGAAGTAGGAACAGGTTGGATTTTTTAATCCTTTGTTTTCTGGCCAGGAAAATGCACCATCCTGCTCAGTGTTCACCAGGGGCAGCTCCTCTCCCATGCCCTGGGTCACGTATTCCCATGTGCTCCCTTTTTTCCAGGGGGAAAATGTCTCCTTCCCACCCCAGGAATTCCCAGGAAGGTGGCAGGTGTGTTGTGGAGGAAAGGAAAATGCTTCAGGGGAAAGGAGCTGCTCTGCAGCCCAGGTGGTCACACACAGCCTGGGTGGGGGCAGGAGCTGGATCCTGCTGCGCTAGGAGCCTCCAGGTGGAATTCTCTGGGACACATCATTTACATCCTTGGGCGTGGAGCTGCTGGAGAGAGTCCAGAGGAGGCACCAGGGTGAGCAGAGGGATGGAGCAGCTCTGCTGGGAGGAAAGGCTGGCACAGCTGGGAGTGTTCAGCCTGGAACAGAAAAGCTCTGGGGTGACCTCACTGTCAGTACCTGAAGGAACCAACAAGAAACATGGAGAGAGAATATTCCCAAGGGTCTGGAGTGCCCAAATAAGGAGAATGGCTTCCCACTGCCAGAGGGCAGGGTTATATGGGACATTGGGAAGGAATTCCTCCCTGTGAGGGTGCTGAGGTCCTGGCACAGAGTGCCCAGAGCAGCTGTGGCTGCCCCTGGATCCCTGGGAGTGTCCAAGGCCAGGCTGGACGGGGCTTGGAGCACCCTGGGACAGTGGGAGGTGTCCCTGCCCCTGGCATTGGATGGTGTTTAAGGTGTTTCCAGGAGAACTTCTCTCCCTTGGCACTCCTTGGAGTCGAGTCAATAAAGTTAATGGAGCTCAGAGAGGGAGTCATCCAACCAAAGGAGAGTTTTAATTCTTTTTCCCGTTTTAGGAAATGATGAAAACTGCCATAGACTCTGCTCTCAGCAAGGGCTGTCTGAGTCCTGGTGGAAGATTTCCCTAGAGAGGCCACTTCCAGCCCAAGGAATCCCAGCCCCATGGGAGCCCCAGCCCTGACAAGAAAATTGTTTCTCCCTCCTAGACCTGGTCCCTATCTGTCTTGCCAGAGGTAATCCCACTATTTTGATTTAGATGGGATATTGGGAAGGAATTCCTCCCTGTGAGGGAGGTGAGGCCCTGGCACAGGGTGCCCAGAGAAGCTGTGGCTGCCCCTGGATCCCTGGAAGTGTCCAAGACCAGGCTGGACAGAGCTTGGAGCAGCCTGGGGCAGTGGGAAGTGTCCCTGCCCATGGCAGGGGGTGGCACTGGATGGGCTTTAAATTCCCTTCCAACCCAAACCATTCCATGATTTCAAGCAACTCTGATTCAAAGTCTGTCCATAGGGGTCCTTCTACAGACTTGGCTCCTGTGTGGATGGGACCTTCAAGGCTCTGGCTAATTCCTCCTCCCCAGCATTGCATCCCATCCCTGAAGGGAAATACCAGGTTGAAAGAATCAGGACGGTGCCCAAACTGAGCCTGAGAGGTCCTGACAGATCTCCATGGCACATGTCAGACTCCACCTGGCTCCCTGCCTCATTTATTAAGTGACCTGCTTTTCCAGGGACTGATATCAGCGAACAAACTGCTTAATTGTACTGATTAATTAACACAGGGAAGAGGTCAGACCTTGCTGTGGAGGTGTTAATGTTCCTTACTGCACCACGAGGGGATGGTTTCCATCTGTGACCCCGGAGCAGCTGGATCATTCCTGCCTGTGGAACAGACACCAGAATCCTCTTTCCTGTGGGGAACGTGGGTGAGCCAAGCACTCAGAGAAGGAATTCTCTGCTTGATGGCATCGGGAGATCAGGAGATAAGGACAGAGCAGGAAAGGCATGAAGTGCATGCCTGTCTCCAGGAACATCAGCCAGCCACGTGCCAGGAATTTCGGGGAGGAGGCTCTGCTCTGTCCAAAGGAGGAGTTGGAAGGGAAGCAGAGGAAACTTTGCCTTTTGTTCTCGGGTGATCAGAGTGAGGCAGTCTGGAGGGAGGGGGGACCTGGTTCTGAACGTGAGGCAGCAGCAGCAGGGCGCAGAATCCTCGCTCCTGGGGTTTGGGACCACATCCCGAGTGTTGGGATGGATTTACAGCCCACTGAGCTCTCCTGGGGGTTTTGGAGACCCAGCAGGCCTGCAGATAGACAGGGGAGCATGTAAGAGCCCAAACGAGAGATGTGGGACTCCAGGCAGCTCTGCAAAATGCAGTTTATTGTATCCCAGATGTGACAGCAGTCCAGGGTGGTGGGTGACAGAGCTGTGCCCCCAGCTGTCAGCTCCAGCTGCAGGCAGCCCTGGAGACCCTTTGGTTTTGGTTACATGGCATTATAGACTTGTCTTTGCTGAGCATCTTCATAGAGTAGAGCCAATTTATACCTTAACTTTTACCTATAGCCTATCATAACCACTGTAATTACCACATTCATGGTGCTGTTCTCCAATCACTCACAGTCAGGACATTGCAGTTTAAGCCAGAAGTTGTTTTTCAGTTTTCTTGCAGTGGAAAATTCTGAGACCTTTTTTCTACTTGCCACATTTGCTGACTTGTTTGCCTGTGCTCTCTTCCTGCTTGGTAAAAACATCTTCTTGTTTGGGGTGGGTTTATCCTTTGCTCTAAGCCATAAAAACTAACTAACTAACTAACTAACTAACTAACTAACTAACTAACTAACTAACTAACTAACTAACTAACACACCCTTTGCTCCTTGGTTATCCAGTCAGACTGGCTCAGCAATTCTTTTCTTCTATATCAAAACTTGCTTCTGTTTCTATTCCTTCTTCAGATTCTACATTCAAAAATCTTCCTGCCCATCTCACATTTCCGTGAGACTTTCTTGCCACACTTTCATCCTTCCCAACAGGAGCAGGAACTGCTCCTCAGCCTTTGCCTGGGTTGTGCCTGTTAACCATCCTTCCCCTCATCCTGTTATCCCAGCAGCTCTGGCTTCTGCAGGACTCTTCCCATGGGAAGGTCAAAGAGGCTGAGATGGCACCACCATCATCCTGCTTTCCCAGGGCTCACTCTCCCAGCCTTTTGGAACAATCTGGATGCCTCTTCCTCCTTTTCCATCACGATACAGACGTGATGGATGCATTTTCACTATCCAATCTGACAATACCTTCTTGCCCAATCCTCCCTCCAGACCTGCTCTGAGCTTTTTGTGGTAAATCCAGCACCAGATCCAGGAGGAAGCTTCTCAGGAGAATACTGTGGAGTTTCTTCCCCCGTGGGAAAACGTAGTGGGACTGAAATCAAAACATTTTGAAGGAAACGTGTTGATTTCGACTGGGAAGTATCAAAACAGATTGTTTCAACTTTCTCGGTTTGTTTTGACAGTATCAAACTGTTTCATCTCCATGAGGTAAAAACATTTGGGGTTGATTTTGCTCTCAGTTTAGTTTTGATTTTCCCTTTCCTTGAAACCATTGTATTTTTGTTGTGAAAATCTTGAATAGAAGCTTGTGGAAGTGTCAAAATCCCCAAGTGGGAACCCTTCAGTGTCCTCCTTTCTCCTGGGCACCCCCAGCCCGTCACAGACCCCCAAACAGGGCAGAAATAAACCCAAACCCACCTCTGGAGCCAGGGCTGGGGAGAAGGAACCACAGCTAGGTGCCTTCCCTCACTTTATTTCCTCACATCCTGGTGTTTGCTGCCAACCCTTTGGGGTGCTGCTGGAATTCCCCACCCTGTGCTAAAAAAGCTTTATGGAAGCCATGAAAGCCAAGCCACGTCTTCATTCCTCACCTCTGCTCTTAACAGCTTTTGTTCCTGGAAGGAAGGAAGTGTTTTATGTCCTTCAGAGAGGCAGATCCATCAGCAGACTAAGGAAAACAATTAAAGCAAGGCAACACGTAGGAATTAACCTTTAGGGGGTAGACCCAGCTCAAATGACTCCTCTTCCTCGGCCTATCTGCATCCCAAGGTGGTGATTAATTTCTCTCTGCTGCTCATTATCATGCTCTAAAGACTGGAGAAAATTAGGAGGGAGCTTGAAAATCCCCAAGCTTCAAAAGGTTTGATTTCCTGGGCCCATTTTTTTCCCCTGCTTTCCCACTGGCTGATTTCCCACACTGCTTTCCCGGGCATTTGGGGATGTATTTGCCTCTTGTGCATCATCATGGCTTGGGAAAAAAATGGGTTTCTTTCCAAAGTGACTTTTTTGGTGCCTCTCAGCCATGCCTGAATGATGTGCATTGCTTTAGGTGGGGGAGATGAGGGGTGAATGACCTGCAAACTTGGCTTCCCCCTCTCCGTGGGGATATTACTAAAGTGTCCTTCTCTCTTCTACCTCTGAGTGTTTTAGGGGATTTGGTATTTTGGAAACTCTTTTCTTCCAGCAGCTGAGGTTAAAACCGGCAGAGATGAGAAAGGCACATGCCATTAGCTTTATTTCTGTGAAATCCAAAGTCACTGGAGTTTGGGTGGATGGGTGCTGGGCCTGGGGAGCAAAAGACCCAAAAGTGCAAAGCAACAGGTCCAAGGCCTGCAGAGAGCAGAAGGAGGGGATGGAGACCTCAAAACAATGCACAGAGTCCTTTGTCTGAGCACAAAGAGCACAAGTGCAGCTTCTTCTGAGAGCCAAAGCAAACCCCCTGTACCTGGAGCCCTGCCCGGGGTTAATTTCATGGGTCCAGCCCAATCCCTCATCCCACAGCGCTGAGGCCAAGGGGTCATGTGGAGTGTGAGTGGTTTAGGAACACTTTAGGAGTGGGATTTGGGCCAGAGTCCCTTAAACAAGCAAAAGCCCCAGCAGAAAACTTCTCCCCACCACAATTAAAGGCAAGCTCGTGCCTGGGTTTGGGGGTGCAGGTGCCTCTGATCCCTGGCCCCTCTCTGCCCCTCACCACAGGACACAGACAACAGACTTAGACAAATGACTGCATAAAACCACATCCCTGTGTGAGAAATTGCTACTCACTTTTCATAGTTTGGGAAGGTTTATTAAACCTTCCTTTATTAAACCTTTACTAAACCGGCTCTGTGAGCAAAAGATTTTCCCCACCATGTGCTCAGCCCCCTCACAATGGAGTCTTTTAACCCTTTAACTCTTCCCAAAATTCTGTCCATCAACCCCTTCTTCCCTGTCCAGTGGTGGAGATCTCTTCCTCAGATCCTGAGTGGAAGTCAGATATTCCATAGTGCCAAGCTGAGCTTCCCAGATGTCCCAACCCCAGCTGTCCCTTGGTAACCACACCAGGGGGTAAAACCTAACTGTAAATCTATAAAACTTCTCCTAACTTATACACATGGTATTTGTGCATCAATTGTGAGAGTCAGTCATTGCATCACTCAATTATCAGACCTGGCTTAAAAAGGGGGAGAATGAAAAGGGAACGAAATGGGGCTGCAGCAGCAGGGAAAGCAAACCCCCACTGAGCTGTTATTCCAGCCCTGGTGGAAGCCCAAGATCATTCACAGGAGCCCTCAGAAGTTCATAAACACCTTTGTTTGTAGTTTCCACTTTGACTTTGCTCAGGCTGGAGGGGACAAAATGTGTTCCTGTGGCTGGCTGCTGATTCTGCTACTTCTCCAGGAAGAAATTCGCCTTCCTCCAGCGCCTGCCTCATAAAACAGGGATTAAGAGCACTTTTCCCAAACATCCTTTTTGTAACAGCATGGCCCCAAACCCCTTCAATCAGCAAACTTGAGCACGGCCTGACAGCCTAAACTGCCATTCCTTAACCCCCAGGACAAGAAGTGCCATTTGCACACGGCTGAGTGGAGATTCATGTTGGCTGCTAATTGCCTTTGGCTCTGAGCCACGGCACAAAGGCTCCAGCACCCAGCCAGCCCCTCCTCCCCATCCCATCCTGGGAAATGGCTCTGCCTGGATTTCCATCACTCAGGAGAATGTGGAGCCAGAATCCTTTCAGGAAGGTGGGCAGGGAAAGGACAGCCTGGAGGAAAAGTTCTCCAGCAATGCCTCAGGAGGTGAGACAGGAGCTCTTCCAGTTAAAGCCTGCTGTGAATACCTCTGGATATTCAGTTTTCCATGTCTTTCCATGTGTGGAAAGAGCACATGGAAGAACTCCTCTGGCCTTCCAAATCCTCTAGTGGAAGGTGTCCTTGCCCATGGCAGGGGTTGGAGCGAGTTGGGCTTTAAGGTCCTTCCCAACCCGAACCATTCCATGATATTCCAGCCCAAACCATGTGTCCCCGTGCTGTTGGAGGTATCTGAATCTACCTGGGATGGACACACAGGATTGGAAAACAGCACAGAGGAATTACAAGGTCCCATCAGGTGACTTCCAGCAGCCCTGAGGTGGATGCTCCTTCAAATGCCCCCGGGCATCTCCGTGGGCAGCTGGAACCACCACCCCAGGTCCTTTCCTGCCTGCAGAATACCCCAGGCCAGCTCAAAGCTGGGCCAAGCTCCAGCCCAGCCTCATTCCCACCCCCTGATCCCTCAAAACTGAGTCAGGATTGAAGGGATAACTCCACCAACCCTCATCCACAGAGCATTGCAGGAAAAATGACCAGTTCTGGGATCCGGGCCAGAACCTGCAGCAAATAATGTGAACAAGGCTTGGGAATGTTCAGATTTAGCAAAAACCTGAGCAAGCCTCCTTGAAACTGGAGAGAGGTGGGACCTGAAGGTCCTTCAGGGGAGGGGAATATGATGTTGGAAGTGTGGTGAAGGAGGTGGTAGTCCAAGGAAGCCAGGTGAGACACCAAGGTGGGCGTGCAAGGAGATTATGAACTGCTTCACTAAACACTCTGCCATCCTCAGTGGACAATCCTGATATTTTATACACTTTTAAAATTCTATAAAACCCTGATATTTTATAGACTTTCAAAACTTATTTGTAGAAATAAAATTCTACTAATAACTTTTGGGGTGCTTGGCATGAGTATTCCCAAAAAAAGAAAACCAAACCAAAAACCCTGGGACTTCCAGGAGTCTGCACAATCTGCCCTAAGTTATTGATAAACTTCATTAAATCCTCAGATGGTTTATGTTGGAAGGGACCTTAAGGATCATCCAGTCTGCCCCTGCCACTTGCTGGATTTGTCATTCCTGAGGAAAAAATGGTAGATTTTGATTTCCTGTATCCTTCTGCTCTCATTGGTGATGTTTTGTAATGAAATACGACTGGCATGGATTTTCTTTTAATGGATTTAATTGAAATGATGGCAATCATTCCAGCTGAAGTGTGGGATATGAAATAGGAGTCTACTCCCATATTTACACTCCTAACAACCCAAAGTCTGGAGTTTCATGGAAAGAGCCCAGGACTGCCTCCAAGCACCGATCTCAGTTGATTCTGTGCTCTGTACCTTCAGGCAAAACAGCACATGCAGGCCCTAAAGCAGGAGCAGAGAGGATTTGGCAAGTTTAGTTACATCCACAGAGGGTGGAACCAGCCATGGATGCCATGAGGATAATGCCAGACCTTCCAGCTGAGTGACAGGGAAGGATCCATGGGGAGAACTGAATGGTGTGTCCCCTGGGGGGACAAGCCAAGCTAAAGCTCCCTGTGCTGAGCAGGCAGAGCTGGAGCTGCTCCATCAACCCCAGGGACCAGGCTTGGGTCAGAATTGCAGAATTTTAAAATTTCCATCAGGCATTGGAGCGATAGGATCAGAGGGAATGGCTTCAAACTGAAAAAGGGCAGGGTTAGGTGGGATATTGGGAAAAAATCCTTCTTGGGAGGATGGTGAGGTCCTGGCACAGGGTGCCCAGAGAAGCTGTGGCTGCCTCTGATCCCTGGAAGTGTCCAAGGCCAGGCTGGACAGGGCTTGGAGCAGCCTGGGATAGTGGAAGGTGTCCCTGCCCATGGCAGGGGGTGGAACTGAATCATCTCCAAAGTCCCTTGAACCCAAAGCATTCTGTGATTCCACATTTCTCTGAAGCCCTGGAGATTTTCTGGGACATGATGGGATAGCAGGGGCACTCTGTGGTGCTGCCAGGCTTTGTGGCAGCTCTTTTTCCAACAATAACTGCAGAAGCTGGGCATTCCCTGTGGATTTGGGAGTGCCAGCACCTCCCTGCCCTCTGCAATGCTCCTCAGAGTCCCCTCAGGTCACAGTGCCCTGACCTGCTGCCTCCCCCAGTGTGTTTGACAATTCAATGTGAAGGAGGAGCTGCTCCAGGAAGAACCCTCTGCTGTTTTGGGGCCGGATCAGCACCTTCTAATCTTTATTAGATGAAAGATGATCCTCTTACTCTCACCAGAAATTCCTTTGCACGTTGCCACTTCCAGCCCCCATCCTGCTCTCCTGCAGGGGGGTGATGCAGGAGGAGCAGGAGGCTCCTGCAGCCTGGAACCAGGCTGGGGCTTTCCTTACAGTTCTGGGGGAAAAAAGGCAAGGAGAGGTGTGCAGTGGCATGGAGACCTTGGAGAAATGGGGGAACTAATGAGGAAAACTGTCAATCCCAGCTGAGAGAGGCTGCTCCACCTGGCAAAGGCTCCTACCAGGGACAGGTCAGGGATAATAAATCTCCTCTCCATCACCAGGGACTGCCTGAAAATATAACTATTCTATATTCTATTCTATTCTATATTCTGTTCTGAAAATATAACTATTCTATATTCTATTCTATTCTATATTCTGTTCTGAAAATATAACTATTCTGTATCTCAGTGGGTCTTCTTCCTGCTGTAATAACCAGCATGAGACAAACAGAAGTTCAGAGTGATACCAGACTTAGAAATCAGTTAGTTCTGACTCCAAGTCAATGTTTTCCTTCATGCCTTTTACTAATTAGCATTAAATCAAAACAGTTTGTTCAAGTCCTTAATGTGTTTCCCCTTATTTTCAAAGCAGGATGCGTTTCTCTCCCTTCTGGATTAAAAGCTCTTTTAGGGAAAACATCTCCAAATGCCTCATTTCTCTGCTTTTGTTTTCTACCTGTTAGGAATAAAAGCGCTTTCTTAATAAGCATGAGAGATTTGTGCATCAGGAGCAGAGATTTGATTTGTGAATAGCTGCTTGGAAATGCTCTTCTGAGGCATATCAGATGTGCCCAAATCAGGGATCAAATCTATTCAAATCAGCCAGGAGAGCTCTGTGTGCTGCTCCCAGCCCAGGACTCCTGAATAGGGTGGATAAGGAAAGGACCAGATCTGTGGTGGTGATTTTCCCTGACTCCTGAGGAAAGTGCTCCCTGAGGATTCACTTCTGGCTGTGAAATAACATTTCACTGACCAGATTTCTGCTCTCCACTCCTCGCAGCAACTTGTGGGAAGAAGCAGGAGCAGGGAGAGGCTCCTGCTCCATGGATTGACCTCCTCTGCCACTGTCAGGGATGGAGGAGGACTGAGCTCAGTCCTGGAGTTATCCATAAACCACCAGCAAGTCAGAGCAGCCCCTCAGGTGTTTGCAGGGGCACCCACAAACTCCTGGGGACATGGAACAAATACATTTACATTCCAGGGAAACCAAACAAATGGGAAAATGTTTTTCTGTGGAAGCAGGAGCGAGTGTAGCTGGCGGTGGGAGCACAGCTGCTCTCCCCAGCAGAGGGACCATCATCCCTCCTGCAGATTCCTGCTCTGCCACGCTCCTCTGGGGCTCTAGGCACACAGAGGGGACTGGAGCAGCATCTTTATGCTCACAGAGGGGACTGCAGCTGGCAATTTCAGCGGCGTCACGGGGCCCTTGCAGCATCACAGCCCGGCTGGGTCCTTCTCCTGAAGCTCCAGTGACCTGGAGCTGCTTTGGCTCAGCCTCCACAGGCTGGGAAGGAGCATCACATTTCCATCTGCCTCAGGAGGGGACCTGGGAGAGTGGAGATTTCCTGCAGGAGACGAACTGGGATGTGTTCATAATGCAGCCTGCGATCCCTCAGCCTGCAGAAGACAGCAAACAATTCCACTGCCAGCTGGCAGAGCATTCCCAGAGGGAAAGCAGCCTCTCTCCTAATCCTACCTGCAGCAGGAAGGCTGAGCTTGACCTGGGAGAACAGACACAACACTGGACAATTGTGTGACAGAAGCTCAGGTGCAAATCCCTGCCCATTCCTGCCCCAGGAATGGAATCCCCAGTCCAAGCAAGCCCATGGGATACAGAGGTGGAGGACAAACCCACCCTCCCAGAGCCTTTCCTCCTTTGCTCCCCAGCCCTTCAGCTGAGCTGGCATTTCCTCCAGAGCTTGGCAAGGAGCCTTCTACCCCCAGACCTGAGTTTTCATGGGAACTGCTGCTGGAGGAAACCAGGCAGAGCTGTTCCAGCACAGCTGGAACGTTGCAAGGAATGCAATGCCATGGAGAGGTTTAAAACAACCTCCAGCCAGGGCTGCAGGAGCAGCTCCTGCCTCTCTGGGGCTTTCAGGGGTCTCAGCTCCTTCAGTCCAGCTGAGCATGGAGCCCATGTGCAAAAAGATCCTCAGAGGTTATGGATTGGAAAAGTCTGGGCAGAAGTTTTCCAGCAGTGTTTGTGACTCCCTGCCAGCTTTCAAATCCTTGTTCTGAGCGCTGGAGGTCTGAGTTTCTCCAAGAAACCATTGTCAGGATTTGTTTAGAATGAATCAAACTCTACTTTTTTTTCCTAATCTTGTTTATATTGATCCCTCCTATGAAATCAAGGAGCATGTAATCAGCTTTTCTATAGATCACAGGCTGCTAAAGGTCACCCAGATATCTACATCAAGCCAAAATGTGAATTATGGCAAATATTTCCACCCTAAACACAGAACACATCTATTACAGCCAAGGACAGAAGAGAGAAGGATGCTATCAACATCTATTTTAATGAATGGCATGGAGGAGAAAAGCCCTGAACAAGCACCCTGTGCCTGCCCAATTTAATGAATGCCTCTTTTCACCTGGAGCTCAGTTGTGTTCCTTAAGCTCCAGGCCATGGAGGGATTTTCCAGAGCTGGCTGCTTTGGGAGCAGATTTGTTGTACCTGTCCCTACTTCTTGTTGGCCTTGAGGCAGCGATGATCCAAACCTGACACACCACCCAAGAGATGCTCCCCAAGCACCCCAAGGGCTGCACATGATTTTTGGGAGCTGAGGAGGAGCTGGAGCACACCAAGGGTGAACCTTGATGCCTCTGCTCTGTGACTTCCAGCTCTCAGGCTACAGATCCCAGCTCTGCCTGTGGAAAGGGGTGGGGAAGGCTCTGGTGTTCACTTTCAGGATTGTCCACAGCCCTGTCTGCTGCTTAGCCAGGAGCTCCTTGGCAGAGTCTGCACTGATTTACAGCCTGTGCTGCTGGAGTTGGATCCCTTTGTCCCCCAAGTCCCATTGGGAATGACTCAGAGCTGCAATAGGTCTGTCCTCAGCACCAGCCTTCACCCTCCAGTCTGGGTGTGAAGGGTTAAATTCCAGATGGTGACAGCTCCTAACCCAGGGAGCTCATGGAGGCAGAGGAAGCCTGGACAGTTTATGATTTCATTCCAGAGGAGGGTGAGGTGCTGAGGCTGGCAGGGCTGGTGAGTGAGGCCTCTCCTGCCTCCTGGATGGGATTCCAAAAGCAGGAGGGACCTCTCTGGCCACGAGTGCTGGGCTCCACTTGCCCCCACCTGCCCAGATGTGATGGAGTGGGGCCATGCACCAGATATGTTTTCAGTCTAAGGGCTGAACTATTCACTAAGGAAATTAGGAAGCACCAGCTTAGGCAGCCAGACTTTCTGGGTAGTCCTTGGAATGGCTTCTCCTTCCAGGTTGGAGCTATGTCCATCTCCTTGAGACAGAGAAGGAACACTCATTCCTGCCAACCTCCAAAATTGCCTTGTAAAGAAGAACAAATTCTTGGATAGTGGAGGTAGATTGGGGGTTTGTTTTGCCAGGTCCTTTTCCCTTTGTTTGTAATGCCCACGGACACTCCAGAGGCTGCATGGCTGAGTGTTTAAATGAGAAGACACTTCCTGGAGAAAATGACCCATGGAACACCCCCAGAGCTCTGGGACACAGCAGCAGAAGAGGCAAAGATTACCAAACTGGCAAAAATTCCGTCCAGGTACGGCTCCAGCTCCCAGCAGGTGGTGGGAATAAAAGAGGATGAAGGCAGAGATAAATGTGGTGTCTCCTGATGGTGGGAGATGAAAGCACACTGGAGTCAGGCCTTTGTGTCTGTCTGTTCTCCAGGAACTCTTGGAAAGAGGGTTCTGCCTGTGTTTTGTTGGAATAGAAGCCAGACTGCATAAAAAGATCATTAGGGGCTGTGTTGTTTTTATTATCTGTGACTTTTTTTGCCTCGTGCTAATGAATCCCAGACCATCCCAGCCCAAACCTAGCTGGGGGGAGAGCTGGAGGGATCCCTCCCTCTGCCAAGGCTGAGCTGCTGAGCATTTAATCACAACCAGGAGATGGGAACCAAGCCCAGAGCTCTTCAATGGCCCACAGAGAAAGAAGGATTTGAAAGCATTCCAAAGTGTCCAAAGGCAGCTTGGATCCAGCTGTTCCAAACAGGGCTCAGAGGTGAGCACACCTGAACACACCAGTGAGACCACTGGGGCCCTTCCCATCCTGTACCTGGAGCAAGGAGCAGGAAAACTGGAGCAGAGCTCTCTACAGCAACCTGGGCTACAAATCCATCGGTATCCCTGGATAATCCCTTCTTCCTGTACAAGAACAAGAGGATCAGAAAGGACATGAGTAGCTCAGGAAAAACAGGAGGAGAAGGGTTTCATCCATTCCCTGGATGCTGTTCGTGACAAAGGATGTGGTGACTGCTGAGAGTCCACTTGGATCAGGGAGGAAAAATCCATGAATACAGAGACACTAGGGCTTCCAGTTGCTCTACCTCTGGTTGAGGTTGGATATTAGGGAAAATTTCTTCACTCAAACAGCTGGAACAGCTGCCCAAGGCTCTGGGGGAGTCACATCCGTGGAGGGATTTAAAAGACATGGATGTGGCGCTTGGGGACATGGGTCAGTGGTGGCCTTGGAAGCGCTGCAGGAATGGTTGGACTCAGTCTTGGAGTGCTTTTCCAACCTTAATGATTCCATGATTCTGCACATAGACAACAAAAGCCTTGAGCTGGAGTTTGCGGGGAATGCTACCTGGCTCTGAATTCAACCCACACTGGAACAGATCCTTCACCCAAACATCTCTAATCTGCCAAGGCCTAGGCTTGTGATGGTGCTGGTACAGCCTTTCTCCCTCTCCCTGCTTGTTCCAGGTCCTCCCCAAATCCTGCCCTGGAGGTAGGTTGGATTCTTTATTTACCAATCCTTATTGTCACAGCTGGGAAAGTCCTGCTGTCCAGTGGATCACACCTTGTCCAGTGAATGCAAGCAGAACGTCACCCCTTACTTTCAGCACACAGCCAGAATATTTCTGCCAAGCAGAATTCCTTCCAGAATTCCTCACTGGGACATGATGCCAGCCGGTCAGGAAGACAAAAACAAGTCTTGTCTCATGAATATAGAGCAGGGAGAAGGCTGCTCCAGGGAGGGGGGAACGTGGGGAGCCATCAGGGATTCACAGAGCGCTCCAAACGGCTCAGCACACCAGAACTGCAAATATCCATGATTCCAGCAGGCTGGGGGCAACACCGGGGGAGAAATGGACACTTTGGAAAGGCAAATTCTCTGCTGCCTCAGAGCTCGTTCTGAGCTTGGCACCAAAATGAGGGAAAGGCCTCGGGCACACATAAGGATTCCTGAAATGTTCCATTTATCCCGTTGTGGACTGGTGGGTGTTTATGGGCAGTGCATTAACCCCTGGCTGAAATGATTGGCATCAGCAACTTCCCAGTGCCCTTCCCACTCTGCTAAATCCAGCAGCAGAGAATGGGATGTGTCCAGCACATGGCTAATGTGGGATTGCAGCGGGAGCCCCGCTGGAAATGGAGGGAGCCCTGCAAGAGGTGGAGTGAATTCATTAGGAATCCGTGCGGCGCCAATCGAGAATATCGAAGCAGTGACCTTCATACAAAATGTATCTGCAACCCTCTCTATTAAAATAATCATAAACACAGTCAGCAGTAAGCAAAACAATCCAAATGTGCCTGGAAAACAAATGCAGCCAGGGGATGGTGGATGGAGCAGGGATTAAATTTCCATTTAGGTATCGCAGGCCATGAAGGGTTTTTTTTTTTTTGCCTTTTCTCTTTTCAAGCAGTGTTTCCAAAATCAATAGCAGGGGGAGGGAAATGGGGTGATTTGGAACATGGGGAGTAATTGCTCTGGTTTGTCACTGCTTGTGTTCCGTGCTGGAGCATCCATGAGAGGAGCAGGCTGCTGAAGCCAGCCCCAGTCAATATTTGTCCAGAGCACAGGGAAAATCCTGCAGTTCTGTGGGCTTTTGGATCCCATGCTTCCCCTCTGCCAACATCTGTCCTTCCCATGGGGATGGGACCAAGGGATGCAAGATCAAACCACCGTGGCACAGATGACACCGGAACACACAGAGCACGGCAAAGCCAGGCTGGGGTCTGGGGGATGGCAAAACAGAGATACAGAGAGAATTCCTTCCCAATATCCCATCTAACCCTGCCCTCTGGCAGTGGGAAGCCATTCCCCTTGTCCAGTCACTCCATCCCTTGGAAAGAGTTTCTCTCCATGCTGCTTGGCAGCTCCTTCAGGTACTGGAAGGCCACAATGAGATCACCTGGAGCTTTTCTTCTCCATGCTGAACAATCCCAGTTCTCCCAGTCTTTCCTCTTTATTTTGGAAGAGTCTCCTTCCCTATCAGCAATCCCCACGTGGTTTCACCAGTGCCCACCTTGCTTTGAAGCCATGCCAGCTTGGGGGCTTTCCCCATTTTCCACAAGTTTCTTCAAAATCTTCAGTTTTTCAATGCTGACCCGTTGCAGTTTCTGCAGGAGCAGACTCAGAGTATCTCACCTGCTGCAGTCCCTGCTTTTCTCTTCCGTGCTCTCAGGCCCTGCCTTGGCTCTTCCACTGGATGATATTCCCTCCATCCTTGGCCAGGAGACCTGAAAAACCACGGGAAGGATCTCAGGAGTGGAGATGGAGACAATTCCCCTCTCCTGCCCTCATCCCTCAGCCTGAGTGCTCCATCACTGTCATCCTTCATCCAGCTCTGCTCTGCCTCCAGCACAATCCCAGGGAACAAAATCACTTTCTGTCTGGGCCTTCCTGGATCAGCTGCAGTCTTTAGCTACACAAGGGAAGAACAAGGAAGGGAAAAGGCTCCAGGGACAGCCTTTTGTTGGAGGTTTTAATATATTTTGCCAGTTCCAGTGAAGTTTGAATTTCTCAATTTTCATTCTCTCCTGACATTTCCCAGCTTTTGTGCCACATCTTTTTTGGATGATCAGCCTTTTTTTTTCACCCTTTCTGCTCCTTTCTCCTTTTGGGAAGGTTCCCATCTTGCTGCCAATATGTTTAGTCACCCTGCCATAGCTGGAATTTTTTGCAACATATTTCTCCTGTTACAGACCAGCCAGACTGCCTCCTTAACTTTCAGGCCCCCAGATTGTCAAGCAAGTTTCTACCAAATTTCCTGGGTTTGCCCACATGATTTCAGAGAGATCCACACTTGCTATCTTCCCCTCTGCTTCCAAATGAGTTTCTAATGGTTTGTCACCACAGTTATTTCCTGTGACCACCTCAGCAGCTATAACAAGTTCACCAAGTTTCAGGATTCTGAGATGCAAATGAATTTGTTGGATTGGATCCCATCTGAAGAAACCTCATCCCATCCATTGTGTGCTTGCTTTTCTGATCTCCCCTTTCCTTTGTGTGCCAGGAGATCCTGGGCTGCCCTCCACGCCTGGCTGCATTCCCAACACTCCCAACTTGTGTGGCTCAAACCAGTGCCCAGCACATTCCCACTGGAAATCCTCCCCCTGCCCTTCCCTCTTCCCTGTTCCTCACCTGCTGCCCTTGTGCACCCTCAGAATCGATTTAAATGTTCACTGTATCATCTCATCTGCAGGTTTCTCCCCTCCTTCCCAGGGAATGAGGCAGGTCTGACACTTGCTCCCAGAGCCTTTCCAGTGCTCCCACATCACTGAAATCACTCACCCTCCAAAGCACTTCTTTAAGTGAGCATTGCCCACGAGCTCCTGATTAGCACTAATGAATTTAACAGGCTGCTGCTATCAGGATCCTGCACATCCTATGGCTTATTGATGGACTTGGGTGCCCATTTGCTCTAATGAAAACCATGGAATTGCAGATCCATCATGCCTAAGTGGTGATGGAGCCCAGAGCCTGCTGTAATTGTTGATTCCTTGGCTGAGGAGGGGATTTGAGAAGCTCTAACTACAAAAAGCCATCGAGTTGGTTTTGTTTTTTTTTTTTCCTCCTCCTAATGAATAGCCTGCTTTCTCATAAAGGCAGAAAATTCACACTGATAAAGGAAAATAAATGCTCATGTAGGGCATAACTAGTTAGTGGGACTTGGCACCACAGAAAGTTGTTCAGCCCAAGGATGGGAGCAATGGCAAAAGCTCAAGGATTAAACGGGCAGGCAGAAGGCCACAGCTCCAGATCTGGCTGGAAAGGGTTGGGAAGGACCCAGAGCTGCTGGGATCTCCCAGGTTTGCTGTACTCTCCCACAGATCATGATGAGCCTTCAGGTGGGGCAGGAAAGACAGAAAGCCTCGTGCCACTTGCTAAAGTATCTGGGCAGAAACAAGGTCACCAACCTGCCGAGCATCTGAGCTGCCAAAGCTCAGGGACCCCATTTTGGACCCTTCAGGGAGTCCCAGGAGAGTTTTGGGTTGGAAGGGACCCTCAAAGCCCATCCAGTGCCACCCCTGCCATGGGCAGGGACAGCTCCCACTATCCCAGGGTGCTCCAAGCCCTGTCCAGCCTGGCCTTGGACACTCCAAGGATCCAGGGGCAGCCACAGCTTCTCTGGGCACCCTGTGCCAGAGCCTCACCACCCTCACAGGGAGCAATCCCTTCCCAATATCCTATCTAACCCAGCCTCGTGTCACTGTGCAGCCATTTCCCCTTCTTAATTCTTATTTAAGCTGCCACATTCCCCTGTTTATAATGAAATAACTTCCTTCAGTTCCTTATGCATTAAAATAAGTTGTTAACAATCCTTATCTATAATGTGAACTCAGCATTCAATATCATAAATAAATGCAATAAACAACTGGCATGCTTCAGAAAATTGGGCAGCTACAGCTGAATATTTCTTAATGTAAAGAAAACCTAGGGGTCTGTAAAATCTGAACTTTCTGTAAAAATTCAGAACCATTTCCCACCTTTTTCCAACCAAAATCTGGGTGCTAAGGGTTGTAAAGAAGAGGGTGATTGTAAAAGCTAAATTATGCTGGATGAAAATGTGTTTCCAGGTGGGACAGGGGGGCTCAGGGGTCTCTGTTGGTCACACTCATGGTCAGCACAGGTGTGGGGGTTTCATTCTTGACCCTGTCCAGCAGGAATTCCAAACCCACTCAGGCTGTCCATGCACATTTCTGGCTGGGTGACCACCCAGTTTTGAAGACACCCACGATTCTGGGGACAGGTTTTCCCTGCAACAGCAGAAATTCCCTGCACAAACCAACCTGGGGCTGTCATTCCACAGGGAGACAATGAAGAGTCTGCAGGGACAAAGCCTTCATCCCATTTTCTCCTGGCTTTTCCTCTGGCATGACACAGGCTGTGCTTGGCCCTGGCCTGCCCTGGGGGACTCTCACCCTGCTCTCCTAAGCCTCCTGATGTTTACATTCTTGTAATGAAGTTTCTCACACACTTTTATATAAATAATGATTGTTTTACATTCCTGTCTGGAAGAAATTTGATGGACTGTTGGTTTGACCAGTGTCATTGGAAAGGTGACACTTCCATCCTCCAATCCACTGTCACTTTTGAAAGTTTATAAATATTGGAGCCAGTAATTAAACTTCCTTTTTTTTTACCTCAGATGTTCCAGTGTCTGTGTCGTTTTATTTAGTGTCCTATTGCAACAGGGGACACTCAGGGCACCTCCAGGTCAAGCCAGCTGTGCCACATCTGGCAGGTGGCACAGCTGCACGGAGTAACCCTGACATCTAGTGGCTTCCAGAGCCCTGGACATCCCGAGCTGGGTGGAGCAGGGATGAGCAGGAGGGACCCACATCCTGCCCAAAGGCCCCCTCCCATGGATGCAGCCAACAGCTTTCCCACAGGGCACAACAAGGTGTGGACAGCCACCACCACTCCCAGGTACATTATTCATACAGAAATATATGTCACTAATTAATTATTTGAACCCTGGTTTGTTATTTGGGGTTTTTTGGTTTTGTTTTTTATTTTTTAACCAGGCTGTTGGGTTTTGGTAGCCCCAAAGCTGAGCTTGCCCAGGGGAAGATTTTCCATGGCCTCCTTGGGAAAACAAAGTGTGGGACAATGGGTTTCACCAGACAAAGACCCGTGCAGCCTCCTGTGTGCTGGAAACACCCCAGGGATGCTCCAGGAGCAGGTGCCAAGGACACAGAGTTTTCAGTGTGACCTTGTCCCATTTTAACACTAAAAATTCCATTTTAATGTAAGGCAGAGGCCCCAACTTCCCCCTCCTGCTGCCAAGGTGGCTCTTGGAGGAGGGAGTGTATAACAAAGCCTTCTCTGAGCAGGAACACCCTCTGCCTGCTCTCCAAGGGAAGGATTTTGGGAGGTGTGGGAGATCTGGCTGCCCTCTTGCAGCTGATCAAGGCAAAACAATGTGTCAGTTCAGTCAGCTTTTGGTGTCCCTATCCTCTGGCCATGCCACCAGCTGGTGTCTGTCAGAACCCAGGAAATTCCTCTGGCTGCCCTGGAAGACTCCAGACCCTGCCAAGGAGCTCAAAGACCTTGGCACAGAGCCCAAGACCCCTGTGCCTTTGATTCTGACCCATAGAAAAAACAATTACCAACCTTCATGTGAAGAATTACAAGCCAAGAAAGTTTAAGTAGAATAACACTTAATTTGTCACAAGGTGAAAAATAGATTTTTGAGGTTTTTAGAATAAGATTTCAAGAAGAAAGATAGAAGAATCTAAGCTGTCCAGTCTTTCTACTTCTTCTTTTTGGCCTCCATCTTCTGCTGTGATAGGAGCACTTTTAAATTAGTTTAAGGTAGAAGCTCACTGTCTAACATAAGTGATAAGGATTAAGAAGTTATGGTAAATATTGTGCATGTAGTTTTTAGTATAAAAAGACAACAGCACCTCTGAGGTGGGCAGAGTGCCTCAACCTGACCCGCCAGACAGACCTACAGCAGGTCAAAAAAAGAATGTTATAGGTAAAAAACACTAAACAACCTTGAGAACAAGAACAGAAGAATCCTGACTCCATCTTTGGCAGCCAAGCTAAGAGAAAGAAGCTTGTACAGACCTCAGAGTCACCCTGACCAGCAGAGATGCTGAGAGGTGTCCAAAGGTGATGGGGAATAGGGAGAGGTTTCACTGCACCGCTGCTGTCTTAGCTAGCACGAGTTCTAACATCATTCTAGGGCAGGGATTTTGTATCACCAGAGCTCCATACCTCCTCAATGCTTCTCCCAGGCAGCTCCTCCAAGCCCTGACTGTTCCTGGTCCGTGCAGCAGCCATCTGAGCCCAGAGCCCACCAATCCACCCTTTTATACCCCTTGTGCTTATTGCCTACAGGTGTGGCCTGTTCAGATCAGCCCTGCTTCTGATCTTTACTAACTGGTCCAGCTGCAGCTCATGGGGGGATGAGATCACCTCCTGTACCACCTTCATTTACCCAAACTGTATCCCCCTGCACACCCCTCCCGTGATTCCCTGGCAAACAGGAGTGCAAATCCTCCATGGGATGAAGGAGTTCACAGAAAAGCAGCAAGAATCAGGGGACATTCATCCCAGAGGGATTCCCGAGGGCTGCTGTCCCTGTCCCTGGTGCTGCAGCCCCGGGGGAGCTCGGGGATGCCAGGCACACTGTTGGCACAGCTCTTCCCTGCTGGCTCCAGACTTCCCAGCAATGTGGGAAAGCCACAGTCCCCACATTCCTGGGCCCTTCCTGTTGGTCCCTCAGCAGTGCCCACCCTGGGAGCCCTGGGTTTGGCACTGGTGCCGCTCCACCAGCTGGGCACGGCTGCTCTGGAATTCCCAGATCCCAAGCCCAGGTGGTCCAGCCTGGAGCTGGGGGAGGTGAGGCAGGTCTGGGATGGGGTGAGGTGGAGCACAGCCCTCCTCATGCTCTGTAACATCCCTGTGCTCATGGTGTTCATCCATAGCCCCTCCTGGACATCTCAGGAATCCTGGATCCTGCCTCCCTCTCCTGCTGCAGCCACGGGATGGACAGACACACTCCTGCCCCTCCATCCCCTCCAGCTGTGCCTTCCACCAGCAGGTTGGGGACATCCAGACCTTGTGGGTGCCTGGAATGCTGCTTGGACAGACTGCCCTGGGCAGCATTCCCATGGTGTTGGTGCTCCTGCTGTGCTGAGGGCAGTGAACTCACCAGAGGATGTGAAACCCTGGTGCTTTGCACAGGGAAAAACTCCCCAGGGGAAAGCAGGGAAGAGCCTGCCTGTTTTCACAGAATCCCAGGATGGTTTGGCTTGGAAGGGACCTCAAGACCATCTCATCCCACCACAGGGACACCTTCCACAGCCCAGGCTGCTCCAAGTGCATTTGGAGAAGGAGAGGATGGGAATGAGGATCTGCTCCAAGCACTGCCAAGGGTTGCAGTGGCTGGGGGTGTAAGAGCTCTGCCCCACACCTACTGACCCCAGGGAGGGCTCCCACAGAGAACTCCCATCTCCCCACCCAGCACAAGCCTTTCCCCCTCTCCTCCTGCCATCCCTCTTCCCTGGACAGAAGATTCCATGATTTTCCATCCCCTTCCAGCCGTGTTTACAGCCACAGGATTCCTTCCCCTTCCTGAAAGTCACTCCCAGGGTGAAATTTGAGGTTGTAAATTATTAAAATGCTATCAAGAGTGTGGAGACTTGCCCATTTTTTTTTTTCCTGGTGGTGAAGAAGCTGATGTATAATTCAATTTTTCCCCCACACTTTCTTCAGCAACACTTAAAAACTTTCCATGCAGACACACACACAGAGGCAGATCCAAACCTTATTTCCATTTATTTCAAAGTCTCTTTGGGCCAGAGGCTTTATCTCCTCTCTTTCTGCTCAGAGCTGAGAGAAGTCTGGGTGTTGTCATTATATGAATAATATATAGTAATAATAAAGCATTCTTCCTTTCAGAATGTTTCTTCATAAGAAATGATTTTAAATGCTTTTTCTGAGGGAGAAGAAAAAGCGGTTTCCTGACAGGATCTCCTTAAATCAAAACACAATCCTGCTTATCATTTTCTAGGTTTTAATTCCTGGGGCTGAAACTTCCTTGGCTGGTGTCTAACAGGGCTCAGCTTTCCTTAAAACAGGAAGGAAGCAAACTCTTCTTTTTCCAAACTCTTCTTTCCTCCTCTCACATTTAAGAAATTTTAGAACCTTGAGGGATTTCTGTGCTCCCAGGAAAAAAAGAAAAAACCAAAACCAAAACCTTGGCTGTTTGACAGGGCAGCTGAGGTCAATGGTGGTCTCTTGGAAATGCATCCAAACCTAGTCCTGGCCAAAAGCTCCTGGAAAAGCCAGGTTGCACCATCCCTGCAGCTTTTTCTGGTGACTGGAAGCTGAAACCTCCAAATCTGGGCTCTGCCCAAGAGGGAAATGCAGTGAAAGGATGGGAAGGAGGAAAGAGGGCAGAAGCATGAGGGCTGAGCAGTGGGAGAGGGCTGGAAAAGCTGCAGAGGAGGAGATGGGATGAGGTTCAAAGCCCTATCCAGCCTGACCTTGGGCACTTCCAGGGATCCAGGGGCAGCCACAGCTTCTCTGGGCACCCTGTGCCAGGGCCTCCCCACCCTCACAGCCAGGAATTCCTTCCCAAAATCTCATCTAAACCTCCTTTATTCCAGCCTGAAGCCATTCAGTGTGTCCTCTCACTCCATCCCTTGCCCCCAGTCCCTCTCCAGCTCTCCTGGAGCCCCTTTAGGCACTGGAAGGAGCTGTGATGTCTCCCTGGAGCCTTCTCTTCCCCAGGTGAACACCCCCAGCTCTCCCAGCCTGGCTCCAGAGATGCTCCAGCATCTTGGAGCATCTCTGGTGCCTTCTTTGGGCCCTCTCCAGCAGCTCCAGCTTCCTTCTGGTGTTGTCCTCAGGGCTGGGGCAGCTCTGCAGATGAGGCTCCACCAGAGCAGAGAGGGAGAATCACCTCCCTCAGCCATTGTCACTTCTTTATAACAACACATCAATAATGTACAAAACACACCATGGGTACAGGGTGTGTCCTACAGAACAGCCAGCCCCCTTCAGCAGGAGGAGATCTTCCAAGAGGGATCACACTGCCTGTCCTGTTGTATTTATGAAGTTCCCCCTGGCAGGAAGGAAAGATGGATCTGACTCCATGTTCTCAGAAGGCTGATTTATTATTTTAATATATTATATTATATAAAAGAATAGTTGACTAAACTATACTAAAGAACAGAGAAAGGATACAGACAGAAGGCTTAAAAGATAGTAATGAAAACTTGTGACTCTCTCCAGAGCCCTGACACAGCTGGAGCAGGATTGGTCATGAAGTTAAAACAATTCCCATGAAACCAATCAAACAATGACCAGCTGGTAAACAATCCCCAACCACATTCCAAAGCAGCAAAACACAGGAGAAGCTGATCAGATAATGATTGTTTTCCTTTTTCTCTGAGGCTTCTCAGCTTCCCAGGAGAAGAAATCCTGGCCAAGGAGTTTTTTTCAGAAAACATGACAGTGACACCAGTTCCAGGAGTTCTCCTTCTACTCCAGTGATTCCTGCTCTTCTGGTCCTGGCAGGGGGCTTGAGCTGGGGGTCAGTGGTGAGGTGCAGTGATGTCCCCCCTGATCCAGTGTCCCCCACAAAGCTGCTCTAATCCACCTTCTGCAGGTGGGGAAGGGGCTTTCCTCACCCCTCTGCAGCTTTTCCTGTGCTCCAGGACCTGGAGCTGCTCCTCCTCCAAGCATTTTGGTGGCACACATTCCCAGAGCTGCCACATCTCTCTCCAGGAGCCCAGCAGCACCCTGGAGGGAAGCTGGAGCATTAGCAGGAGCATTCCCATTGCACATCTGGCAAGTCTGGCACTTTGGGAACATCAAGGAGATCCTAATGTGTGAGCACCACCCAGGAACACAGTTCAGAGTGAAATGCAGCCTGGTAAATGCTCCCCTGATTTGGGTTTGAGAGCTCAAAAGCTGCCAGAGAGCTCCCAGCAGACCTGGGCTCTCCATCCACAGGCAGCACTGCAGTGCCAGAGGGAGGGAAAACTGGGGAGAGGAAGGGGCTGTGGATAACAGGGAGTGATAAATGGGGCTGTGAGTGGCAGGGAGTGAGGTGCACATGGATTTTTGAGCAAAAAGCACAACTGGGGAGGGACAGCTCTGAGCTCACCCTGGCATTTGTGTGCCTTGTCCACGTTTCCAGCAAGAATCTGACTCCTGCTCCAGAGGGAACTCTGCAGAATGGGTGAGGAGAGGAGGTTGTCAGCTGTCTCCAGCAGCAGCAGCATTAGGGAAGGATTAGTTTTGAAGGATTGTTTTCTCTCCTTCTAATGGAAGCCAATCCATCGAGGTGCTTCTCACCTTGCTGAAGTAACAAAGAGGATTTTTAATGCATCCCCCAGCCTGGCTCTGCCTTTCCCATCTCTCCTTAATGAATCTTCCAATGGATGATGGGAACTGCAGGTACAGATCAGCAGCAGGCTGGGACTGCAAATCCATATTCCTAAAAAGGTCTTTTTCTGACTCAAACAGGATCCTCCTCCTGAGAACACACTGTACTTCTCCCAGGTGGACTTGCAAGGAGGAGACAAAAGCATGAATCAAGGAGAGCTTTGGGTTGGAAGGAACCTTAAAAATCCTCGAGTTCCAACCCTTGCATTGGTGCCAATCATTAATTTCATTAATTGCCTTCCTGTTTATGGAACACAAACTTGGATTCAGACTCAATCTAAGAATTTAATGACGAGCAGAAATCACTTTTCTCTGCTGAGCTTGGAAATTTAAAGTCACCTTTCATGCAAAGAAAGCAAATATCTTTCAACCACGACAAATTTTTGTGAGGTTTTAAAATTATTTGTCCTTTTTCCCCTCTCACTTGCTGCCTTTCTATTCATTCTTGGAGGTGAGAAAAGAAACAATTGACCAGAACAAGAGAGGCACCACAAGCACTGAAGTCGTTCAGCTGAGAGAGGAGAATGAGAAGTGATTTGATTGTGAGGGATGATGAGCAGTAATAAGAATTTACAGTCATTTCCTAGAAGCAACAGGGATGGAGTGTGCTCCTCTGCTAAAGCACAGCAAAGTTAATATTTCCAACTCAGAGCCTGGTGCTGGAATGGCAGAGGAAGAAGGAGCTTGACCAAAACCCAGAGCAAGGTCTGCTGTGTCCTCTCAGCTCTGAATTGAGTCATTTCTCCCCGAGGTGTGAAGCTGCAGTGCCAAGGCTTGTCCTTCTGTTTGCTCTCAGGAAAAAAAAATGCAGATTTATGGCCGTGGACTCACCTCGGAGTGGTTTACCCTGCTGTCTGCTCCCCAGATAAGTGGATAAATGGGATAAATGGGAGCTGCTCCCCGGGTGCAGAGAGCCCTGTCAGTAAATATGCATTATTGCTGGGATTAGCCCGAGGAATCAGAGACATTGCTCATGCTTTGCTGGCTGCACACTTCCCCTAATTCACTGCTAAAAGCCCATCTGTTTAAATGAGCTCACTGTTCCTGGTAATCAATAGGAATGCCGGGATGTGCCAGGAGTGGTGGGAGTGGGAAATCCCCACCCCAGCCTGGCACACCAGGGGCTGCTCTGGCAAAGCTGGGGAGACCCTAAAACCAGCTCCTTGTCTAATTGTTACTCAGCAGGGGCTTGACCCCAAAATCTGACCCCAAATCACCGCCTGGCCACTCTGCACTTCCCCAGCCTCTCCTCCACTCTGTTCCTGCAGGGCAGGAGAGATTCCTTACAGTCCTGAGGCTTTTAGGGATGGGATTTGGGACCTCCAAACCTCTGCAACCTGGCACCCCCCAGTCCCCATGGCCAGGTATGGCCCCAAGCCCCACGGCAGCCACGCTGCTGCAGAGAAGCTCTGGGGGTGGCAGCCCCAAAATGCAGGTCTGGGTTGGCAGCCCCAAAATGCAGGTCTGGGGGCACCAGCCCCAAAATGCAGGTCTGGGGCACCAGCCCCAAAATGCAGGTCTGGGGGCACCAGCCACAAAATGCAGGTCTGGGGGTGGCAGCCCCAAAATGCTGGTCTGGGGGCACCACACTGTGCTAGATGAGTGATGAGATGGTTGACTGTCACAATTAAAAGGCAAATGTCATGTTATGTTTCATCCCCTCCTGCATTGTTGTCAGGGTTTGGGACATTTGGGAGGGTTGGTTTGTTACTGTGGCAGCAGCTGACCTCCAATCCCTAAGGAAGTGAGCTCCACCACTGGACAGGGAAGAAGGAGTGGATGGACAGAAGTTTGGGAGGAGCTAAAGGATTAAAAGGCAAAACCTCCATGGTGTGGGTGAGCACATGGTGGGAAAAATTCCCTTCTCCCAGCACCATAATTCTTTCTCTATTCAGTCTTCTGTTGTATTTTTTTGATAAGGTTTTGATAACCCTTTTACATTTTGTGGAAGTGAGCATCATTTCTCACAACACTGGAGGGGCAGGGCCCTGTGGGGCTGCAGGGGCTCAGGCTGCCTTGTCCCCCTCTCCAGGAGCACCCTGGGGGCTCAGGCAGCCGTGCCTGGCTGCAGCAGCATGGCTCAGGCTGTGCCAAGGGAAATGTAGATTGGATATTTGGAAAAGGTTTTTCATGGAAAGAGTGATAAAGTACTGGAATGGCCTGCCTGGGGAGGTGGTGGAGTCACCAACCCTGGATGGGTGTAAAAAAAAACTGGATGTGACACTCAGGGCCAGGGTTGAGTTGAGGGGTCAGGGAACAGGTTGGACTCGATGATATTGAAGGTCTCTTCCAACCTTGTAACTCTGTGAATTCAGTGATTCTGTGACTCTCTGAATTCTGTAACTCTGTGATTCTGTGACTCTGTGACTCTGTGAATTCTGTGATTCTGTGACTGGATTCTGTGACTGTGAATTCTGTGACTCTGAATTCTGTGACTGTGAATTCTGTGACTCTGTGACTCTGTGACTCTGTGAATTCTGTGACTCTGTGAATTCTGTGAATTCTGTGACTGTGAATTCTTTGACTCTGTGAATTCTTTGACTCTGTGAATTCTGTGACTCTGTGAATTCTGTAATTCTGTGACTGTGAATTCTTTGACTCTGTGAATTCTGTGACTCTGTGACTCTGTTTTCCAGGCTGCCAGGTGAGCTGGGGCTCTGCTGGAGCCCATCCCCACCTCCAGCCCAGCCTGATGGAGACTCTTCCACGATCCGTGTTCCTTAATTGCCAGAGCATCTGCCTCGCTCCAGGAGCAGGAGGGGATGTGATTTATTCCACAGCCTTCCAGGCCACAGTTGGGAACATTTTACTGCAGACAGGGAAGCTGCTGCTGCTGTTCCAGAGCAGCTCTGCAGCCCCAGGAGCAGCACAGATCCCTCTGTGCAGCTGCAGCAGCCTCCCCCCAGCACCACAACCCTCCTTTCCTCCAGGTGAGCCCACAGACAGGTCAGCTTTGTGTTTACTTGAGGCTCTGCAGGGATTTCAGCCTTTCAGCTGTAGCTATTTGTCACAAAGATCTCCTGGGGAGGTGGTTTCTGTGTGCTGGAGGCCACAGGGCTGCTGCTGCTGCTGCTGGAATTGCAACTTCAGCAGTGTGAGGACAGGGAAGTTGCTCCCTGCCTGAGAAAGAGGCAAAAATTAATCCAATGTGCCTGCAGACCTGTGGAGAACCTGGGTTTTTTCTCCATCCCAGTACCACGTGTGTTTGCACAGAGTAAATTCAACATCCCTGCCTCTGATGCCTTGACAAGGAACAGTTTGTCAAAGGCAAAAAACAGCTCTGGAGACCCAGACCCAGCCACAAACTTCCCTTTGAATCCCAGCCTGTGCTGTGTTTGCTCCTCTAGTAAAAGCCTGGTTTATTTGCCCACTTGAGCTGCTCAGTGTAAATATTTGCCCTTTCTGGTTGCACTCCTTAAATCCTCAGGATCAGAGCTGGATGGGAGCGGAGGGGCTGTGCTGGGCTCAGGGATTTGCCTGCCCAGCCCTGGGGTCAGGCTGTGTTTGCTCAGCTGCTCAGCACATTTGGGGCCCCAGGGCCCCACTCAGGGACCCATTTCCTTGTTTATTCCATCGATCTGGGGCTCTGTGCTGAGAAATCCCTACCAAAAATTTCCTCATTCCAAGGCGGGTGTGAGCTGGGAGCGCACGTGGGCTGGCAGGGCTGGACATTCCTGGGCTTTCCACCCAAACTGCACCTCCCAGGAGCCTCTCCTGAGGGAAAAACTTGGGATTAGTGATCCAGGACATGCTCAGGGCCAGGCTGGACAGGGCTTAGAGCAGCTTGGTCTAGTGGAAGGTGTCCTTGTCCATGGCAGGGTGTTGGAATGAGATGGGCTTTGAGGTTCCTTCCAGCCCAAACCATCCTGGGACTATGAAATTAAACTCAGGATAAAACATTTTAATTTGTCTAAAATAATAATAATAATAATAATAATAATAATAATAATAATAATAATAATAATAATAATAATAATAATAATAATAATAATAATAATAATATTAAATTACATTACATAATATCATAAATATATATTATTACTGTGCAATATATAATAATTATAATATAAATGCTCACCAGAAAACATTAATTAATTCTTCTTTAATTCTGAAATTTGCCTGGAAAAAAAAAAAAAAAAAAAGTAGGGCTGTTTTTCCCTTCTGCAAGCAGAGATTCCTTTCTGTGATGTGAAGTTTTGCTTAGATTGATTTGCAATACAGAAGCTCTGCCCAGAAGAGCCTTTTGAGCCGAAAAGCTTTGTTTAACCTCATCAAAACCAGAGCTCCAGCCCAAGCTGGAACATTTGTACATCCCAGTCGAGTTTTCAGCCCCAGGACTGCTTCCTTCACAGCCTTCTTCTCATCCCTCTCTGCCAAACCATTTCCCAACAGGAGCTGTTGCACTGCAGCCCCCACCCCCTGACTGCCTGTGGCTGCCTCTGCCCAAATCCATGGGACAGGTGGGTGTTTCCTGCAGAAATACAGCTGCAAACATCTTGGATAATTCATTTGGTGACAGCAGTGCTGGTAAATGGGGAGGGAAGGTGCAGCAGCACCCAGAGAAAAGCTCTTTTGGAGGGTTGGCAGCTGCTGGAAGATGCCCAGGTGCCTCCTGCCCTTCTCCCAGGACACACCTGATGCTTTCCCTCTCTCCAGCAGCACCAGGAGCCTGGATTTTCCAGCGTGCCACTCATTTGCCAGCTGGCTTTCCCAAGAGTTCCACACAAGCCCCCCTCCCTCCCTCCCTCCCAAGCCCAAACCCTCCTCCTTGCCCTGGAAAAAGAGCAGAAATGCCCCGTGGCACCAGTCAGAGCAGTGCAGGGACACAGCAGAGTCCTGACATCCCTCCTGCCTTATTCCCCCTCTATTTCCCAAGGATTTCAGGACCCCTGCTCCCTGTTATTTATTGCTGTCACCTTGCCATCACTGCACACCCTCCTGGGAGGTTTTGCTGCTGGTGGCTGTGCAGGAATAATTGATTTTCTCTCTCTACCCCACGCTCACCCCATGGACAGGAGAGGAGCTGCCCCTCCAGAAGAGGGGAGCCCTGGGCCCCTGCTCTGCTTAAAGAAAGGCATTTCCCTCCAGCTGAAACCCTTCTCAGAGCCCTCTGCCCCTTTCCCAGCATCCCAGCAGTGCCCACAGCTCCCAGCACTCCGTTTTTACAGCAGCTGTGCCCATTCAGCAGCTCAGGGTCCTTGAGGAGCCCCATCACTGCCCCCAGGGCTGGCACTGCCTGGACCCAGCTCTGCCACCACAGAACCTTCTCTGCACACTCCTCCCTCTCTGTTCAAAGGTTCCCTTTGCCTTCCAGGCAGAAAGAACCATTTTAGGGGTGCAGACACCCAGTAAGGGTAATTCTGCCTTGGTTAGCATGCTGAGCATCTTCCTGGCCACCAGCTGTGGCCCTTTGGCTGCAGCCCCCCAGGTGTTTGCTGGCCATGCATCCCCTCCCAGCTGGTGGCCACAGGTGTCACCTTCACCTTTTGTTCTCACTGTAACTGATCCTGGAGGAGAAGAAAAAAAAAACCCACCTGTCTTTGTTGGACTTGATGGCGAAAAACTCTCAGCAGAGACCCTTTGGCAGCAGCCTCTCCCATGAAGGCTGAGCTCCAACCTGATGTAAATCCTCCATTCCCAACCCAAACCTCCCAGAGAAGGCATTTCACAGAGGGCTGTCCTGGCCAGCACCATGAAAAGGCAATTGCTCATCCCCTCAGTGGATGAAGGTTTGCTTGTCCTCCATATCCTGAGATTTAAGGTTTGCTCCTGACTCCAGCCAGGTTTTCCTGCTGGATCCAGGTCTTCTCTGAAGAGAAAGGTTAAATTTGGATGCTCCCAGGGTCTTGCAGCAGGGAGATACCATGCTGTGTCACACCAGGATATCAAACATCCCTGTGGAGCAATTGGCAACACCAATTCTGAGCCTTGATTGGGCTCCAAGCGAGTGAAATCTCTTCAGGAGAACCTCTCTGTATGAATCCTCCTCTCAGAGCCCTGGGAACAGGCAGAAATGGGAACAGGAATCAGCAAAGGCATTCCCAGAGGTGTGCAAGTGTCCAAAGCCAGGCTGTGGAGTTTGTGTTCAGCCTCCTGTGGCCTCCTGGAGCTGCTCTGACTGAAGCCATGAGCTGAGGTGTTCCCATCAATCCTGCAGCTCCTGCTGGGGGTGGACTGGAGACCCTTCCCCCCTGCAGGTCTGCTTCCATTGCTCTGACCAGTCCCTGCCTGGACCTCTCTGTCCCTTCTTGGTGGCTTTTCCACCACTTTTCCACTCGTGTCACCTCCCTTGGTCTCGGGTTTCTGTGGTTGAAGTGACTCCTGAGGTGTTAGAAAGTCTCTTTTTTCCCAGCCCCACAGCCAAAGAAGAAGTGGAGATTCCTCAGCTCTGCTTTTCAAGGCTGTTTATTTTCTCTTATCTGTTCCATTCTCTCTCTGCCCTGCTGAGATCTGTCCAGCAGGTCGGGTTGAGGCACAGTCCCTGCCCTTGGGCTGGTGTTGGCTTTTTATACTCAGAACTACGTGTGCTTTATTTACAATAATTTTCCAATACCCATCACCTGTGTTAGACAGTCTTTATCCTAAACCAATCCAGAAGTGTCACCATCCCAGCAGGAGATGGAGGACAAGAAGAAGGAGAAGAGGGACAGGACATGCCCAGATTCCTCCATCTTCCCCCATTCTAAATCCCCAAAATTCTACTTTTTCACCCTGTGATTAATCCACAAATATTCTACTCCAACCCTTGTGGCTTGTAACTCTTCACACAAAGTTGGGAATTGTTTCCATGGGCTAAAATCCAAGGCACAGGTGGTTTTGACTCTGTGCCAAGGTCTCAGCCCCCTGCCAGGGTCTGGAGTCCTCCAGGGCATCCAGAGCAATGTCCTGGGCTCCGACACCTTGGGGCTTGTCTGCAGAGCTTCCCTGCCTTGCTGCTGCTCCTGTGGGATGGGGCACTCCTCCTGCTTCCATCCCACACCTTCCCCACATGCCTGGGGGGATAATCCTCTAAGTGACCCTTTGGGGATTGCATCCCAAAAAAGCCTCGTTGTTATGCAGGAGCGCCAGAAGTGCTTCCAGAATTAGCAGCTCCTCCAGGTTGCCCTGTTCAGTTTGAGATGTGCCACTTCAGAGCCCTTCAAGGGCTTGATTTGGGAAGTAAATGGGATTTGGAGCAGGTGAAACGTTTGGTAATTACAAATTATTGGAACACTTCACGTTATGAAAGCCCTTCAAATAATTTTAAATTGCTTTGTACTAATTGTGATCAGTGCTCCATTCATTTCCAAAACCCTCTTCAAACGACAAGCCCTGGGATATTTTGGGAGCTGGAGCCCAGTGCCTTGGTTTAAAAAAAAAAGAAAAAGAAAAATTTTTCACGAAAAATTTCTTTTTGGAAGGCTGCACTCCCGAAAGAGATGTGAAAAATGCTCTCACCAGTTGCATGTCCCAGGTTCTTCTGTGTTGCTGGAACAACATTCCGAGGGCAGTGAGTGCAGCTGATAGCCTTGAGCAGAGGATGTTCCCCAATCCCACCACTTGGGAGCCATTCAGATAGGAAAGGCAGGATCAGAGGAGACCAGACAAGCGTGTTCCTGGCAGGAAACACAGGCACTGCTGGAGTGGGGGAGAGCACAACAGGCACCATTCCTGGGCATCCTCCATCCAGGACAGCCAGGGAAAGCTTTTCCATCCTCCCAGCCAGCTCCAAGCTGCAGGCACTGATTTCTATTTCAATAATTGTTAAAAACCTGCCTGTGGAACTGCCTTGGCCTCCTGCACACAGGGCCTTTGGTGGGACATGCTCCTAAACCCCGATGGGAATATTTGGGTTGGTTGGAGATCTGGGAGGTTTCCCACCTCTCCGAGGTCTCCTTGTCTTATAGGGTGAGGAATCATCTTTTAGGGATGGGTTTTTCCCAAAAAAACATCAAAAGCATCCAAAATAATGCTTGGAGTTAGTTGAATGCAGTCATCTTGAGCTACATGACAACGTGGGACCTACTTCTAGCTGGTTTAGAAGCTGATGAGAAAAATGGATTATTGTCCCCTTAAACTAATAAAACACTTTTTTTTGCACTGTCCTAGATGGACAAAAGTGTTATGAATCACTAAAAACAAAATTAAACCATCAAATCTGATGGCAGAGGGTGCCCAGAGCAGCTGTGGCTGCCCCATGCTTGGAAGTGTCCAAGGCCAGGTTGGACAGGGCTTGTAGTGCCCTGGGACAGTGGAATTGTCCCTGCCCGTGGCAGCAGAGTTGGGACTGGATGTTCTTTAAGGCCCATTCCCACCCAGACCATTCTGGAATTCCATGATTCTATCCATCTAGAGGAAGGGAAAAGCATGCAGCTTAATTTTAGGGGTTTGATAATTTAAGGCCCATTCCCACCCAGACCATTCTGGAATTCCATGATTCTATCCATCTAGAGGAAGGGAAAAGCATGCAGCTTAGTTTTAGGGGTTTGATAATTTTTTAGGATGGCAACAGAAGTAAAACCTGCAAAATCCCAGTGCTTCTGGATCCTCCCATCCCAGCTTCTTCTGGATGATCTTTTCCATTCCTAACTCCCCAGGTGTGACTGTCTCCCCATATCCAGCCCCTTGGTGTCCCTGGGATATTGCTCCTCACTGGAAAGCTTTACAGGAACAAGTTCTGATTTTCCTATTTAGCAGCAAAGGCCTCTTTATTCCCTTTTCCACGTGGGTTTTTTTTGTGTCTCCGTGTCCAATGGGTTACTCCTGTCCTGACTCCCTCAGAGGGCCCTTGCTGGGCTGAGAAAACCTTTTTCCATGGGCACTGAAACCTTGGGAATGACAGTGTTAGGGCCCTTCCCACCTCCCTGCAGCTGGAGGAACCTCCTCTCCCCCCTGCTGCTGCTCCTCTTGATGCTTATGCGGCTCATTATCCTCTCCTTTCCCGGGAATGCTGAGGGGTTGAAGTGCAGACAAAGTCATCTGGCTCCTGAAGGTCTCCTTGGGGAGAGGATTCTGCTCTGGGTCCTGTCTGGGCCCTGACCCCAGGTGGGGAAGGTGGGGAAGGGAAAGCAATGCCTTCGCTCCTTTTTTGGGTGAGGTTTTCCAGGCCCGAGCTGCTGAGACCATCCCTGATGGGTTCATTACCTCACCAGCCTCTTTGTTTTTAAAGAGCTGGATGTTTGTCCCATGATCTGTGCCCAGAACCAGTCACACACCACGGAATGATTTGGGCTGGAGGAGCCTTAAAGCTCACCCTGTTCCACCCTTGCCATGGGCAGGGACACCTCCCACTATCCCAGGCTGCTCCAAGCCCTGTCCAGCCTGGACTTGGACACTTCCAGAGGGGAGAGGATGCATGGGCTCAGCGTGACTGCACTTCCAACACCCCATCACCTCTAACTCCACCTTCCCATGATTCACATCCCACTTCTCCCAGTTCCATGGCTTGCAGCTCTGCTCTGGGATCAGAGAAGTCTTCCTGTTCATCATCATCTGGATGCCTTGGTCAGAAATCCAGCTCTGGGATGATTTTGGGGGCTGTGGGCAGCCAGCACCAAACCCTGCCACCCTTGCAGTCCCTGGCAGCAGTGCTGGGAGTCTCTCCCCTCCTCTACTCGGTTAGAAATCTTCACAAGACTTCCAGGGGCTTCATTATGTCAGAAACCTCATCTGCGCTCCCAAAGGGTGTTTGGAAGCAGCCAGAGTTTAGCAAGGGTTACAGGAGAGCCTGCCATCCTCGCTGCCTTAAGAAACCAGGCTGAAAACATGGAGCAAGCCCTGCCCAAAATCAAAAAACCGCTCATTTACTAATTACAATAGCAATGAAACTCGGCCATTAAAACAGCAGTTAAAGCTGCAAACAAACCAATGCCTGCACAGTTATCCCTGACAGGCCCAGGTTCTCCAAAGCCGTGAAAATGAATAGCTCAGGATATCGTCAATTTTATACTGCTCCCAGAGCATCCCAGTATTCCAGAAAATGCATCTTTCATCCCCCTCAGCAGCCCTGGCTCCCATGCAGACTGCAGCCATTCTCTCAGTGTAATTTTATAAGGCGCACAACTCAAAGCCTCTTTGTAAAAGAAACATAAAAATGATGCATGCGCATATTAAAGACTCGTATTTATCAGGCTCCAATGTGAGCCCACGTCCCTGCTTAATGTGGCCATCAATCAGCAGCTCTCCCTGCCGAAGCAGGGATGAAACCCTGGGATCAGGAGGAGCTGTTTGTGCACGCTGGAGCCGCTAATCCCAGCGGCATTTGGAAAAATGTTTGGTTAAAGGATTTCTGATCAGAGAGAGTCACTCTGAGGGTGCAGCGTGGAAGGAGAATAAAAATAAAACCCCACCAATTAAAAAGAGCCAAGGACTTCTGGCTCGTGGTGGGTCAGGAGGGGGGAGTGTTTATTTCATATTTAATTAAAGCAGTGCCCTGAGTTTATCGTGCTCCTCAGGTGGATGTTTGGGTCTTTGAGGAGTCTCCTTAAAGTCTGGGCTGCAGGAAACAAACTCTGTCAGAAGGGGGCTTAGAATGAGATGACCATTATGGTCTCTTCCAGCTCAAACTTTTCCATGATTCTGTTAAAATATCATCAAAACTGCTTTTCATAGAATGCCAGGATGGTTTGGGTGGGAAAGGATTAAAGCTCATCCCATGCCATACCCTGCCATAGGAAGGGACTCCTTCCACTAGCCCAGGTTGCTCCAACCTGGCCTTGGGCACTTCCACAGATGGGGCAACCACAGCTTCTCTGGCCACTCTGAGCCAAGGCATCTCCACCCTTTGCTCGTGTTCAAAATTCATATTTCTTATTTAAAATAAACCCACCAAAATAAACCACGTGGAAGTGCTGGATCTGCTGCTCCTCCATGGGGCAAAGATGCAGCAGCCTGTCCACCTTGGGGCTGCCCTTTGCTACCAAAAGCCACCTCCTGCTCCTCACAGCGGCCAAGAAGTGAGTGAGGAGAGAAGTGAGACCGTGGGGAGAAGAGGAACCACGTCTGCCTGGGGAAGAACCACCCTCCCCTCACCCCTGTCCCAGCTGCAGGCCCAGGTTTAGGAGATCTGGGGGCTCACAATTGCTCCCCCAGTCTCCCCTGCAGCCTCCTGCTGCTCACATACGTGGCCAGGAGCTCATCAGAATTGAAATTGGTTCATGCACAGTTCCAATGCACTCCTCATTCCGAGCCTGCAACGCTCCCAATTCCTGCTCCCCTGGAATCAGCTCCAGTGCCACGGCCCAGCCATGCAATTTCAGAGAGAGATAAGATATAGATCTGCTGTACTCTGGTGATTCTCTCTCACAAGTGCACCATGTCAGGCTATAATTTGATATTCTTTTTTACCATTCCTATGGGGGGGGGGAAACCCTTTAATTTAAAAAAAACCCCTCCACATTTTCCCCCTTTTGTTCACTAATGACACAAACAGTAAAATGTTCAGATTACATCAGGGAATGGAAAAGCCTGGTGTAGAAAAGGCCCTGACAAAAGCTTCATTTTCAGGTAAAATTGCAGGAAGCTTCAGGCACCGCATCCTCCTGGTGATGTGGTTTTTTTTCTTCCCCTGCCTTTCATCCCCAAGCATCCCCGTGAATGTTAATCCATTTTACAATGGGACGTTTAAAAAGGACTGCAGAGAAATCAGGTTTGATCTGCTCTGATGTCTTCCAGAAATCTCCAAGCAATTTGCAGCTGTGAATAACACAGGGGGAGTGTGGGGAGAGCTGGGCTGGCCCCTCGATGCTGGCTCCAGCTGCAGCTCACATCCTGCAATAAAACCATTCCTGATCAGGATGCTTTGGCTAATGCAGGGGGGTGTTTGATGCAGGGATATGTTTTATTTTTCCTAGAGCTGCTTGATGTTCTTTACACCTGCCTCAGTGACCACGGGAGGAAAAGGGAAGGAGGTAGGGATGGAAGGTTGAATGATCTGGCACTGAAGAAGCACCAGGTTCAGTGGGTGAGGATGCCCCACTTGAAGGACAGGTTCTCCACATCTCCAGTGCCTTCAAAGCCAGAAATGGGGTGTCCAGAAGGGGCGTGTGACTCTTCACTGGAGCCAGGAGAGAACCTGCCCTCAGTTAAAAAAGTGGGAATCAGAGAATCAGAGAATCATGGAATGCCAGTAAAATCCCAGAACGGTTTGGGATTGGAATTGGGGCCTAAATACCAAAAGGCTGGAAGGGACCCTAGAGACCATTTAGTTCCATCCCCTGCCATGGGCAGGGACACCTTCCCAGGTGTCTATGCCAGGTTGCTCCAAGCCCAGTCCAAGCTGGCCTTGGACACTTCCAGGGATGGGACATCCATGACTGCTCTTGGGCACCCTGTACCAGGGTCTTTCCAAACCAGCACAGGTGGGAAACACCTCCATGGCCACGGGGATCCTCAGGGCACCAGCCAAAGTGGAGCATTCCCAGGTTTCAGGTGTGGAGGGGGAATATTTAGAGTGGCCCCAACCCCCAGCACCGTGGGCAGCCTTTGGCACTGGAATTCCCCCACTGGCTCTCCTCCTGTGTTTGCAGAGGGGATGTTGCAAACAGCAGCTGGATGAGCAGGCAGAGAGATTTAAAACCTGGGACAGCAGATGTGGGGTCAGTGACAGATCTGGAGAAGAACTCCCTGCACGGGGAGTGCAGAGGGGATGGTGGGAAATGCTCTGTGCCAAACCCCAACACCACTCCTGGCTGCTCCTCCTCTGGCATTTCTGCTCTTAGAAAATCATTGTGTGGGACCCCTTGTCCTTTGGCATCTGGCAATAAGGCAAACCACTGATTTCACCTCTGATCTACAGCTGATCCAAGAGTTTTCTTCAGCCACAGGAACATTGGGCAGAGGAGCGATGTCCTGCTCGTGGAGGAAAAGTAGCCAGGAGCTGCTTGGACTCCTCCCAAGGCCTCTGTGCAGGTTTGGACTGCATGGAATTTTGAATTCCCTCAATTGTCATGAGATTTCTTGGTCCTCGTGTCAGACTCCACTCAGGATCCTCCTGAGCATGTTTAGGACTGAAATAGAAGAGCTATAGCAGGATGTCCTGAATTGAGTCTGGACTGGCAGGGAGCTCCTTGAAGGACACCTCCATCACTCTCCCAATCCAGTGGGATCCCTGGTAGCCCAAGCTCAGCTGTCCTTTGGAGAATGAGTCCCATTCCCACCTCCCAGGCAGCATCTTAGGAATGGACCAAAGGGGGTACCACAAAACTTCCTGAGTGGTGCACAAACCCTCCTGAACCTCTGCACCTTGGTCCAGCCCAGGGTCTGGCTCTAATCAGGCTTTAAGAGACCAAGAGGTCATTTCCCTGTCCAGCCTGGAGAAAGGAGCATCCCAGGTTATCCCAGCAGAATCTGCCTGCAAGGTCCCCCTGCCCCTGAGATGTGGCAGGATTGGCAGCTCAGGGCTAAAAGCAGCTTTTCTTCCCCATCTGGAGCTGGAGATTTAAACCTTATCAGTGCTGCTGAAGTTTTAAATGGATATCAATGGGGTAAAGTTCACAAACAGAATGGGGATCGATGGGTGGAATAATGCAGTATTGATCTGGGGGCTGGGAGCTCATGCACCCCATGGTCTGTGATGAGCACAGATCACATTCCTGCAGCACTCACTGCTCAGAGATGGGCACAGATCTCATTCCTGCAGCACTCACTGCTCAGAGATGGGCACAGATCACATTCCTGCAGCACTCACTGCTCAGAGATGGGCACAGATCACATTCCTGCAGCACTCACTGCTCAGAGATGGGCACAGATCACATTCCTGCAGCACTCACTGCTCAGAGATGGGCACAGATCACATTCCTGCAGCACTCACTGCTCAGAGATGGGCACAGATCACATTCCTGCAGCACTCACTGCTCAGGGATGGGCACAGATCACATTCCTGCAGCACTCACTGCTCATGGATGGGCACAGATCACATTCCTGCAGCACTCACTGCTCAGAGATGGGCACAGATCACATCCCTGCAGCACTCACTGCTCAGAGATGGGCACAGATCACATCCCTGCAGCACTCACTGCTCAGGAGATGGGCACAGATCTCATTCCTGCAGCACTCACTGCTCAGAGATGGGCACAGATCACATTCCTGCAGCACTCACTGCTCAGAGATGGGCACAGATCACATTCCTGCAGCACTCACTGCTCAGGATGGGCACAGATCTCATTCCTGCAGCACTCACTGCTCACACCGTGCCACACTGCTCCACATTCCAGAGCTGCAGGCGTTGCAGACACTGCAGCAGGCACTGCCTGATGGATTTGTTTCTGTAGCCCTTCTCAGAGGGGCTCTGCATGGCTGTCATCCCCCCTTTTGCCCTTTTTGGAGCCTGTTTGGGGCTGGAATTTTCTCTCTGAAATGCTGACTGGGAGAAATGCTCTGTGCAGCTGCCTGGGCAGGGAGACTTTCCCTAACTGCACCAGGAATCCCTCAGTCTGAGGGCTGTGTGGATGGTTTCCCAGCAGGATCACCTCAAGTCTGCCATACCAGACTGAAACTCTGGGCTTCTTGTCTCTGGGTCCCTCTCCAAACAGAGTTAGGTTTGGGGTGCCCAGGAGAAGGGGGAGCATCAGCAGCAGCACCACTTTGATTGCCATAATATTGATTTTCCCTGAAGGAACAGGCACAAGGACAAGGGGTAAGAGCTGGACTAAGCCAGGTTTAGGATGGAATGAGAAGGATTCTAACCACCCTTGAGGTGAGCCCTTCTGGAGAGTAAAAGTCACATTTGGTGTGGCTAGAGCACAGCAGGACCCTGCCCACGCTGGGCTGCACCCCCCATGGTCCAGCTGTGCTCCAGAGATACAGAGGGACCACATTCCCAGTGATCCCATGCCCTGCTGCATCCCATACCCCCAGCAGCACAGCAAGGACGAGCTCAGCTCACAGCCCACCCCCAAAGCACAGGGAAGTGCACAACTCCCACCCCCCATGGCTTAATGCAGGGATTTTCCACCTCATGGTCTCTGCAGGAGTGCTGGGGAGGGGAGCCTGTCCCAGCTGCCATCACCCACCACTGCCTGCTCCCCAGAGAACTTCCTTTCCTGTGGAACTTGGGAGCAATTTGGCTTCCACACCTCTGAGAAGAAAGCTGCCCCCTCCACCCCTCCTGCTCCAGCCAGGGCTGTGCTGTCCAATTGTTCATTTTTTTGAAGAGCATTTGCTGTTTCCAAAGGTTTGAGTGAGCAGGAGGCGCTGGTTCAGTTACTCACTCTGTTAGACACGGATCTTAATGGATGGTATTGATTGGAAGAAACAAAGCAGCAGTTTTCTTTCTCTCTATCCAGGGATTTCTGGGCTCAGATGAGAGGAGTTGGCTGCCTTGTGCTCTAAACAACAAAATACCACATCACAAAGTCCCCAGGAGTCTCTCAGGGCAGCGCAGCAGCGAGAGAGAGAAATGTGCAAGGTGTTAATGGGATAACAAATTAATAGGGAATGGGATTAGGCAGGGACCCAGGCTGCTACCAGGGCTCCCCAGGTCTCTGGTGCTGAGCTGTAATCCGTTCTTGGCACGTTGGCCTGGCCAACAGATGAACACAACAGGAACCCACCTCATTCCTGGGGCCACTGGGGTCCCCAAAGGCAGCTGGGACAGCCACGGCATCAGGAGCAGCCAGAAGGCAATTTTAGGGGAAATCAGTGCCTGCAGTACCTGGAAAGGCAGTGAGATTCTGTCCTGCAGCACTGGAGAGCTGGGATGGAGCAGCCAGCTTGGAAACAGTTTTGAAATCATTACCTGACTCTCTGTTGTCCATGCAATTTTCCCATCCATCTGCCAGGCATTTTGTAAGGTCAAGAGCAAGGGTGTGCAAGTTTGGGGACCTGAGACTCTCTGCTGCTTCTCTGCTTTGCTGTCACCCACAGACAGCTGGCCCTGGCCACCAAGGCTTCCTCCTCAGCCATCCCCCCCAGACACTTGCCTGGATCAGCCATCACAGGGGTGACATTTGGACCCAAAATCCTTGTCAGTGCCACTTCCTTGCCCAGAGACCCTGGGCTCCATTTCCAGCTTCAGGACCTTGGGTTGGCAGGGGTTCATTTTACCAAGAGAACAACCCATCCCTCTTTCATGGCCCTGAAGGTGCCACCCTGGCCACACTCCCTCTGCCTCTCATAAAATACTGATCCCAGGGCTTTGGGGTGAGTGAGAGAGCCCAAAATCCCACCATCCACAGGGTTTCAGTCCCTGCTGGCATCAGGACAAAACCAAAAGGGCTTTTCCCAGTGGGAAAAGGGATGTACCAAGGGGGGGAACATTTAACCATGATGCTTTTTAGCCATGATGCTGATTTTTGGTGAGCCATGAGGTTCTGGGGGACAGCTGCCCCTCCCCAGCGCCTTGGCCGTGGTGCTGCTGGGCTGGGGGTGGGATGCTCTGCAAACCTTCATCCAGCATTCCCTGCCAGTGCTCTGGCTCTCCCTGACATTGATGAGCTACTTCTCATCCCTGGGTTTTATCTTTTGAAGGGCCCCCTGTCTTTCCTAGATCATGTTAACAAGACAGCCACGGAGAGCCGTGGCCCTGGGGGTCTTCATTAGTTCTTCCCAGATTTATGTTCCCTGCCAGCTCCGTGCAGAGCTTTGGGCAGGGGTGCACAATGTCAGCAGGAGACCCCAGAGGTCAGCACCTTGATCCTCCTGTTCACAAATGGCAGGGGAGCTCTGCAGTCATCCCAGGGCTCCAGCTGGGAAATGCTGACGTGAGGAAGGGCACCTGCATGCCCACATTCCAGATCTACACCGTGACAGGAGGCACCTCTGGAGCCTGCATGGAGCTCCGAGGGATTGCAAAGCCAGACTTTGGTCCATCAGGAGAACATGGGGAAGGTGGAAACCAAACACTCAGGCTCTGAGATCAGCATGGCTTCAGGGGGAGCCCCATTTCCATGGGTCCCTCAGAAAATGAGATCCTGGAAAGGCTTTACCACCGCCCTGCACTGGAGGTGAACATGAAGGGTGAGACCCACTCCCTATGGATTACACTCGGTGTTCCCAGAAGGAAACTGAGCTGGAGACCTGAGTGTGGGGTCCCACCCACCTGACCCACACCTGAGCATGGAGTCCCCCCCATCCAATCCATGCCTGAGTGGGATCCCATCCCATCCACTGGATCCACACCTGAGAGTGGGCTCCCACCCCTCTGACCCACACCTACGAGTGCTGATCTGCAGAACAAGCTGCGATCCCAATTTTCCTTCCCTTCCCACTGCTTTTTTTTCCCCCCAGAACAGGCAGTTTTGTACACCTCACCCCATCCCCAGAGCCACCTGCAAGGATGGTGCATCCCATCCCCTGCCCTGCTCCAGCTGACCCCATCTCTGTGGGGCACCTCCAGCCCCATCCTGTTCTTCCCAGCTGCTGCTGACAGTGAATTTGCTCTTGGTTAGCAATGGAAACACCACCACCTTCAGGATTCCCCCACACCTTCCCTCTTCCTCCAGGGAACCTCCCACACCTCCAGCACGGTCTAGGGATGAGCAGGTCACCAGGAAAACCACCCCACATCAAACACTCAGCTGGGAACTAAAATCCCAGCCGCATTCCAATGAATACATCTCCATTCACACCTCTGGATCCACATTAATTTGGAGCAGCTGGGGCTAGCCTTGTTCAAGCCTCCTACAAAAAGAGCCCCTGCCTCACAGCTCCTGCTCTCTTACAGCCCTAACCCATAATTTACTGAGTGAGAGATGACCTAAAGAAATTCCTGGGTAGCTGGAAAATGAGACAGAGAGAGGAACCATTTTATTGTATAGGCTACCACTGGCAAAGCAGTGCTTGTGCAGGTGCTAAAAAAAGGGAAGGGATCTGGGAAGCCACGGTAAAAATGTATAAATTCCAACATTCAGGAGGCAGCATAATGGCTAATGATGGAAGGAAGGGGTGCAGTGGGTGGTGCCACCCACGTTCCCCTGAAACAGCATCCTTTGGAAATTCAGTATTTCAAAGTCCCCCTGAAGATTTATTAAAACTGACAAAGTTGTTCTGGGGTTGAGGAATAATGAGCTCCTCCAAGATTTTTTTTTTTTTTGAGTGTGAAAAATTATAGAAAAGCGTGAGTCCCATCCATGGCTAAATCTGCTGCAGCACAGGTGAGTGAAATCCAGCAGCAGCTCTTTCCCTGCTGAGTGTCCTCAGAATTATGGGATCATCAAGGTTGGAAAAGACCTCTGAGATCATCAAGTCCAACCTTGTTTGGAAACCCTCTGGATTTCCTTTGGATTAGAACACCCCTGGGAAATGGAAATGGCCTGGGTGGGGTTTGTTATCCATCCCAGCAGAGTGACCCACTGCTGCCTTGACTGGTGAATTCCTAAAGATTTCATGTGCCTTCCATACTTCAGCATGGAGCTGGAGCGACCAGATGTGATGCAAAGGGCAAAAAAAGCAGCCCAAGGCATTCCTTTGGCCCTCTCCAAGTCCTTGTTTAATATTGCCAGGAGCACTTTGTGCTTATGTAAGTTTGCTCCGTGCTGAAGGAATCCGAATCAAGGTGCTGTTACTTAATGCAAACACCCTCCCTGCTGTTTCACGAGGTTTAAAAAGGTGATCAAGACTTATTAGGATTAAAGGCTCATTTCAGCTGAATTGATCAGATGGTATTTAGGTGTAATTTCAGCTAAAAATACAGGCAAGGGATAAGCAGATTTTATTTCTGTATAAATTCGTCTCCTCCTCTCCCTGTGCCGTGCACACACGCGGCCGTGGCTGCACTTACCCTCAGCACTCTGCCTGCTTCGGGGGGATTTGGGGGCTTTTTGTGCCCGGGGAAAGGTTCTTTGGGATGGCCCTGCAGGCAGGGCAGCGCTGCCTGCATCCCATCCGATGGATTTAAACCCCTTCCCTTCCCACGGCTCCAAGGCTGACTGTCCAAAGCCACGTTCCTTGGACTGATTTAGCTGCCACCAGCGTCGCCTCGCAGCTGCAATCACAGATTTCTTGGAGTCGGCACTGAAATGTGTCCGGGCGGTGAGAACCGGAGCTGGAGGACGAGGATTGGGATGCTCTTGCACGGACCGACATTGCCATCCCACGGACCGACATTGCCATCCCACGGACCGACATTGCCATCCCATGGCGCAGCGCCTTCCCTGCAGCCTCCGCAGCGATGCTCCCCTCCCGACACACCGGAGTTGCCGCAGGAAATTCAGGAAAGCCAGGAAACTTCACTCCCAGCCTCGGAGGTGGAGGGATTTCCCCAGGACAGGCTCTCCCGACAGCCATCCTCATCCTCTGGCCGATCCTGATTTCCCGTGGCGATCCCAATCCCGCCGTGGTCTCTGTGCCAGCCCCAGCTCTGCCCACTCCTGGGTTCTGTTAATTCTCATTTTCTCCAGCCTCACTAATAATTTCCCATGTGGCCCCATATCAAATGCTTTATTGAACTCCAGATAGATTAGATCTACCAAATTTCCCTTGTCTGGAAAACCAATTATCTTATCAAAGGAAGATGTCAGCACAGGCTGGCACAAACTGCTTTTGGTAAACCCAGGTTGCACTTTATCTCATTTTTCTCAGAGCCTTAATTAATGTTTCCTCAGAATTTGTCCTGCAATCCCAGGCCTGACTGCAAAGGGGTTAACACATCCACAGCTGGATGCTCCTGCTTTTCATTCTCCTTATCTTCCTTACTTCCTTACTCAATCTGAGCTGTTTGACCCACAAAGCTCATTAGAAAACTCTGCTGTCCTCCCTGCACACCATGTGTCCCTTCTCCCTGAATTCCTGGACAACCAGGGAATGGCCTGGTCCTGACAGTTCCCCTTTCTGCCTGCATTTATTTTTTTTTTCCCTAAAGAAGTTTTCCAAGGCTCCTGACTTCCCCTCAGACTGAAGACGCACCTTTCTGCTGTCCTGATATTTTTATCCATCCCTGTCATCTCTCTGTTCTGGAGATCATGGAATCCCAGGGTTTGGCTTGGAAGGCACCTAAAAGTTCATCCTGTTCCACCCCCTGCCATGGGCAGGGACACCTTCCACTGTGCCAGGCTGCTCCAAACCCCATCCAGCCTGGCCTTGGACACTTCCAGGGATCCAGGAGCAGCCACAGCTTCTCTGGGCAGCTGTGCCAGGGCCTCACCTCCCTCATTATAAATAATTTCTTCATTTCATCTTCAATATCTGGAGTCAGATTGTTGCTCATGGGAAGGTCTTCCCCCATCTCTGATCTCATGGACACACAGGAGTTGGTTAAAAAATAAAATTTGGGGTTTTTTAACAGATAAACACATTATGTGACTGAAATGAAGGCAGGGTGGAAGTTGTTTGTCCACTTTGTCATGGCAGACCTAGGGTGTGCAACTTAAATGATTCCTTATTATTCCAGGGCAAAATCCTGAGTTCTGGATATGCTGAGATTATTCCAGTGTGGCAGCAGAGCAATTTGCCAGAAATTGAAATTTCCCTACCACTTGGAGTAAATGTCCCCTCCAGCTATCAGTGGGTCCTTGCCCTCATAGCCTGGGAAGCTGAAGATGCTCACAGAGATCCTCTTTGCTGTTCCTCATGCCTAAAAAAAATCCCTGGAAAATGCAGCCTTCCCAGCAGTCTGCTAGCTTTGTTTTGGCAGATGCTCAAGCAAATGTTACTTTTTGGCATGGTGGGATCCCATCTTTTTGGAATCCATCTTATTGGCCCCGTGTCAAAACGTGCTGACAGCTCGGCTGGGCCCCTCGGAAAAATCTTGGGTCCTTCCCATTTTGTGTTTTACAACCCCACAGCAGCTCTTGGATCATGGGGAAAGGGAGGTCAGGATGGAGCCTGATGGAGCCAGGGAGGGGGCTTAGGGGGGTGGAGGGTGGAGAGGGACTCTGCTTCTCCCACAAACCCTTCTGGGGTGGCAGGGGACACCAGGCCACCCCTCCTGCCTTTACTTCCCAGGCTCCAGATTTCTGGAGGAAATCAATCCATCAGGCCATCAGTCCCAGCCCATCCACTTGTTACCCAGATTTAACTTCCAAGTGCACAATTCCTGGTCAGTTGTTTCACCTCCACTGCTCTTTGCAGCATTTTATGGCCAGGAATCCCAGGAGCAGCAGGGAAGGGGCCCAGGAGCAGGGAAAGCTCCAGCTCTGAGGCTCAGGAGCCAAGGAGGCACACGGTGACCACGGGGACAAACTGGTGTGATGTGGGGCAAACAGCTGTGCTCCATCCCATCCCCATTCCCTGGGCTCTGCTCCCCTGCCTCTGCACCCAAGCAGAGAGCAGGAGGCTCTGAGCACAGGCAGAGCTCCAAGGAGCCAGAACAAACCTCAGGAAAGCACGAGTCATGTGCCCCAAACTCAATTTGCCTGAAAAAAAAACAAAAACCCCAGCCTGATAGTGTTTTACAGCAACTTATAATGACTTTCTTTCTGTTCTGGTTGTTGCTGTTGTTCTGGTTAATACCTTCCTCACTTAAAAACCCCCAAACATGACCCCGTGGCAGCCACCACACAAATATCATTTGCTTGGATTATTCCTGAGGTGGTTCCTGTGCTGGAGGCAGTAAGTGCTTACAATCACTCAGTACATAATGGGGAAATTCATTCCAATAATAACAATAATAACAGCATTTATTATTTTTGAAATATGACTCTGATGAATTCATGAATATAGAAAGCTCTTGTTGCTGGCTGCTGATGGAACTGAGCAGGATTTTCTGATGGAATTTTTTTTGGAGATTTCTGATGCTGCTGCTCCAGATGTGCATCCATCACCTCTCAGCACCTGATTCCTGGCCCCACTGGGTGTTTGGAGCACAGGGAGGACGGATCAGCCTGGGGCACCTCACCCTGCTCAGGACACTGAGCTGAGAGTGTCCCACAAAACTCCAGGATGATTTGGGTGGGAAGGGACCTTAAAGCCCATCCAGTGCCACCCCTGCCATGGGTAGGGACACCTTCCACTATCCCAGGTTGCTCCAAGCTCCGTCCAACCTGGCCTTGGACACTTCCAGGGGCAGCCACAGCTTCTCTGGGCACCTTGTGCCAGGGCCTCACCACCTTCACAGGGAAGAATTTCTTCTTAAAATCTGGTATTTACAATTATTTGCAAATGTTTGTCATGTTATAAGAAACAGGCAAAACAACCAATAACTTTGAGCTTTTCTCTCCCTGTTGTTTCTCTTTTCTAGGGGCTGGGAGCTCTGTGGAATCCAGTAAAACCAGGCTTTGCTCTGGCCCACCCTGCCCACAAGCAGAAACCCTATGAATGTCTTGGAGGGTTTCTTTGCCTTGCAGGGACTTCAGGACTGGCACAGCCCAGGTCTCAGGGGCTCAAACCTAACCTGCAGCAGGTAAAGTGGCAGCTTGCACTGGCCCAGCTCAGGGGAAACAGATCTGTTTCTAATGGGAGGAGAAAAAGAAAAGTGGCTTTGCCTGGTGAGGCTCCCCAGTCTAATGGTGCTGCACTCTGACTTAGCAGCACAAACAGCCCTGGTGCTGCAGAGGCAGATTTAGGAGCACCCCTGGCTGACCCTTTGCTCTGGAAGTGGGGAGAGAACTGGAAGGGCAAAAGTGGGAGAGTTTTGGGGTTGAGATAATGACAGTTCAACAGGGGAGGTAAAAGCTGTGCAGAAGCAAACAAGCCCAAGGAATTCATTCCATGAATGAGGAGGGGTTCAGCCATTCCAGAAAAGCCAGGCTCCATCACACAGACAGGTGACTGGGGAAGGGAAATGCCACCACCCCAAGAATCCCTCTCCTCCTCCTTCTTCCCCCAGCTGTGTGTGGCAAACACAGCCCCATCCCAGCTCCACTGGTGGAAATCAGCTCTACCCCAGCCTAACCCAGCACAGAGATATTGCTTTACAACTGGCTGCAATTTGGCACAGATCAGCTCCTTGCATTCCTTCCTCTGATATTTTTCCCTCTGTGCATTCCTGGCCCTGCCTCCCAGTGAATTGACTGCCAAGCTCTCCTCTGGGAGGTGTAACTCTGGCTCTGTTTAGATGAGCTTCTCTCCTCTTGTGTTCATCTGCATGTAAGCTCTAAGTGCTTTATTGTTTTCCAAGCACTGCTATTGATTTTTGGGAAAATAACTAAGAAAACATTAATTTATAACTTCCCTGTTGCTCAAGAACAGCAAATGACTTTCCTACCATATCAACATAAGTCTAAAAAATGACACAGGCTTTCAATAAATACCCAAAGGAATAAATGCCAGGAGTTAGGAGCAGTGAGGAGGGTGGAAAACCAGAGGGGGTGTGTGGAGGGAGGTCCTCAATAACCAATCTATGATCATGGAATTCCAGAATGGTTTGAGTGGGAAGGGACCTTAGAGCTCATCCAGTCCCACCCCCTGCCATGGGCAGGGACACCTCCCATTATCCCAGGCTGCTCCAAGCCCTGTCCAACTTGGCCTGGAACACTTCCAGGGATCCAGGGGCAGCCACAGCTTCCCTGGGCACCCTGTGCCAGGGCCTCACCACCCTCACAGGGAAGAATTCTTTCCCAATATCCCATCTGACCCTGCCCTCTGGCAGTGGGAGGCCATTCCCCTTGTCCTGCCATTCCAGAGCCTTGTCCACAGTGTCTCTCCATGATTCCTGTCAGCTCCTTCAGGCACTGGAAGGCCACAATTAGGTCACCTGTGATCCTCCTTTTTGCCAGGCTGAACAATCCCAAATTGCCCAGCCTTTCGCCATAGGAGAGATGCTCCTGGAAGTCCATCAGGATGTTTATACAGGGTGTGCAAGGAGAGGCTGAGGGAGATGCTCAGAACAGCAGAGGAGAAGGGAACCTGGTCACTGTCTCTCCCTCTTTAAGAGTTTTTGTTGAAGCTGAGCCAGGCTGGTTTTGGGTGATGCTGAGAGAGTGTACAGAAATATCATGTGTATAATAACATATATTATAATATTGATTTGTTTCTTGGTGAGTGGCAATGTCTGCATGGAATTCTCACCTTCAGGTCCTGACTCCCCCTTTGAACCCTCTTTTTGAGTGGTGCTTCTCTCCAATCCAGGCCCAGCAGATACCACAGGTCCAGCCCAGGGGCAGGCTGGGCTCCTGGAGAGCAGACCCCAAGCAGCCACATCAAAGCTCCCCTGCTCTGGGAGGAGAAGCTGTGCCAGCCCCTGGATCCCTGGAAGTGTCCAAGGCCAGCCTGGATGGGGTTTGGAGCAGCCTGGGCCAGTGGAAAGTGTCCCTGCCCATGGCAGGCAGTGGAATGGGATGGGCTTTATGGTCCTTCCCACCCTGGCATTCCATGATCCTGTGATCCATGTGCCAGTGAACCCAACCTGAGCAGGCAGACCAAAGGTGGTGGGACAATTTCCCCATGACTCTGGGGATTCTCCCATGGTGTTTGAGTCCCAGAGGCTGCTCTGAGTGTGCTGGATGTGGGGAAGGGAAGGGAAAGCCTGACTTTGCCCCAGTCACTTCCCTGGGAGCTGGGGCCTCCTTCTGCTTATGTGACACTGATTTTGGCCTCCCCTGGCCCTGCCACCCAGCCCTTGGAGGTGCAGGAGGTCCAGGCACAGGCTCTGCCTCCAGACTCCCATTTTCTGTGGAAAACAGGCTCCCGTAGAGGGCAATGCAGAGCAGCAGCAGCAGCAGCAGCAGCACTTCAGCTGCTCCCCGTGGCCAGTGTTAGTGTGTGTGAAGCACCCAGCAGGCTCAGCCCAAACACCAGCTGTGGACCAGCTGGGACCCTGCTTATTGTCTCCCCAGCAGACTCTTGGGCACCCAAACTGCCATGCTGGGCTGGCAGGGCACCAGGGATGCTGTGGCCATGGCACCTGGAGCAGGCAATGGGCAGAGCCTTGCTGGGATGCTCAGCCTGAGCATCCAGGGGGTACAAAGAGATTTGCCCCAGCTCATCTGGAATTAAGGAGCAGGATGAGGCTGCTCCAGGCTATAAGTTTCTGCTGGAGTGACCTCCATGGAAAAATCTCCTCCTAAATCTGTGGCAAGAGTCTCAGCAGGGCATCAGGGCAATGGGGAGTACTGGGGCAGGATGGGGATGTTTCCATGTTATGGATAAGATAAAAACTGGGCTGGAACTTTTACTATCAGCTGCTGTCTCTGTCCTGGTGCTGCTGCATCCTCCAGGCTCAGCAAACACTTCCCAGTGCCCTGGGAAGGGAGGGAGGAATAGACCACCATGCAATCCTGGACTCATGTGGGCTGGAGGGCACCCTGGAAATCATCCATCTCCAATGCCAGGGATCTGCTGGATGGGCAGATGGATGTGCTCACCCCAGCGTTGGAGCTGCGTGCTGGCCACCCCAGCTCCCTGCAGGTCACCTGAAAGGATGGACCCGTGCAGGTGTTTGCCCAAGGGGAGGGTTCCTCACCGAGGGGTGTGCCAGCACACCTGGGCTCCTCACCCACGTCATTGCCCCAGGGATGGCTTTCAGAACTGGAGCCCTCCCGGCATTATTCCCCGGGCTCTTATCAGCTGATTAAGCCCCGGGTATCTCGTTGCCTTTCCCCTGGGCGCTGTTTGCCCTCCCAGCAGGAATCACGTACCTGGGGCAGGATCTCTGCGCCCTGCCGAGGGATGAGGGGCTGCCCCCGGGCAAACGGGAGTCCCTGGAATGTTCCTGGCTGACTTTGAAGAGCTGGCTGGCTTTTTGGTGCCATCGCAGCGGCAGTGGGGGATGCACTGAGCAGGTTTTTGGTGGTTTCTAAGCACTGCTGGTGGAGAGAGGTGGGGGTTTGGGTGGAACATGGATGGAAAGTGGGTGCAGCACGTGGTGATGCCAGCACTCGTTGGCTGGACAAATCTTCCAGCTTTTCTAGTTTTTCTGGATATGCAGCTGGGCCAAAAATAGGAAATGAAAGGGAAAGGATGAGGAGGAGAGAAGAACCTGAGGAACCTGCAAAGATCCTGATTGCTGTTGGTGGCTGGAGCCAGGGATCACATCTCTGCTGGATGCTGCGCTGTCCTCACACGGGCTGAGCACCTCTGGTTCAGGGGGATGCACTGGGCAGTTTTCTTGGATGCCACAGCTCCACTTCTTACAAATTCTGCTGTCCCAGCACAGGATGGAGTTCACACCCTCTACACTCCAGAGCCAGGAAAGCTCTGGGGGAATGTTTCCAGTGTGATGTGGGTCACCCAATCCTGTTCCTGCCCCCCTCAAAGCATCCTGCTGGGGACAGCAGAGGCTCTGAGGGATTGGGAACCTCCCCACGTGCCTGGGCAGGATGTGCAGTGCTGTCTGGGAGGTGTTTGTGTAGAAAGCCCTGTTGTTGCTGTTGCAATGTGTTTGCAAGGGTTAGGCCATAGTGTGCACCAGCCAGCCTGCTTCTAAGTTTGTTATCAAAGCCTCAAGAACCTGTCAAAGCTACTGAAACATAAATTGGGCTAAATTAAGAAAGAAGAGGCTGAGAAACCAAATACCAAGACCACAAGGACTGGATAACAGAAGACTGTAAAGCCCTTAGACTGTAACCAATCATACTCTGAGAAATGCAGGCAGAAAACGAGTGAACAAGACAAAGACACTAATCAAGAAGTGTGTACTTAGTAGTTTGTGGAATCTATAAATAAGCAATAACCAGCTTCTGCTTAGTCATATTGGTTAGTTGTCCAAGAGTCCTGAATCTCCCATGTCACTGTCATATTTTCTGAAAAATCCCTTCGCCAGGATTTCTTCTCCTGGGAAGCAGAGAACCCTCAGAGGAAAATGAAAACAATAATTATCTGATTTTCTTCTCCTGTGTTTTGCTGCCTTGGAATGTGGTTTGGACATTGTTTATCCAACATGTGAATTGTTTTTACTTAACGACCAAGCTGTGTTGGGACTCTGGAAGCAGTCATGAGTTTTTCATTAGTATCTTCTTAAGCCTTCTGTCTGTATTATTTCTCTATTCTTTAGCATAGTTTTAGTATAGCATACTTTATTATCATATCATAAAATAATAAATTAGCCTTCTAAGAACATGGAGTCAGATTCATCATTTCTTTCCTGCCAAGGGAGACCCCAAAAATACCACACTCCTGCATGTTGCCTCCTTTGGAAATGTGCAGAGCACCAACCCCACACAGCAAAGTTCTTCCTTGCCCTACAACACCTTCCCTAGGTGTGGATCTGGACACAAAGAGAAAAGGCTGAACCCCCAAAAGGTGCTTTTCCCAGTCCCACCCCTCCTTTGTGACGCTGGCAGAGCAGGGGACTCACCTTTGGCCACAGGAGCACCTGGCACTGCCCACTGCTGGGAGAGCACAGCCCCAGCTGAGCCTTATCTGGGCACCCCAGAATGCAAACAGCAGAGCCATGAGGCTGCTCCCAGCCCCACCAGGGCAGCACACAGCAGAGAGGCAGCGCAGCTCCTCGGGCTCTCCAGTGCCTCTGGATCCCTCCCAGAGCAGCTTCCCAAGAGCCTGCACGCCTCTCCTGCTCCTGGCAGCCCTCAGGTGAGTTTGGCTCTGTCCCTGAGCCTGCTGAGCTGGGGAATGGGGAGGCAGGTGTGGCACAGGGCAGTGAGGAGCCCCTTCCTTTGCTCAGATCGGCTGCATTAATTAATCTGCCATGAACCCCACACGTTCCTCACACAAGTTTTCCATCAGGAAGCGCTTTCCTGGTGTTAAATGTGACCAAGCTGGGGTTGGTGCACGAGCCTTGGCTTGATTGCAGCTGTAATTTCCTTAGAGACTCAAAAATAAACAGCGTGTGTTCACCAGACACTGTCTGTGTGGAAAGCAGGGACTGGCCTGGGGTTATTCCCAGAATCAGGGTGGGTGCATCCCAAAGGCAAATCCTGCCAGCTCTCAGGGGAAAGCTACAGAGAGGGGGGAGGTCTCTGCTTTGAATCCCGAGGGATTCCAGGAGCTGTGGGGATGCGGATTCAGTGGCACTGGGGTTTGGCAGGGGACTGTGAGATGTGCAGTATTTGCTCGTGGTGCTTGAACTGCAGTTTGTGATGCAGCTCTCGCTTTGGAGAGCCTTAAACTGAAATGAGAATACTGAAATGGGCTCAAGGGCTGGGCAAAATGCAAGCTGCAGGCGCTGGGATTATCCATTTATTTATTTATTTATTTATTTATTTATTTATTTATTTATTTATTTATTTATTTGATATCCTTTTTAGCAAATGAGGACTTTTAGCCATTGTTCAAGCTGAGCCCGAGTCCGTGCTGGGCTGGTGGTGCCCCGTGAGCTGTCCTGGGCTCATCCCTTTGTTCACCACAGGGGCTCCAGGGGTGTGATGTGCAGGGGGTGTAGGGCCAGGACCCAGCAGCATCATTGCCCCTCTTCGGTGGCAAAACCCCACTGTATTCCCAGAGCCTGTGTCTCACAGGCCAGCCTGGGTTGTTATCACAGGCATCTGTAGTAATCTGCCTTGTAGTCTCCCAGCCGTCCTCATCCCGCACTTGAAACACGGAAATTGCCCCGAGAAAAGAAATCTCTTTACAAGATGGGCCATCAAGGCAGCAGCCGCATCCCTGGAATCATCCCACTCAGCAGGGTAATCTATTCAATGGCCGGGATTTATTTTTAACATTCAGCTCTGCAGTCCTTTTAAGTCGAGCAGGGAAGGGAACATTTTGATAACAGCAGCCTCCAGGTCAAATGTGATGAGAATTCATAACTCGCCACACGGGGGTTTTGGAAAGCCAACCAAGCAAAACAATTTCCCGGGATGAGCCGATGAAGATGCGTGTTTCTCTTCACAATGTCATGCACAGAGCAGCGAGGTGTTGGAGTGGCTCCTCATTCTCTGCCCACAATTTGCAAATAAAATGCCTCCCGGGCTGTTTTAAATTTGAAGGACTATTGCCAGCACGGCTTTGCTGGGCTGCTCATAAAGACCGGAGACATCGGATCTGTCGGCCATCAAAGGAGAAATATGAATCCAGTAATGGGAATGTCCTCGTGGTCCCAGCTCTAATCAAAGCAAAGCCAGGGGTTTCTGCTTCAGGAGAGTGTCATCAAGATTTAAAAAGGGAACTGAGGGACTCCAGTCCCTGGTCAGCACTGGACCAGCAGCAGGGATGATTTACAGGGGTGTGGAATGGCAGGACAGGGGCAATGGCTTTAACTGACAGAGGTTCGATGGGATATTGGGAAGGAATTCCTTCCTGTAATGGATAATGAGGCCCTGGCACAGGGTGTCCAGAGCAGCTGTGGCTGCCCCATCCCTGTAAGTGTCCAAGGCCAGCTTGGTTGGGACTTGGAGCAACCTGGGGTAGTGGGAGCTGTCCCTGTCTGATGGGTACGGGAGCACCGCTGGGTGTCCCCCAGGAAGGGATGACCCAGGTTAGATTGGAAGGATGGATTCCCCTGCACTGTCCTGGCCCCTGGAGTCCAAGGGCTGTGAACTCCAGTGGCAGGAGGTCAGAACAAAATGAGCCTCAAGGTCCCTTCCAACCCAAACCACTCTGGGCTGGGAAAAAAACCAACAACCAGAAGCCTAAAAACCTATACAAGCCAAGATTGTGACAGGGCTGCCAGGGAGCAACTTTTTCTTTCTGTTTTCTTTTCAAATGACCAGAGTAAATTGACTGCACCTGTCTGAGAACGAGGCACAGGTGGGAAAGGTGCGAGGAAATGTGGAGATTGAGCAGTGTAGTTTATTTTAATGTCAGTGCTGGTGTCTCCTGAGCCCTGTGGGGCTGGGCTGGGCTGGACAGGAGAGGATAGGAGAGGACAGGACAGGACACGTGTGTTCCACCTGAGCCCCACGGGGCAGCACAGGCTGCCTTATCTGCAGGCTCGGGAACGTGGCCTTTCCAAACCGCGGATATTTGCTCTCCATTCCCTTCTTCCGCTCAAATTCCATATCTGCAGGGAGGCCCCAGGGGCTGCCACTCACAGCAGAGTGCAGGGACAACGAGAGAAACTGGGAATGGGATTTGAAAAATTAACATAGAATATGGAATCCCAGAAAGGTTTGGGTTGGAGGGGAACTTAAAACCCATCCAGTGCCACGCCTGCTATGGGCAGGGACACCTTCCACTATCCCAGACTGCTCCAACCTGGCCTGGAACACTTCCAGGGATCCAGGGGCAGCCACAGCTTCTCTGGGCAACCTGTGCCAGGGCCTCCCAACCCTCATACCCAAGAATTTCTTCCCAAACTCCTGTGCCATCCTGGGAACTGAGAAACCCTGTGCAGCTGGACTGGAAAACAACAAAATCAGTTATTCAGCATGGGAAGCAGCACTGATGGGAACAGTCACTGCTTTAATATTTAATTTGATGAGATCCAGCTCTGAGAAATGGATGAGGAACTGCCATAGCTCCAAGCACAAGCTCAGCACTGGCAGGGAATTTCCACGGGGTTTGCTCCGCTCCACTTATCTGTATTCTGGAAGGGTGACATGGAATGAGGCTCATTAATTATCCCAGCACACAGAGCTGTGTTTCCTGCCATTTCCTTCAATCAATCAAGCTCTGGGCACTTTCAGGGCCTCTTGGACATTGGGTTGTCATTCCAGGTATGTCCCCTCCGCTGGACCCCGGCTCCTGGTCCCTGCAGGGCCACTCAGGTGCAACCAGGTGTCATTTCAGGAGGGAATTTCCTTGTGTCACCACACAGGGCAGTGGAGATCCCATTCCATGCTGCCTCTTACCAGCAGGCTGCATGGCCTCCTGTGCTGCTGGGCCTGGGAGGTGGAGCTGTGCCAAGCAAAAGGTGGGTCTCACCTGACATGCCCTTCTTCATCCTTTTAGGTGGATCCCACGCCTTTGCTGGGACTGAGGCTGAGCCAGCAGCAGAGCTGGTTTTCCCTTGTGCAGCATTCTGGTACCTCCAGAAATCCCTTTGCATGCTCCAGGAGGTTTGGGTGTCCTCACCAGGGAGCTGGGCTTTGCAGGAGTCCAACAGTCACCGCCAGGGCAAGAAAAGGTGCTGGAAATGTAGATTTGTCAGGACTATAATCCAGGTAGGTCATAATTCCTTCCTTGTATGGAACCATCCACTTTCTATCCTCATCTTCTTCTCTCTGCTCTATCACAAGACTCAGTCCCTGCAGGACACAAATCCCTCACATCCCTCACGGCTGAAGTGTCAGCAGAAGGGATGGATTGGAAAAAAGCCTTGGGCATGCTGATGTTTTAGCTTTGGGTGACACACCCCAAACTGAAATCACCACTTTCCCCTTGTGACACTCACTGCCTCCTTGGGCACTTAATTCCATGGGCACATTTGGCTCCACAGATTCCCTGGGACACGCACGTGTTGGAATGGCCCTGCAGTGCTTGGGAACAGTCTCCCACACCATTCTGCCCCACGGATGGTCTTGGGGCTCCTTGCCTTGCTGTGGTGACCCTTCCCACCTGCTCTGCCTGGGTCCTTCCCTCTCTGCCAATCCCATGCCTGCACCATGGGACACAGCTGCCCATCCCTTCTCCAAGCCGTCTCCTGATTTCCCCTGCTTGGCTGGGGCCAAGGAGGTGGGACCCCAGATCTTCATCCCAGGGGGGAAGAGCCCTCTGTACTCATAGAGAGATTGTCACCAGGCCTGTCACCAAACTGCCTTCACCTTTCACTGTCCAAAGCCACGTCCCTCCATTTCCCAGTCCTGCTGAGCAATAACTGGCTTCTCCTTTTGCTGTTCCTTGTCTCTCCTCAGCACCCATGTCGGAGGCATGCCCCCAAACGCTCCAGGAAAGAAAGAATGTTGAGAAAAATCCAGATATGCCTCTGTTTCTGCTTTGTCTCGGGCATTTTGTACGAGATCTCCCTCTTGTCCAGCTGTGTCTTCTCCTACCTGCCCATGGCCCAGCAGTACCTGACACCTGAGCAGGTGCTGAACCTTGGCAAAAGCATCATTTTCCTGGAGACGACGGAGCGCCTGGAGCCGCCCCCGCTGGTGTCGTGCTCCGTGGAATCCGCTGCCCGCATTTACCAGGACAGGCCCATCATCCTCTTCATGAGGGGACTCAACAACGAGACAGCCCTGGACATGAACACCAGCTATGCAGCCTTCTCCCTCTTGTCTTCCATGAAGAATGTCTTCCTTTTCCCTCTCCAGATGGAAACCGTCTTCCAGGAGACCCCTCTGCTCCAGTGGTACAACCAGGTGAGTGTTAGAACAAGTGGAAAACGGGAAAAGAGTTATAACTAGGGGTGGGGAAAAGCTTTAAAAGGAATGAGGAATGCAGGACTGTGTGAAATTAGCGACTTTCATTGTTTTGGTTGGGAACAGATTCATTTTGGCCGCGTTCTGCTGTGTATTCATCTCTCTGTTTATGGCATACGTGATCGGCCTTATCTGGAGAAACGGATTTTTTGGCAAAGGAAACATCGGTAAAAATAGATTGCAGACGTGTTTTGAGAAAACAGCCTTAATAATCTTCCCCAACAGAAGCTGGTTGAACAAAATCTGCTGCCTGAGCACTTGATAGAGCTGCCTCACTCTGAGGGAGCCCACAGGAGATAAGAGATAGGGGAGAGATTTCAGGTTTTATAATGACAACATGCAAAGCCAAGGTGGGATCTGGTGAGCTCCACCCTGGGAAAAGTTCCTCGGGCAAACTTCCCACAAGTAGCTTTGGTCAAACTGCTTGGGCAGGGCAGGCAGATTTTCTCCAAAGTCTTTCTTATCCTGAGAAAAAAATTATTCCAAAAGCCAACAAATGCCGATGAAAAGCCTCCAGCCTGGTTGAAAGAGCTGGGAGGGATCTGGGAGTGTGTTAAGTGGGTTGTGTCCCTCTGAAATAGCAAGGAATGACTCATGGTGGCATTGGGTTAACACTGTAAGTGCCATCAAACCACCTGGGAAATGTTCCTGCATTGTTAACGCTAACAAAGCGCTGCTCTGCTCCAGCTCCTTATCTTATCACAGTAAAATCCAATGGCTGGAGGCAGCCAGAGCTGTCAGTGCCATTTGCAGCCATGCAGGTGAGGGTTTATGGTGCCATTTGCAGCCCCGTGGATGGGTTGGATCCGTTCCCTGCCCACGGCATCACGTCTCACCTTTCCCCCTCCGCAGGTGGTCCCGGAGCAGGAGAAGAACTGGGTGCACGTCAGCTCGGACGCCAGCAGACTGGCGCTCATCTGGAAGTACGGGGGCATCTACATGGACACGGATGTCATCTCCATCAGGCCCATCCCCCAGCGGAGCTTCCTGGCCGCGCAGAAGTCGCGCTTCTCCAGCAACGGCATCTTCGGCTTCCCCGCCCGCCACAAGTTCATCTGGGACTGCATGGAGAACTTCGTTCTCAAGTACAACGGCAACATCTGGGGCAACCAGGGCCCCTTTTTGATGACCAGGATGCTCAAAACGCTCTGCAACCTGACGGATTTCCAAGGCACCGAGGACCACAGCTGCCAGAACATCTCCTTCCTCAACCCGCAGCGTTTCTACCCCATCCCGTACCCAGCCTGGAGCCGGTACTACCAGGTGTGGGATAAGAGCCCCAGCTTCAACCACTCCTACGCGCTGCACCTCTGGAACTTCATGAACCGCAACCGCAAGGCCGTGGTGGCCGGCAGCAACACCCTGGCTGAGAACCTCTACAAAACCTATTGCCCCAGCACCTACGAGGACCTGATCCAGAATGCCAAGCACAGGGATCTCCCAGGCCCTGAGGAGGCTGAGTGACACGGAGCGAGGAGGAGAGGGGTGATCCTTCCAGCCAAACACAAATCCCACTCGGTCGGTACCCAGCTTTTTAGGAGAAAGAAAGAACTTTCCGTGATCATCGTTCCTATTCCCTTGGGATGCTGAGAATGGTGGTGGGTATCCATCAGGTGTAGCCTCCAAGGACTCCTTTGCCTCAGTTCTGTTTCCTGATAGGTGCTCATGCACCAAACCTTCCCAAATTTGACAGACTTTGAGCCTGCTCACAAGCTTCTCCAAGGGAAAATTTCCTAAACAGAAGGATGGCCTCCCAGGAGAAATGTTGTCTCTGCTCTTCTTGGAACTAGCGGCAGCTTCCCACGTCAGAAAAGCTGGAAGCACAACAGACTTTGGACTGGAGCCTCCAGGGCAAAAGAGGAGAAACCCAAACCAGTACCTTTTCCTGGTGTTTTCTTCACATGGACTTTACACCCTACGTTTTTGAGAGGGACTTCCAGAGTGAAAATAAAGAGTTCATAAACCACCACTCCTCTGAGCTCACTTTTCCCTGAAAAATGTGTCACATTTTCCAAAGGTTTGTGCTCCCACAGTTTTACTTTGTGTTTTGCCAGGAAGTGGCTGCTGTGCCCCATCCTTCCATGTCAATTGTGGCTGTAGAAACTGTGCCTGGAAAGGGGATGCTGAGACACCAAGGAAGGATAGGGATGGATGATCCTCCAGCTTCCCAAATGCCTCTTAAATAGATTCCAATGGATATGAGGTGATCACCCATGTCCAGCTGTGCAAAAATCTCATTTAATCCCACCAGGGCTCCCAGCGAGCAATCTCTTTCCAGATACTCTCTTTCCCAGGAGAATGCCAATCCACACAATCCCCTAAAGAGAAACCCAGCTTGCAGATCTCTGCCGAGTCTCTCTGAAGAGCTGGTTTTAACTCGGGAGCAGAAAGGTGGGGATCTGTCCCCGTCATCCAATGTTTGCCCTGTGCACAATGCTATCTCCTGCAAACACAGCAGCTGCTGAGCTGGCTGCAGCTCAGAATTTGGGGTTCAGCAGGAGAGGGGAGCCCTCTGCACACAGGGTTTGTGTGCTCCTGTGTTCGGGCATGGGGCTCCTCCTTGCCCTGTGTTCCCCCAAAGTCACTCCAGTGTAAGGCCAGGTGGTGCCAAGCTGAGCGCTGGTGATTGCTGGAGAAGGAAAATGGCACAAAGAAATATTTTTCCCATGTCCTCACCCCTTCTGTGCCCTCCAGGACATGCCTGTGGATAGAGATGGACCCACATCCTGGCAACTCAGGGAGCATCTGCTTTGTGGATGTCTGCTCTCAGCTCAGGACATCTTCCACTATCCCAGGCTGCTCCAAGCCCTGTCCAACCTGGCCTGGAACATTTCCAGGGACCCAGGAGCACCCTGTGCCAGGGCCTCACCTTCCTCACAGGGAACAATTTTTTCCCAATATCCCATCTAAATCTACTCTCTGAGCACAGACGAGATGGTGCCCATGGCCACAAGAAACCCACTTGGGTTTGGAGCACCCTGGGACAGTGGGAGGTGTCCCTGCCCAAGGCAGGGGATGGAATGGGATGGGCTTTAAGGTCCTCTTCAACCCAAACCAGGCTGGGATTCCATGATTAAATTATCAAGGGAAATAACACCAGAAATGACAGATGTTGTGTCCTATCGTGGCAGTGAGAAGACCCAAAATTGTCAGCAGCAGACTTTGTACCTTGTGGCACAACTTCTGTCCTTTGGAAGACATCCCAATGACATCCCATAAAAATCCAGAGAGCTCCCCTGGCTGGTGAGGGGAAGGGGTGGCTGCACACCCATTTTGCTACATTCCCATCTTTTCATTCCATTTTTTCCTCATCTCCCATCCTGAGCAGCAGCCCTAGGCCATGAACACCTAGGAAAAGAACACAAGTGAAATAATAATAATGGGGAAAAAAAAATAAAAAGAGGCCTTGGCTCATTAAGAGCGTTTAAGCAGATGTTTAACTCTAAGCAGCCTTAAAATATTTGCTGAGCTTAGACTAAGCATAATTTCAAGCCCCATTTCAAGCCCATCCTGTGATATTTTACTCTATTTGGCACTCATTAAACACAAAGTACCACATGAATATTGTCAGCAGGAGTCACCCACCGGGGTGTCATCCATCAGAGCAAGGCTTTGAATTCCATTTGGGAGCATCTTTTCCTTGTCATCAGATCTGAGTGACATGTGGGGTGTGACAGGATGGCACCTGATGGCCAGGTGAATGTGGAAGGGAAGGCCCTGAGCTGGTCCCTCTCAGGTATGGTCAGCTGAAGGGACACAGCTCTTGGGGAATCTCCGTGCTCAATCTGCTCTTTTCTGCTCTGCTTTTGAACGCATTTAATAATAATATTCTGCAGAGAGGGGAAAAATTGTCAAAAATTACCAAAAAAATGATCTGTGGTGCCCAGTCTGTTTCTGTACAGATCCAGCTGCTCTCAGCAAACGAAGCTGAAGGTAATGATGGTACTTTGAAGTGAATCAATTTGGATGTAGATACATTTGTCATAACTTCCATCCCTTCAGAGCACAGTCTCTTCTCTGTGTCCCTCTCTAACAGCCAGGGAGTCCCCTCAGGGAGCTGGCTGTGCTTTCCCTCAAGTGAGCCATGGACTGGACACTTCCAGTCCTTCCACTGTCAGCACAGCTCACAAACAAAATTGTCCCTTGATGTTGTAGCCAGATCCCAGAGGAATGAGATTGCCATGAGATTTCCAGCAAGTTTCACAGCAAGTTTCACCTTGCCTCCTTCAAACTATGCCAGTGCTTATCTGCATACAAACAGGGAGCTCAGGTCTGCTGTGGATCCTTCACTGCAGTCCAGGGGAAGGAAAAGGGGGATTTCTGCTCCCTAATGCAGGCAGAAAATAAAACCAGTCCTAAACCAGGGCTGGCTGTTGGCAAATACCCAAGGGGAGGCATTGTGACCCCTTTGACATCCTGCAGCCAGTGGCCTTGAGGTGAGATGTGGTATTTTCTGAGACCCCCATCGAGGGGAGGAATGATGAATCTGACTCCATGGTCTTAGAAGGCTAATTTATTATTTTATGATCTGTATTATATTAAAGAATACTAAACTAAACTATACTCAAGAATAGAGAAAGGATACAGGCAGAAGGTTAAAGATAATAAAGAAAACCCGTGACTCTCTCTTCAGAGTCTGACACAGCTTGGCCCAAATTGGCCATTAAGTAAAAACAATTCACATGTTGGATAAATAGTTCCAGACCACATTCCAAGGCAGTAAAACACAGTGGAAGCAAATGAGATAATATTGTTTTCCTTTTTCTCCGAGCCTTCTCAGCTTCCCAGGGTAAGAATCCTGGGCAAAGTGGATTTTTCAGAAAATATGATGGTGACAGTCAGAGGTTGTTTTCCAAGGGCTGGTGCCATCCCCAAAGGGACAGCTCTCTCCATGCTTTCCATGTAGGAAAAGCAGGTGTTGACCAGGACTGGCTTCCATGCTGGGGCCTCAGCTCCTTTTTGCCCCTCACAGGCCTTTTCTCCCTGCAGGGACCCAGGAGGTGGCCAAAGTGGGGAAGCTCCATCAGGTGGTGCCAGAGCTGGGACCATCCCTGTCCCCAGAGCACCAGGATGAAGCTGGCTTTGGGCTCAGGGAGCTGTGGATGGTGCTGGGCAGAGCTGCTGGGGGCACAAGGGGGATGAAGCCCCTGGTGCCCTTGGCTGGGCAGCTCCATGATCAGCATTTCCCTAGGAAAGGCTGCTGAGCACTGGCTGGGATTTTGGGAAAGCTGTGGGCAGGAATTAATCCAATCAGGGGAGCAAGTTGCTCCTTCATGAGGGATGTAGGCTGTGAGAGCAAGAAGCTCCTTGCTCTGGGACTGCTGGGACCCACCAAGGGGGAGAAGGGTCCCCCCAGCCCCTGCCCAGCCCTTGCTGGTACCACCACCCACCTCGGGGAGGTGGCTACCCTGACAGGGAAGCTGCTGAAAGCCCTGCAGAGGAACCCAAACCTCCAGGGGCAGTGCCACCTCATCCTGGAGCAGTGTCACCCCATCCAGGAGCAGTGCCACCCCATCCAGGGGCCAGTCCTATCCCATCCTGGAGGATGTGCTGGAGGAAAAGCTGGAGAGCCTGTGGGTTAAAAGGGTATGTCTGTCCTTCCAGTGCCAGCAGCCCTGAGCTGCTCCAGGGACACAATAACTGCTCCTAAGTGGATTTTTTTAACTGGGGGAGCAACTCCAACAGCAGTAAAAGCCACCCATCTGGAAAAAGCTCCTCTGAGAGGCAGGTGGGATGGTGGAGGCAGAAGCACAGGGTCACACAGGGAATACACTTCCCTGCTCCCACCTCTGAGGCTGCTTTTCAGGACCTTTTCAGCAAATCACAGAATGATGAGGCTGGGAGAGACCTCTAAGATCATCGAGTCCAACCTGTGCCCTAACACCTCAACAGGACTCTAGCACCAAGTGCCATGTCCAGGCTTTTTTTAAACACATCCAGAGATGGTGATTCTGCCACTTCCCTGGGAAGAGCACTCCAGTACTTTATTATTCTTTCAGTGAATTTTTTTTTCCTGATATCCAGCCTGTGCCTTCCCTGACATAGCTGGAGACTGTGTCCTCTGGTTCTGCCAGAGAACAACCCCACCTGTCTACAGCCTCCCTTCAGGGAGTTTAGAGAGCAATAAGGGCCCCCCTGAGGCTCCTCTTCTCCAGGCTGAACACCCCCAGCTCCTCCAGTGGTTCCTCTCAGGGTTTGTGTCCCCAGTCCCTCACCAGCCTCGTTGCCTCCTCTGGATGTGCTTGAGCATCTCAACATCCTTCCCAAACTGAGGGGCCAGAGCTGGACACAGCACTCGAAGTGTGCCCTCACCTGTGCCGAGTACAGGGGAAGAATTACCTCCCTGCTCCTGCTCTGCCTCTCCAGCAGCCTTTCCTGGGCTAAATTACCCAGGGCTCCTTCTCCCTGAGGGTGTGGAGGGCACAGCAGCCGCTGGCACGGGGATTTCAAGGGGACATTCACCGTCCAAGCCCTCTTCATGCCAAGCATATCGAGCAGCTGTTCCTGCGAGCATTCCCGAGCTGCCGGCAATGCAACACCACCACCTAGCACCGGGCAGAGACCCTGCAGGGACACGGCAGCCCGGGATGCTCCAAGTGCTGCCCAAACGCTGGAAGTTCTCCGGTGGTGGGTGATGTGGCACCCCAGAAGGGTTTGTTTGGAAAAGGGCTTTCCTGGGGACTCCGTGCCCGTATGGGATGACTCAAACAACAAACCAAAGCAACCTGAGGGCTTGTACTTGCTGTGTGGGACTGGGGACAAACGTGGAATTTCCCAGTGTGGTTTCACTCCTTATTCCCTTCTCAGAACCTTGGGCAACCATCTGCCCCTGCTTCAGAGCAGGGCAGCACTTCTGTTCCAAAAGCACGAAGAAAAAAAGCAGTGACTTAGTGGTTTTTCCCCATGAATGTTTCCTGGAGATGTTTTAAAGGAGCATTCCTGGGTTTGTTTCACTGCATGGCACGTCCTCCTTTCCCTGGCACGTTATTTGGGAATGCTGAGGAGGTGTGGGAGGCAGCAGAGGTGCCCAAAGCCAGACCCACACACCCCCCCCCCTTCACTTCTCATATTTTACATCCCCAGGACATTCCTGGTCACAAAACCCCCTGGAGCTGTAAATACTTCCCAAGAGAAAATGCTGCACATACCCCTGAAAATTCCCAAAAGGGACTATTCAGCAGTCCTTCCCTAAAGCAAATATGGGCTGTATCTTGGGATATGTATAGCTGGGAAATGATGGGTGTCAAGGATCTTCCCTGGCATTTGGACAGGGCTTGGAGTTCAAAGAAGCTCTGAGAGATGGGTGGTGCTGCTGGGGGGCTGTGCCATGTCCTGGGGAACGACAATGCCAGGCTCATCTGCCTCAGGCTGTGAAGAGAATTTCCACTTGGACCTGCATGAGACTCCAGGCTCTGGTGAGGCAGCAGCAGCAGCCCAAGGATCACAAATTCCCTGCTCTTCTCCAGCTGAGGTGATGCCTTGAGAATGCTGACCTAGAGCAGAGTCTGGCCAGAGCTAAAGAACAAAGTAGGGATTTATTAAAGGCCTCAATGGATGCACCTTGGGCAGCACAAGGGCCCAGCCAGGGCCACACCCAAGATGAACCCAAATGGTCACAAAGTGCACGACTGCTCACGGGGTCTCTCACTTTTATATGTTCAGCTCCATTTGCATATTGGGGTTCTTTGTTCAATTACAGCTTTAGGTTATGCAGTCCCATCCTTGTTTTTCTCTCTCCAGCCCACGTTGTTTGTGCTCTTGGGACTGAGACCTGGATCATTTGTCCTTAATCCCAAACTAGAGAAGGAATTGTTTTGTCTCCCTGCTCTGTGCAGTGAGCTCACCATCCCCTAATATGAAGCTCAGAACTGCACACTAAAGCGGCAAAGAACCTGAAAACTGGTGTAATTACAGTGGTGGCAGTGTCAGAATTAAATTACTTCTTACACAGAAAAAAAAAAATTTACAAAGATTTCCTCCAAGGAAGGCCTGGCACAAACAATGGAAACATTTATTTTTCCTTATTGCAATAAAAATGAAATTCCAGGCCTTCATCTGGCAAATTCAAAATAAAAATGAGGATCTGGGGACAATTTTCAAGCCATGGAAGTCGAGGAATAGTCTCCTGTGTGATGTCCTGATGCAACGAGGGTGTTTGCCCCTCTTGGCTCTAAGGTTTGGAATTGCTTTTTAGGATCTCTCCAGCAAATCTGCCTCTCCTAATCTGCCAGCAGTGACTGGAGCCCTTCCCTGTGGATCAGAGATGCCGGGGAGGGGACACATGGTGGGGACAGAGAAGTGACAGCGCTCTGCCAGCAGCCACTGGATGGTGCCACAGGACCAGGAACGAGCAGCAGCCGCCCTGCATCCCCCCCAGGGCTGCTCTGGGCTCTCCTTTTGGGAAGACCCCAGAGCTGGGGTTCTCCCTGCCAGGTCAGTCAGCGAGGAGGATAAATGACATTTCCCAGGTGTGATTTCTCCTCTCCCTTCATCACACACGTGAGCAATAACAGGGGCTGAGAGTGCCAGGAGCTCTGGAGCCTCAGCAGCTCTCCCTGGACATCCTTAAGGCACAGGCACGAGCCCCTTCCCATGGGATGTGGCATCCCACAGGCTGGGGGCAGCTCTCCACACTGGACACACTCGTGTGTGGCTTCTTGATTCTTTAGCAGCTTTCCTTCTCCTCTTTCTCCTCTTTCCTCCCTCTCCTCTCTGCCCAAGCTGCAGAAGGTGATGGAAGAAGCCTCATTTTCTGCTGCAGGAGGAACCTGGCCTGAACTCACGTGGATAGAGAGCCCAGCCCCTGCTGCTGTGTCCTTCTCCTTTCCTTCTGGACTCAGTGGGAAATCCAATCCCAAGGATGACTCTTTGCACTGAGGACATGACAATGCCAGCTTGACCCCTTCCAGAGCTCATCTGTGTAAATTGAGTTCATTTTCCTAATTCTGTCTGTATTCTGGACATTTCTAGCAGTGAATTTATGAACTTGGTCTCTGCAAAGTAGGAAATTTGGGGAGACATAACAGGAAAACCGGCACTCAATTCCTCTTTCCTTTTCCAACCTACTCCACCTCTGGTTCAGACTCTTACCCTTCCTTATTTCCCACATTTCCAGGTGGCTTTTAACATTAGGAAGCAGGACACACCCAAGTGGGGCTGAGCAGAACAAGGGGACCAAATTTAATTCCTCTGGGCTAAAAAAATAAATGTTTTCTGCACAACTGTTCAGAAATAAGCAGGAAAACCCTTTTTAAAAAGTTCCAGGTGGCAAAGAGAATTTCACTGGTGCTGTCACCATCCAAAAGTAATGGGGAACAAATTCCTGCCCCAAACAGCAAACAAGCAGGAAAAGAGCAGAAAGCAGGAGCTGTTCTGCCTTGGTGACGTGGCAAACCTGGTGCCAGGGCAGGTGCCTGCTCATTCAGCTGCCAGCAAGTGCAAAAATCACTTTTCTGTTGGATTTCCCAGCAGTTTTACTGCCTGAGGTGCTTTTGGTGAGCTTCAAACACCAAGTCCAAATGGTGCTGGAAAACTGGGGAAAAGATCTGGCCAATTAAATGAAGGAGAAATCACACAAATCAGTGGGTTTGTAGGTTTTGTTTTTCCCATTGACTTTTTCTTCATGGGCTCCTGTTACTGGCAATACTTTTATAAATCATCAATATACAAGGGAGTATCAGTAAATATTCAATCCATAGCACTAACAAGCTCTGACTGCATCACGGCCCTCCCAAAGCTGAAAAAAAAATAATAAAGGGAAAATAAAAACCCTATCAAATTTATTCAGCTGGAATATCTCACCCAGAGAGCTATTCTCCCATAATATTTGGGGCAAGCACAGTGTCATAAATCTTAGTGCCATTAATCCATAGACTCATTCATCTCTGTTCAACTCTATAAAAGCAATAACCTTGTCACTATAGGGAGGACGATTGGGCTTTTAATTGCATATAGATTTCAGGAGAGTTCTTATCTCCTAGTCCAATTTGTAGCTCCAGTTTGTCCCTTGGTCAAACTCCATGCAAATCCAGCCTGCTCTCACACTCCAGATGTTGCAGGGGCTTGGGAAGAACCTGTTCAGAGCTGCCAGATAATGCACCCAGCCTTTGCAGGCTCAGCTTTAGCAGACAAGCCTAGATTTAATTAGCTGGTCTGAATGGGAAATGCATTTTTCAGAAGATGATCAAATTTATGGAAACAAAGCCCCAACAACTGTTCATGAGCTCCCTGACTCGTCTCCCTTGGTTTTACAAGTGCTACCAAACCCATCCCTGGCAGTTTATGGTCAATAAAGCAAAACAGAAGCTGGGAGAGGGTTTTCTTCCCTCCCTCACCAGGAACAGCAGCTGGAAACACGGGATTTACTCACAGGCCCATGTGTTCTGCAGCCTTTGGGACCTGTTTTTTTCCAGGCTTTACTCAGCCAAGCCACTCCAGAGGCCCAAACCTCCTTGCTGCTGTGCAGTTGGTCAAACCAGCAAGCCCAGTTCAGCCCAGCAAATATGGAACTGCTCCTCCCAGCCCAAGGCCAGGCAGGATGGATTTGGTCCAGCGCTGTGTGCTCCACACGTGCTGCTCCTTCCAGCAGCTCCAGCCCCATGTGATGGATCTCAGAGCCCAAACTCACATCCCTGAGGTCTCCCTGCAATGCATGGTGTGGGGGGAAGAGGTTGTGTTTGGGGTGAGTGGTTCCAGGATGGTCCCCAGGCAGCATCTGGGCAAGTGTCCCCCTTCCCTCTGCACTGGCTGTGGGTGTGACTCAGGGGGTTATTCCTTCACATAACAGCACTGCAACATGATGAGCTGCCACCAAGACACTGGATCATCCTCAGGGTGACCTTCTGGATCTCTAAGTCCAAAAAATAATTAGGGTACCACAATTATGGTTTTTAGCCTGCTGGGTTGCAGAGGAAAGCTTGGAAAAGGGAACTTTGGCCTCAGTAAAGACACAGAGATTTCCCAAGGAGATAATTTTGCTTTCAGGGCTTAGAGGAGACATCAGCTCAGCCGAAAAGGGGATACTTGGGTCTGTGTCCAAGACAAGGAATCATTGAATCATGGAATGGTTTGGGTTGGAAGGGACCTTAAAGTTTATCCAGGCCCATCCCTGCCACAGGCAGGGACACCTCCCACTGTCCCAGGGTGCTCCAAGCCCTGTCTAACCTGGCCTTGGACACTTCCAGGGATCCAGAGGTAGCCACAGCTTCTCTGGGCACCCTGTGCCAGGGCCTCACCACCCCCACAGCCAAGAATTTCTTCTGTATATCCAACCTAAATGTCCCCTCTTTCAGTTTGAAGCCTTGTCCTGTCACTCCATGTCACTGTCCATGGCAAATATTCTCTCTCCATGTCTCCAGTTGGCTCCTTCAGGCACCGCAAGGCCACACTGAGGTCTCCCCTGGTCTCTCCTCCAGGCTGAGCACTCCAAGCTCTGCCAGCCTTTCCTCCCAGCAGAGCTGCTCCATCCCTTTGCTCACCCTGGTGCCTCCTCTGGACTCTCTCCAGGAGCTCCACATCCAAACCCTGAGTTCTCCCTGCAGCAGGAGCTGCAGCTCCATGGCTGTGGATGCGGATTCTCCCGGTGCTGTCATTCCCAACAATGATGTTCACCACCCTCCGTGGTGCTGAGAACAAGATAAGGTCCCTTAGGGCCACAAACACAGGAGCAGCTGTAACACCAAGTGTAGTTATGCCACAACCAGGCTCATAAATAAATGATTCTCTGCTCTGGAATGGGATTTTATTCCAGCAGAGTTCACTGCATTAAAATATTTCATCCTGCGCGTTTTCGGCCCAGGCAAGGAAATGAAAACTGATGCTGGAAGATTAGGAGCCCAGCGAGGGCAGGAATTCCTGGATACAGCTCTCTCTCAGCTCCCCATAAGGCTCCTGCCCCTAATCTTGTCATCTACACGCCTGCACACATCAAAGTGTGACCGAGAGATAGCCAGCTGGGGGACTTTGTCACATCATTTGTGTAGCAGAAAAATAAAATGTAACTTTCAAAGCTGTTTCCTTGGGAATTTTTTTTAATTCTAACTCAGCTGTAAACCTGCATTTCGAATTTTTCTGGGTGTTTTCCTGCTTTTCACTTTCCAATGTGTACCTTTCCCTCAGCACCACTTCTGTGTTTCCTATCTAAATTAAACATTCCTGGGCTTTTCAACCCCTTTCCAGTGGAGCCTGAGAACATACCCGTAATTTTTCTGCCCTCCTAAGAACAATGAAGTGTTCAGAAGTGTTTAATCTCTACCCTGAAACTTGCTGCACTCTACTCCTCAGCAAGCTCAGGGTGCCACCAAGGATCTCTGGCTCCATCACATCACTGATTTGGGGGTCCCCCAATGGTTATTAATCTGATTGTCTGAAAGTTTCTCTCATTGTGTGACTTTTATAAGGAAGTAAAACACCCCAATCTTTTCTTTTTTCCCTCCACCACCCATCTGTGTCCATACTCCTCCCAAGAACATGTAGAACACAAGCTGGGAGGCTTTGGCTGAGCAAAAAGGTTGGAACTGATGATTTTGACAAGAAGAGAACAACTGGAAATGGTGTTTCTGGTCTTTATATTTTTTTAATATTCATGTAAAAAAAAAAAAAAGAAAACAACAACCAACAAAACAATTAAGCAAAAAAAAAAAATCCAGCAGGCAAAAAAAAGGCAGGAAAGCTAAGTTTATATTGAGAGATAAAAACCATGGAAAAGAGTAGTAATGTTTTTAAAATATGACAGGATCTACATCTGCAAAAGAAATTCTTCTCCTTTGAAAATAAGTCCTTAAAACAAGTTCTTTGCTGGAACAAAAGGGAGGGTCAATACTGACATCCAACAGGGATTTATCCCAGGTGCCCAACATCCAGCCTGAGCTGCTGGTGGCTGGAAGCTCTTCCCACCTTTCTGCTTGGTGGTTGTTCCCTCCAACCACCTGCCAGGTGTTCCCTCCTCCTCTGGTTGACCTTCCCCAGGATCTTCTGGACCTGTGCTGGGGATTTGGCTCCATGTGGTGGTGGAGAGGTGATGGTTGAGGAAAGCTGGTGGTTGTGGAAACTGAGGTTTATGGAGCACTGTTGGACATGGGGAGGAGGGGGATGCAGTTTGTGCTCACTGGGAGCACAGCCTGCCCCCTCTAATCCTCGGAGCCACCAGAGATGCCAGCTCAGCTGGTGGCAGCCTGACCTTCCAAAGGACCAACTCTGCAGCAATGTTCAGCTGTAGATTCTGATCCCTCCAAGATACCAAACACTCAGGGAACACCAGCACTTCACCAAAATAATTTTGCCTGAACTGAATTCCTTCAGAGAACTTGTAATCCTGAGGAGTGGTGCTCAAGCCCACTGCAGATGCCATTAAATGGTTATTTTGGAGGCTCTGGAACCCTTTCTTCTCTCTAACTTGTCCCTTTTCTCTATTCACAGGCATCATCTAGAGCTTTTTAGGATGTGTTCTGGCGTTAGGTGGGAGGACCTACTAAGAGCTCACAGCTCTCTCTTCCCACAAAAGTTCTGACATGTCTCCCTCTTCCCCCTTCAAATAAACTCCCTCTCTGATGGATTGGCTGGAGGAGGCAATGTTCCACTGCAGAGTTAATCTTCCCATCACTGGGGGGAGAATTACCACAGGGAAGTCCTGATGTCGGTGTTACACATCTAATGCTCCCTGGGAGTCCTGCTCCAAAGGTAACTCTAATTAATTCTAAATGAGAATTTTTCCTGGCTCCATTAAAGATGACATCTGTGGGAACACCGGTGGCACAGAGGTTGGAAGCTATTAGTGCAGGAATAACAATGGATTATGCACATTCCTTGGAGAGATCCAAAGAAATAAATACACTTGGCTATCACAGGCTCCAGCAAACATCTTAAGTAAGAGAAATCAGATTAAATATCAGAGCAGATCAGCCTTAGAGTACAGCCAGCAAAGCAAAGGTGGGACTGGGTAGAGAAGTCACCAGGGAGGAAAATGCCCTGACCACAGGCTCTGTTTGCTTTGGGCACAGCCTAGGGGACACAACAGAATTTACTTCAAATACACAGCGATTATCAAAGGGGAATTTTCACTATTTGAGCAATTAAGAAAGGGCACAAGGCACTGCTCCTGGATATCAGTTTATACAGAAAATAGGAGCAAAATGTTCTACTCTGAGAGCACCACAAGGCATTACTTTGGTCACAGACCTCCTGGTACTGTTAATACTAACGGGCAGTCAAGTAAAACTGATGTTCACAACAAAGATGCAACCTCAGAGTAGAGAAAACCTACTAGAAAACACAATCCTATTTACAGACTGCTTGGCTTGCTGCACTTTTTGCTTGTGAAGTTAAAAATCTCTGATATCACAACTCAAGGCCAGAAGGCCTGCTAGACGTAGTCGTATTTCGAAGGGTAGGGGCGTCTCCCATCCTCACTTCGAGGAGGTTCTTCATATCCCACACCCTTCCTGGTCTTTGGGTCAGCTTCATACCCTGAGCCACCCTTGTAGGGCCCCGTCCTGTAGGAGATGTTGCGGCCCGAGGCGTTGTAGGACACGGCTTTGTAGCTGGAAGAGACACAAGAGGGACATCAGCCTCTGACGGAGGGGCTGTGACTGCCCAGCCCTGCACCCTGTGCTCATGGTGGGGTTTAGGGAACTTTGTGCTGTGTCATCACTTGGAGGCACTCAGAGAGCTCAGCCCACCATCCGTGGAAAGCTGCAAGTCCCTTTCAGGTTCTTACATAAAGTTATGCTTTCTTTCCCTTAAGTAAACCATATGTGGAGTGATGGACCCACCTGAAATAACCAGATAGGTTGGGGTACAAATTCCTGGAGATGTTACACCATGCCTGGAAGTGTTCCAGGCCAGGTTGAACAAGGCTTGGATCTACCTGGTCTATGGAAGGTGTCCCTGTATACAGCAGGAGTGGAATGGAAAGGGCTGTAAGTCCCTCCCAACCCAAATCACTCTGGAATTCTACAATTCCATGTAAATCATGGCTCAGCTGATGCAATGTATCCCTGCTTATGATCTGCTGTGCAGCCTGCAATTTTCTACCATCACAGTGCAAATGTCATATTTTGAGGTCGGTTCTCATGTCCTCTCTGCTCATGTGTGAGTCACAGGGTCAGGGAGGGGCAAATGCTCACTTTGGACCCACGGAGGGCAGTTCACTAATCATGGACTTCAGGCAGTGGTGGCCTTGGCAGTGCTGCATTAATGGCTGGACTCTGATCTTAAAGGTCTTTTCCAGCCTAAAGGACTCTGTTTCTACCACCATGAGAGCCATCATGACAGCGGTATCACATATCCACACATCCTTGGCTGGGACACCTGTGCACCCAGATTTCCTGCAATACCTTCCCGTGTCCACCCAGCCCAGCTTACCGGGATTCTTCTGGGATGAGCCCTTTGCAAGCAAGGCACATCATGATGCCTCCCACGAAGGCCAGGCCCCCTGCCACCCATCCGACAAAGAGCGCTGAGCCAAAGGTGTACCTGCAAAACAGGCGTGGCTGGTTAGGGTGTGACAGGTCCTGCCTGCTGCTGCCCAGACTGAACACTGGCACAGAACACTCCCTCTGGCCCTACAGTTGTACCCAAAAGTCCCCAAAAGCCCCACCTGCTGTCTGAACCACAATATCCCTATTTCATTCTTGCGGCATAAAAACAGAGACATCCCAGCCCATTTGATGGTCTCCAGCCCACACTCTATCTCCTAAGAATAACCTTCCAAGCCCTGCAACCATCCCAACAAACTCCCAGAGTCTGCCAATCCTTCAGCAGCAGCCCTGAGGGAGATTTCCATGGGTAGCATGCAGCACCCACCTGTTCTGGACGTTCTGCATTCCCTGGTACATTCCCTGGTACATGTTGGTGGTGGACATCCAGAAGTTTGTGACCAGCATGTTGGCAAACACGGACACTCCAGTGATGGCACACAGGCCTGAGAGGGGACAGAAGGACAGACTGAGAGCCACACAATGCAAGAAGTCACCTGGGGCCTCAGGGAAGCATCTCACACCTCTGGAAAGGTGGATGAGACACTGCTCTGTGGCCTTCAGCACAAAGGTGGACCCACAATGTGTTGTTACACTTCCAGGTTTTCTTTGCATTTACAATCCAACATCAGGAATACCATATTGCACAACACACTCCCAAGTCAGACCAGCAGGAATCTTTCTCCTGGTGTGTTTTGTCACACAAATGAGTTTAACAAACAAGTCATTGTACCAACAGTTCATTTTAAACATTTGTTTTACAGTGAAAAACATGGACCAAAAATTCCCTGACAGAGTTTTTTTTAATGGGAAAACACACTCTCTGTTACATGAAAGAGGAGATGTCTTTGGCTCACAACCTGTTTATCACCAGATGTGGAAGACCAGCCCCAGGAGGTGGGAACTTCTTCCATTCATCCAAACAGTGGATGTCTGGGATGGCCATCCCTGACAATCCTGGCAGCAAGGTCAACCTTTGGTTTTCCTCAGCAGAGGAATTCACACAACACTTGAACATGGAATCACTGACTGATTTGGGTTGGAAGGGACCTTAAAGACCGAGGATAGATAGGAGCTGGGGTGTCCAGAAGAGCTGAAGACCAGAACTTTTGGCAGAAAACTCCCACATGACAGTTTTGCTTTGCTCTTCTTTCCACAGTGTCCAAAGGCCAGGTTGGATGGGGCTTGGAGCCCTGGTCCAGTGGATGGTGCCCCTGCCCATGGCAGTGATGGAACTGGATGATTTTTAAGGTCCTTCCAATCCAACCCAACCCAACCCAACCCAACCCAACCCATTCCATTATTCTTAAATGATAGATGTAAAATACAAAATTAAAGCTGTGTGGCAGAGGGAGGTTTCCTCTTTACAGCTTATACTTTTTGAAGTTGTGTTGAATGTCTCATATCCCAGCAAAAGTGAAGCGTTGGGATTTGGAGTATTTTAAACAGGGACATTCTCCTTCCCTTTGTTAGGATATAGATTTCATTTGACTCATCTCAAAAATAATGTAAGTGGTGTTTTAAGCATTTGCAGTTTTGAGGAAGCTGGGCATTCCTGCAGCCTTGTAGGCTGGTATTTTAAACCAACAAACCAGGTGGGAATCTTCCTAAAATTATTATGGATAAAGCCTGGAACTGAAAGAAATATTCTACATAAATAAAGGCTATAATAATATATGACAACAACATTTATAAAACAAATCAAGAGATATATTTCCTTTTCCATCTCTGGGATGTGTTTTCAGCCTTCTATGTTTTGTCCATGCAAACATCTGGTTCCCAGAAATTTTTTTGTTCCCTAATCAGAGGTAAAAACCACTTGACCCCAGGAAATTAGGCTGGAGGACAAAGCCAATAACTTCAGAAATGCACCAAGACTTGCCCAGTTCTCAATTCCAGGGAAATGCAAAGCCTTCCACATGGAAGACATGACAGCTCCCACTTACCAGCAACAATGAACATGATTCCAGAGGTCAGGGTCATGTTGGCTTTGGCTGTATCCTCCATGCTCCCAATCCGGATGCATTTCAGAGCAAAAATGCACACAAAGAGGCCGAGGAGTCCCAGGACGATCCCCACAATCATGAGGGCCCTCACAGCCTGGAACATCGCTGCAAAACAAACAGCAAGAGCCTCACTGAGTGGCTGAAATGGGATTTGTCAGAGTCTGGGGGATTTTCAAAGATTGCCTCTGTCTGAAAATAGAAATATTGAAGAAGAAACCCTTGGAAAATGGGCACTGGATCTACTCCATATTACCTGGGGCACCTCTGGAAGTACGGCTGTTTGACTTAACTTCCCAAAGAGTTTGATGGTTTAGGCAGCTTTTTTTTTTTAGAAATGTTCAATAGCAGCAGTCGTGAAATTCATGGAAAAGAGTTAGTGAGGAGCTGGGATAAGCATGGATTGTTCCATAACCATGGTGGTTGAGAAAGGGCTCTTCTTTCCTCCCCAGTCAGCAATGGAAGCAGACAGCTCCACCCACCTGACCAGGATATTTCCAGCTACTGCATGACTCAAAATACAGTTCTGTATATTCCTGCTTCCCAGTAAAGCACATGGAAAAGAGGAAAGTCAAACATTACATGGAGAGGACGAAAGAGCATCAAAGCTCTGGCAGCCATCTCCCTCACTACATCCTTCCCAGGCTTGTTTGGAACATCAGTCCTGGATAAATCTGTCCATGTTCATGAATAAAACATCCAAATACCCCCATTCCAAATTTGTGCAGCAACATGCCATGAGCTGGGAATGCTGGCGGGCCATGCCCATGGGAGCTGAGGCCTGAAGGAGGCAAAAACCCTTCAGACTCCTCTTGGGTGGAGTGGAAAAGTAAAAGGAGAAGTAAAGGGAGACTGGCACCTTTAAAACTGGAGAAGTGCTTGAATACCAAGGTGATTCTCTAATAACGTGGCACATATCCCATCTTTTTCCAGACACTTTCCCTCCCCACTTGTGCAGGAGTCCCTGGCAGAGACAGGAAGGCGGCAGAGCCCTGGATGGGGGGCTGGGGAGTATTTCAAGAGCTGTTGGGATTTGGTTGGGACACATTGCAGCCTCTCCTTACCCTGCCACGCACTCCCACAGCCCTGGGTCTGGATTTGGTGTTCCCCAAGCCTGATTGCCCCTCTTCAGGGGAGAGAAAGTGGGCTCATGATGGAGTGAAACAGGTGGAAAACACATTCCACAGCCCCAGGGACCTCTCTGCCTTGTCTGTCACCCCTTTGCTGGGTGACCACAGTGCCCAAGGGTGCAGGAGAGCACAGAGCCCTTGCACAGGTTGGGAGAAGGGTTAAAAACCCTTCCCAAGAGGGTGCTGGGTGCCTGGGTGGCTCTCCTGTCCTGTGGTGTGTCAGGAAGCAGAGCAGAACCGCGCTGGCACCACAGCGCACACGGAAGCGGGCGGGCTGCCATTCCACAGGCCGGGAATACACCACCTTCTCCCATCCAGCAGTCCCACTGCCTCAGCTCTTATGACTCAATTTGCCCTTATCAGCTGATAACGAGTGCTAACGAGCCAGGGGTTTTCAATCTCCCATTCATCAGCCCCCAGGTAGGAGCTCATTAGTTATGATCCATCAGGGAATGGCGGATAGGCCTTATCAGCCCTCAGAGGTTGTTCCGCAGCACCTGATGGGAAGCAGAAAGAGGAGGAAATTTAAATCTTCGTTTGTCTTTGCAACCACCAAAGTTTCTTTGCAAATGCTTTTGTTTCAGGGCAGGCAGGAGAGTCTGATAATCCAAGACCATGGATCATGATGGAAGCTCCGTGTCCCCAAGACAGTGCTTCATTCCTGGGTGTTCCCTGCAGGTTCCTGGGTGTCATCACTGGGCTGTTTCAAACCCTTCAAACAGTGATCCCAAAGAAAGATCCCACAGAGAGTTTGTTGGTTCTCAGGAGAGGTATTCCCAGCGCTTTGGGTGCCCATGGAAGGACACAACAGGCAGGGCCAAGCCAAGCAGCCAAGGATGCTCCACTTTTGCTGGAGCACTGTCATGAATCTCCATTGAAAGGAGCTGTGACAGAAAAAATGCCAGATAACCATCAGCAGCCATTCCTGCCTCCATGAGACTGACCATCTCCAGCAAGAGATGGAAAGGAGAAAGAAGTTGTTTCTGCTGTGGCATGAAGACCTCTCCACTTGGCTACTGGGACTTGAAGTGGGAGTTGTTTGGAAAGGCAGCACTGCAGTTTCAAGGGAATTTTGGCATCCATTGAAAGTCCTTTGAAAAGAGCTGCTTTTCCAAAGGTGAATGACCTCTCTTTGGAGGAAGGAATGGAAGGGCTTAGACAAACAAAGTGGGAGACTAAGGAAAAGTGGTATCAGGAGCAGTAGGAAGCAAACAGCCCTGGAGTTACAAAACCTGCCTTTCGCACACACCTTTTGCATGAGGGAGGATAACCTGGCTTCCACACAAGGGCTGGTGTTCCATAACAAGGGAATAGCAAAAGCACCAACAGAAATAGCTTCTCCACCAAAACAAATGGCAGAGATGTGAAACCACAGCCTGCATCCCCATTTTCCAGAGGTAAGGGAAACTGGATAGTCATCTTCCTCCCCCATGTGAGCGGTAAGAGGTGAGCGAGATAAAACAACTTTAAGTCATTTAAATGACCATCACATGCATTTTTGTTGCTAATACTTAATAAAAAGGTGGACTCTGACTTTATGACCAGTAATAATTGATGGGGATATAGAAATTTTAGGGAAATTAAGTACATCCAGCAGGTGTTTAAGTTAAGCAAATTCCAGCAGGGACATTTTTTTTCTATATGTTTGAAGGAATAAATCAATTAAATGGATTCATAAAGATAACTCTGACAGCATATCTCAAACAACAGAAATTGTCTGTGAGTGCTTTGCACATTTCTTCATTGCCATATTAAATAAAAATAACTGAAAAAGTAAAATCTTGATTAGGATAAATTGACATCAAAATAGTTCCCATTTCCTTATGGCTCATTTAAAACACAATCACCTGCCCAAAACATTATGAAGAGATATAGTGGTCAACATTTTGTAGAGATATTTGGATAAATCTAATTTTTAGTCTTAAAAAAAAATCCCCATGGGAGAGGTGACTCTAAATATCAGGTTTGCTCTTCCAAATGGGAAAGAATTCACCTGGCAACCCTGAAACTGGATACACAGAGACACATTTATTCCATGGCACCCCTCAGAGAGTCACAGGTCCTCAGCAAAGCTTGAGGGCATCCCTGAGGATGGCATCCCTGAGGATACAGGGCTGGAACCCACATCACACTTGGATCAACAGTTGCAAAAGGCCTGTGCACAGCAGTGCTTGCTTGGACCTTTTTGTGATCATGCACCAGCAGTGAGGAACGCTCCCAGGGCCAAATTTACTGCTGGGCTGGGAGCACTGGAATACCCTCACATGCAGTGGAGTGGGAAAAACAGCTCTTTTGGGAGTATGAACAAGCAAACAGGACAGCAATACACCTCTGCACTCTGCTTCTGTAGGCACTAACACTGCCCAGGTGATGGGGATTGGCTGAACACACCTTTCCCTTTCATTCCCTTCCTACCCACACCTCTCACGGGCAGATTTCTCCCATTACAGTTCTATCTTCAGAGAAACAGTACATTTCAGTTATTTCCATTATCCTATAACACAACACAATTGCATGCAGCCCTTTTCCTGGTGTTTCCATTCCAAGGGACAATACCTACAGGGTTAAACATCCTCTCTCTCCTCACCTCAGTGGAGCTGTGCTGATTTATGCCAGCAGTGGTGCTGAACCCATGATGCTCACAGGACATCCCCACACATGCTCCACGTTGTAACTCCTAGCAATAACCCCCACCACAAAAATTATTTTGGCAACAAATATGCTCCTTTTTATGCTCATAACATAATGCTGGAAATATTATTCCTCACAAAGTGCTTTAGGATACCTGCTCCTCCTTTCAGATGCAGAGCAGTGCTTTAGGATACCTGCTCCTCCTTTCAGATGCAGAGCCCCTGGGTGCCACCTGGAGTGTTTTTGCCCCTACCTGGCAGCCCGAGGATAGTGAAGTACGGCCGACACTCCGTGAAGCCGGAGCTCTGCCGCACGCAGCTCCTCCACAGCCCCTGGTACTGGAACACGGCCGTGACCGGGTTGTCATACAGGTCCTGCGTGCTCCAGGTGTCCATGGCCGTGGCCATGATGCTCCCCCCAACGCCCAGCAATGACACGAGGAAGCCCATCACCTGGCAGATGGTGGTGGACATGGTGCGTGCCCGGAGAGCGGAGGTGGCGCGGCCCCCAGGGAGCTGCAGTCCTACTGGGGCACCGGAGTCCTCCTGCCTGAGCCACCAGCAGTGCAGCTGCTCTTATCAGATGCTTTCCATTGAGCGCTGTTTGCTCAAAGTGTTTTTGCAAGATAGTCCAGTTTCACTCTCGCTGCCGGCGAGGTTTGTGCTGGCAGGGCTTGGAGATAGGAGCTTTTGTCCTTTAGAAGTGCTTGTCCTTCCACATTTAAGCAGCCACACTCTGCTGAGGGTTGGGTAACCCACTTGGGGCTTGGCCGGCCCCCTGAAACCCTTTGCTGCCCATTGGGCCTCTCCTGCCTGCTCAGCATGAGGCAAGGACCATGTCCCCAGGGGAATTCAGCAGCTGGCCCAGGCCACCACCTCCCCATCCCTCTGCTGATGCCACAAGACAATCTGTCCCCCATGGAGGTGTCCTCACAAGAGGCACCATGAGAGACAGGGCTCTGTCAGAGATGTGGGGCCACCAGCCTAGCCCAGGGATGTGGCTGCTCCTTGCAGTGCCCTCGGGCATCACGGAGCTTCCACTGGATGCTGACCATGGCACAGCCCAGGGCACCAAGCCAAGAGCTCCAAACTGACCCAGCAAAGCTCCTCCAGCCCTGTTCTCCACCCACCCCCATCCCCACTGCCATCACAAGGACACACTGAGACCCATGTGGCAGGGAGGAGAGCACAGGGAGCACTGGGAAATGGCCTTTCTGAGGGGGTGCTTGTCCTTGTCAACTGGAGGGATGGACCTGGGAAAGGGATGGGGGATGTAAAAGGTGGGAAATTCATTATCACAGTGGAGAGGTGGGCCGGGCTCATGGGAGCAGCATAAATCAACTGTGCCACTCTGCCAATTGAGCCAGTGAGGTACAAGAACCTTCCAGGCTTTACTCATTCAGTATCCCATTCTCATCCAGTATCTCCCTCCAACTGATTTACTTCGTTCCTGACCTAGAAGCAAATTCCTACTTTAAACTGTCCATACCACAGGCACCATCTACAACAGCACCTGGATGTGAAGCCATGTGAAAGCCACCAGAAAGAGAGGAAAGGCTTATTTGTGTCCATGAAGAGCTACAGTGGGGTTGTTACACCCTGGATATTGCTCCTGCCTTCTGAAGAACAACCATCCAGGACATCCTTTGGCTTGTAGGAGTCTGCTGGGGCAGCCAGAGCACAATTCCATGTCTTGTGGCAATCACAGCCCTCTCAGGTCAGGCACAGGATGTCTTTACTTCTATCAGTTTTATTCAAATACCATCATTTTCACTCACTTTGGCAAGTTTATATCACAGGAAGGGTCAGTTCTGACCGAGCTTAAGTTGCCAGCAAAAATAATAAAGTGAACAAAAACCATGGAAGGGACCCCTCAAGAACCAGAGGTGGTAAAGAACTGCTCATCCTCTGTGAAGGATAAGGAATGATGAAGGAATTCCTCATTTTGGATAATGATTTGTGATAGATCAGTGCCAGAGAATACCTAGAAGCTGAGACAACAATTAGGGATGAGAAGGATCTGGAAGATAGAAGGAAAAAAAGTGCTAAAATATGATCAGCTCTCCATCCCATCCCTTGTGGTCCCACAGCCAGAACTGTGTCCCAGTCTAGAAAATCTGGTTTCATTGAAGCCCTGATGCTCCTCAGCAGCTCTTCAGGATGACTCCTGTCCTTCCCATGCCTCAGGACTCGCCTTCTTGTTTCTGGCCATCTAGTGGTGAGAGCTCACATCCCTTTTTCTGGGCTGTACCTCATCAGAACACATCAGAGGGAGTGATATTCCCTTGAGACATAACCCCTATTCCCAAGTGCCTGCAACAATGCACAGAGAAATGAACCCATAGGCTGGTCATAGCTAAAAATAACCCCTGGGGAGGAAATGGGAAGGAAAGAGGGAGAATTAAATGGGTGAACATACTTTCCCCAGCTTTTTCTTTTTCCCCAAACACCTCTACCACCTTTTAAATTATTAGTTTTTTCTGCTCAGTTGGACATCTGGGTGGTTGCAGGAATATTAGTGGTGGTGGCCCTTCCATCCCTATATCCACATTTGCTTTGGTGGGAAGGGACACACCACTCCTTCCTCCAGCCTGGCTGCTGGTTCTGGCCACGAGTAGTAGGAGCTGCTCTTCAAAGCAACAGGGAGCTTTTCTTCTCCTTCTCCAGTGTTTCACATCCCAAGCTCTGCTGATCCCCCCAAGACACTTATTGGAAAGAGGGCCATCCCTGGATGTGCCCATGTCCAGTCCGTCACCTCAGTAATCTTTCCTTGGGAATGGAATGTTCCCTTGTGGATGGAGATGCTGTTTCTCATCATGGCTCTTACTCAGGGACATCAAAACCCCAGAGCAATGGTGGAGCAGTCAAAAAACATCATCAAAATCTCCAGGTGTGCAGGAAAGTCCAGGAGAACCAGCCTGGCTTTGATTTGCAAGGCCAGATGGAGCCATGTCTCTAAAGAAAAGAAACCAACACAAGGTTGGACAATCCCCACCCATGTGCTGTCCCCAGAAATGGAGCCAAGGAAGGAATTTTGCTGCTGATGGTCATGCTGCAGTCCTCAGTTATGAGTTAAACACCCGGCCATGCTCAGTACTCCACACGTTGCCATCTTTGAAGAATTACTGTGGTTTGGGGGGGGTGTTCTGTTTTCTCATCCCTAAAAGAATTGGCTGAAGTGTCCTCCAGCCATCCCACTGCCATTTCTCCTGCTCTGATTAGGATATACTTGAAAGAGTGGGAATTCAAAACTCCCACACCTTCCTCAGTGGATGCTTGAAGCAGAGTTCTGGCGACAAAATCTGAATTTGTTTGCTTCCCAACCCTTCCCCAGCACATTTCCTTTGCCTTTCTCCAATATTTGGATTTTAATCTTATTTTAATGGTTTTTCTGAGTTGCCCATGACAGGGAAAAATACATTCATCCCATTTTCCCAGACAACAGAAGATCTCCTGGAAGTTTCATCTGAACTGTTGGCTCAGAGCACAACCCAAGAATGGGTTGGGTGACAGGAAAGCTGTTGAGCAAGTCTGAGCATCTACGCCACAACCTGATGCTCATCTCCAGTCACCCCATGGAGATGACCAGGATTGGTTGAAGGATGGGAATCTCTCTCCAAGCAATCTGTGTATTGTCTCCAGCAGCTGAATGCTTGGCCAGAGAGTTCCCCAATCCACGTGGAAATGCTGAGCTGTGTCCAAGGAAAGGGAATGGCAAGGCTGCAGCTCACCAAGGAGAAGAGAACAGGGCTCCATTGAGCATGGGGACAGCTCCAGTGGTTTACCCAAATGAGGAAAAGAAGGGGCTTTGTGGCCACTCCCCTGTGCCCCTTTATTCCAGCTCATAGTTGCTTTATCTCTCCAGGCGTTGACTCTGTGTTATCTCAAAACCGGTCTCTGGGCCCAGGCAGCTCCTGAATGTTATCACCGCCTCTCCCACAAAAATCACCTCCAGCTCATGTTTGCTCTCAAATTTGCAAACACAGCTCACACCCTGCCAGCTGCCCACACCAGCCCAGCCTGCTCAGGCTCAAACTAAGCAAACCCACCCTTCTCTTCCTGCCCCTCCATTGTCGGGACCACCTCAGGGCTCATGAATGTGGTCCACAATCAGAAGGGCTGAATGGCCTTTCTGGAATTCAGTGAGGGAAGTGGGTCATGGAAGAACCCCATCCCACCTCAGATCCACACCACTGAGGGTGGTCAAGAGGGTGCTCTGAGATCCCTCAGCAGAGCTGGGGTGCATGAGGCTGAACTTGCCCACACATCTATGAGCTGTAGCCCAGCCCCAAATCTCCACAGCCTTGCCTCTTCCTCTTCTGGCCCTCATCCCAAATCCCTTGGGATTTTTTAAGGCACAAAACAATAAATATGACACACGTACTCAGCTCCCTGCCACCTCCTCCCACCCTGAGTGTTACTGGGGTTCCTGAGACCTCTCTAAAGGTCTCCCACTGGTGTTTTCCCCATCCCCACACCTCCTTCAGCTCCCTCTGAGAGTGCAAACTCATCAGAGCCTCACATATGTCCTGGTAGATTATATCAAGTCTCCAGCCTACCTGGACCACCTAAATCCTTCTGTACCCAGAATGTGCCCTGAAAAGACTTTAAGCAGGTTACAGCAGTTGCCTGCAGATATTTCAAAATTTGGAGGTGACCTGACTGGGTGAAAGGATTCCAAACAGCAAACAGACCTTAAAAGAGACTTTGCCACGGCCATCGCCAGTGGAGGATCATGACATGGCAATCAGCACTTCCCATCCTTACAAACTTTGGGCATGGAACAGTTCTAGGGAGCAGAGATGCTGTTACCTTGGCCAGTGGCTGCCCTATCCCCACAATCAGGTTATTTGCTAGGTTATGCCACAAAATGGTTGTGGGTTGTATGAAATGAAAGAAAACTCCATCTGAGCATCAATGTACAAGGGAAAAATCCAGAGAAGCCAATGTTGATGCTTACTAGACATGAATTCTCCTCAGGAAACATCTATGCACTGCTGCTACCCTGCACCAGCCAAATTGAAGTTTATGGAAAATCTGGGAAGTTGTGGGCTCTTTTCCCTCTGAGCACTCTAAGAACATGGGCATTTTTATCAGTTGGAGAAGTTGAACAAGTTGCTCTCAGACTGTCAATGTTTGCCATTGGAAAAGCAAGAATATTCTTCCATTTCAAGCCAACAACCCTTTAGTCCACAGCAGAGAGAAATCTCAGCCCTTCTGAAGGGGATGAAAGGGCTTTGGACCTGAGAGAGAAATGTCCTTGGAAAAATTGCTAGAGAAGACTCCCTGAATAGCTGTGGAAAAAAGACATCAAAACAGACTCCAGGGAAATCACTGTCCGTGCAATTTTAGTTTAGCAAAGTTGGAAGAAACTGCAAAATTCTGCTCTGAGCAGAAATCACCTAATGATCTCCACACAAGGTGAAACCACAAGCCTTGCCCAGCTCAGCTTTTGCTATTTATCCCTTATTTGTGTGCTCAGTTTCCAACTATGTCCTCCAGACCATCTCACTCCAAAGCAAGAAGAAAAAATAACAGGAGAAAACAAAATCAGAGCAAATACGTCCAGTCCTCCAGTGCCACATTTCACCAGAGAGCAACTGTTTATAGCTGAGCAGCCAGAGCCATAAACTGCCTGGGTAATTTCTCATTTCTATCTATTATCTTGATTTTTCCTCAATCTATTTGAAATTAAAATTCCCAACTAAATTGAAGATAGATGTTGGGCAAGACAAGCTTAATCTTTGCTGTGGGAGTGAGGGATTGAGGTGAAAAAAACCTTGGAACCCAAAACTTCCTCGATGTGCTCGGGTCACCTCGCTGCTTTGCCAGAGTCCTATTATTTTTTTCACTCTGGCACTATTGTTCCCAATACAAATTGCCATTGTCAGGATAATAAATAGGGGTTGATAATGGAAATGCTGACAAACCATTAACTCTGGGGTAGTTCGTGAGAGGGGTTTCATGGGGATCAAGGTGCCGAGCACTTAAAATAAACGTGGGGATGATGTACTTAAATAGTATCTGAACAAATTAATAATAGGATTTTTAGCACCATTTCCCCCTCCTCTGATTGGGGTGCCATCTTTGCTGGTGGTGGGTGGGAAGAAATGCCCATAGGAGCAGCTGGATTCAGGAGACAGAGCCAATCCATAAAGCACAGCAGCAGGATGTGAGGCTTTGCTCCAGCTTCTCCAGAGACTGGAAGTGTCAGACAATCCATAACAGGACAAAAAACAGGAGCAGGGAGGGGGGTGACTACAGTACAACAAGCCCTGTTCATTAAAAAGAAAGGGGAAAATTCCACCTCGTTTTGTAAGGGCAGTGCTGATAGCACTGGTCACGAAAAGGATCATTTGGGACAAAGCACATAAATATTCATATTCCCTCACACGGAGCACACACCATCTCCCTGACACCACTAAGGGTGAGGAGAGCAACTTTGGGGGGCTCAGGCATCCACCATCTTTAATTTTTATGGCTGTCCTTTATTCCTTGGGCTTTTTTTAATCCCTTTTTGTAGGTAACAGCAGTAAACCTGGCAAACACAAGTGGGAATTCCACTCTAAGATGAGGGCTTCATCCGAAAACCCCAATATTTAGGGAAGGATGCTCATTTCTGTCCGTGGTTGGGAGGCATCCACAGAGCTTGTGAGATGGAGATGAGGAATCATGAAACCCAGGATGGTTTGGGTTGGAAGGGACTTTAGGGACCACCTTGTTCCACCCCCTTTCTGTGGGCAGGGCCATGGGCACACTGATCTCCAGCATCCCCTCTAAATGCAGGAAAATCCTGCTAATGCAGGAAATCCATCCCCTCAACATTCCCATTTTAGAACATTAATACCCACCCGAGAGACACCAGTCTGGAGATTTTGGAATTGCAAAGAAACCATCCCTGGTTTTCTGCTTTTTGCTGTAGGGCTGAGGTCAGCGACAAAGGTGTGAAAGAACAAAACCCCCCAAATCTCAAGTGTTCTGATTTCTTAAAAGATTAGAGTAGTTCCCAGAGCTGAACACTTGAAAAGGTTAATTGCTTCTTTCGTGGAGTTACAGTTTTTGTAATTTTAAGCTTTTTAAACAGAAGAACTGAGGAAGAACTGCAAGAACTGGAAGAACTGCAGTGTCTTGTGGGAGCATCTGTGTGGGGAGGGTTTGGTTTTCACACCTCAATCTACTCCTCACATGGTAAATTAGTTTGTGAGGGTTTAATCTCTTTCTAAAATCAGTAAGGTTGGAAAAGACCTCTAAGATCAAGTCCAGCCCAGTGAGTTTTACCAATCTGTCCTGCCTTTTGCTCCCTGAGTTTTCCCTTGGTGAAGCTGCTCAGCTTTGCTGACTGGGAGAGCAGTGTGGGAATACCAGCCCTGCACAAACACCCTTCTTTGAATGTCATCCTTCAGCTGGACACCCAGCCAGGATCAGGCTCATGTCCTTCTAGGAAAACACATCTCTGTACCTGAGAGTCCAAGCAGGGACATTCCAAGCCACGGCTCCAGCAGGAGGACAATGCTCAGGGTGTGGGAAAGCTGCAACACAGCTAATGCCAGACAGCAGTTGGGAATGAGCATCCAGAGAGGAGCATCACAAAATCACAGCTCAGGGGATGAAACACCTCCCCAGCCGGTGTCTGAGGCCACAGCCACACTGGGTTGTACTGGTTTGATTTGCGCCTTCTCTTGAGAGAAGTAATTTTTGTGCACAATGCCCCTTTCTGTGTGTTTTGGAAATGCCATTTTGCAGAAGTTCTGCAGTGATTTCCTGATATAATTGGCTTCTTCCCTCCATTCTGGCTGTATCAAAGCACAGGGGCCAGATGGGTATATGAGTCTAAGTGCCTTTTTTCTCACTGTATTAAGGCAAGAAGAAACCCCAGATAATCCTGTTGTAACCTAATTGTTTGCACCCCGAGATACTCTGGGCACAAGCGGGACAGGAATTATTCCCGTGGCAGAAAAAACTGGAACCAAAGGAGAATTAGGGAGAAATCCAGCCTGGTGGTGTTAGCCCAAATAGAAATACAGTGAGCTGAACTGTGACATATCCTCTTAGGAAAGGATCTTCTGCAGTGACAAGACTATTAGTGGTTCCTGGTGGGAAGCCACACACAGCCACACAGCTGGGGCAGGAATCTGAGCCAGAGCCACCCGCAGCACAGGGGACAAACCTCCCCCATGGAGCAGTTGGACAACACCTCAGGATGCATGTAACGAGTTTTGCTGAACCTCATCTTGGCCACGCGTTTGAGTATCTCCAAGGACCTGTTTTCCAAACAGGGTGAGCACCCGAGGTCCTTTTTGGCTAAAATTTGACTGAAATCCCCCACTGCTGACGCAGAGATTGTGTCCCACCCCCTCCCACCTCTTCCCTGGCGCCATCAGGCCCTACCTGGCAGCCCCAGGATGGTGAAGTAGCCGCGACACTCGGTGAAGCCGGAGCTCTCCCGGACGCAGGTGCGCCACAGGCCCTGGTAGTTGAAGACGGCCGTCACCGGGTTGTTGTACAGGTCCTGAGTGCTCCACTGGTCCATGCAGGTGGAGGCGATGATGCCCCCGATGCCCAGGGCGGACACCACAAAGCCCATGGACTGGCAGATTGTCACCGACATGGTGCCAGGCGCGCGGGAGCCACGTCCTGGGCGCGCAGGAGCCTCCACAAGCTGAGTCTGGGGCAGGCAGCCAGGGCGCCAGGGACTTTTAGCTGGAGGCACTGCCTACGTCACGCCAACAGTCAAGAGAGCTCTGGGTGCACCACGCAAACCTCCCCTTGCCTTTATCTGTTTCGGTGAGATAATTTTCTCGCTCGGTACCAAGAGCCATTTGTTCCAGCTCGCTCTCTGTTTACCTTCTCCCTCCAGGCAGAGGCACGGCCGGACGGGACCAGTGGGTCCCTCTGGAGAGCTTCCACAGGAATGGCAGGGCACCTCAGGAGATCAAGCACAGAGGGGCTTAAATTTGATGACACATAAAAATTATGGAGAGGCTAATCCCTTCCTGGCAAGGATGATGCTTTTGAGCCAAGTGGAGAGGTCTGGATTGGATACTAGGAAAAATTTCTTTCTGGAATGGGTTGTCAAGCGTTGGAGTAGGCTGCCCAGGGAAGTGTGGAGTCCCCATCCCTGGTAGGATTTCACAGATGTGTGGATATGGCCCTTGGGGACATGACTGACCTGGGAGTGCTGGGGGAACAGTGGGACTTGATGATCTTAGAGGGGTTTTCCAACTTAAATGATTCCATGATTTATTAGTGTGGCTCCATCTGGTTCAACCAAAACATTTAAGCCAAGGTTAATGTATAAAAAAGGGAATCTTGTAGCAATGGGTGTTTGGACACACCTCAGGAGGGTTGGGCTGGGAGCCCACAGGAAAGGCAGCACTTGCTGAAGAGTGAGACATGTGAACTTGCAGTTTGTTGCGGGAGGAGCCAGGGGAAAACATAGGCAAAACTGCATATCCTCATTTATTATTGTTTTATACCCCTCATCCAAATAGGAATTTGGATTTGTTTCCATGGACAAAGGAAGATGGCAGAGCAGACCTGCTGTTAGACCAGAGCACCCTAAGGGACCTGGCCTTATTGCAGAAAATTCTTTTGCGGGGTAATACCTTGTTTGCCCATTCTGCTCCACCCCTCATCCCTTTCTTCCTAGCCCAGTTTTCCACAGGTATCAACCCATCTGTGGATGGAGAGGAACAGGGAATTGCAGGAGAAGAGAAGATAAGAAGCCCTGATTCAACGCACAGCATATGGAGGGGTCAAGGAGGAACCTTCAGGAGAAGTGGAGCTCAGCGGGGTGACATTTAGGTGGTGGAAGTGGAAGGTTGGGAGTAAGCATGAAGGAGTGGACCTCTATCACCTGGCTGAAGGAGTCTCTTCCAGATGCTTGGCCTCAATGCCTTGAGGACTTCCCTGCAAAGCTGCTTCTGAGGAAAATCCAAGCTGTTGTGGCAGCAAAACCTTCCAGAGTTTATTTTGGTCCTGCACCTTTTTGAGAGAACCAAGCTAGGGACCATGTGAAGTCACCTAGTCTGTTCCCATGTCCAAAGGAGAGCAGCTCTACTCATGAAGCTCCAAGGGAAATGTCACTCCCACTTAAGATTCCAGAGCCTCAATAATCAATTCCAAAAGTGTTTTGTCTAATACTGATGTTTGTTACACATCATTCATGAAATTAATGCCCAATATTAAACACCAACCAGGGAAAAGACAGCTCCAAACAGTCCTTAGGTTTAAATGAAACATTACCCCATTTTCTCTTTTTTTCCCCAAAAGAACAGGATGGGTGATTCACGTGCTTTCACAACCAGCTTACTCTCCCAGATATTTTTTGGTCCCAGTGACACCAGTCCTGGTGCCACACCTCACTCACTCCATATTGGGGCTGTTCACTACTTTCGGTATCGGTCAACAGAAATTAATCACGGAAAGCTTTCCCAGTATCACGTAGCTAAATATAGAGCCTGAGTCCAGAGCACAAACACACCCTGTGTTTGTCACCACCGGGATCGCCTGGAGACGGAAAAGAGTCATGGCAGCCAACAACTGTGTTCAATGCATTAACTCAAAGGATAAATTCACCTTCCATTCAATCAACTTGGAAGGTCTGGAAAAAACATCTTCACCTGGTACACATCGATACCTGAGTGGGGAGTACAAGATACCTGTAAAGGGACAAATTTTGTCCAAATTATCACCCATTTAAATTAAAATGTGCCAGTGTACAGCAGCCAGAATTGTAGGGTCTCGGTGTGTGAGCAGCAGGGTTCCCAACCAAAAATTTCCTAACTTTAACAAAAAGGACAGTTTTCTCCTCTGGGAGGATCTCACAGTGAAAATAGCCAAGGACTAAACTCCTTCAACCACCTAAGCTTGATGTGACCTGTGTAACTCATCTCAGTTATCTCACAGGACAGGGACACAGCAAGGACAAAGCCTTCCCTGGGTGTTTTTCTGAAGAGTGAGACCAAAAGTCCCTCCAGCTGTGCCCACTGTCCATCACCAATGCTGTGACTGCTTAAGTTGGAAATTACGCCTGTTAAAAAGTAGAGTTTGTGCTGTTCTCTGGGATTTAAGTGATTTGCCTCACTTTAGCCTTGCTGCTGCCCGTGGGAAGGGGACCCCTCCCGAGGTGCTGCCTGGAGCCATCAGCCCCTTCCCACCTGCGGGGTCCACTCTCCCTCTAATACATCTCCTCACCACCTTCACAACCCCACTGAACCTGCTTCCAGCACAGTGGAGAAGATTTCTCTTGAATATGGGATTTGTCCCTGCCAAGGAGGACGCCTGGACTGCCTAATTATTTTATTCATAAGCCAGCCGTGCTTTCAAAGACATCTGGGTGACCTATCTAAAGCTAAGTGAATCCCTCACCCCGGAGGAGCCCTGCTCTTCCTGATCCCTCCGGGGAGCCGGGGTTGGGTGGCGGAGGAGCTGCCGGGGGAGTTCTGCGGAGCCGGACAATGAGGAACACATTGACAAAGTGTTCACATTATTGGCTGATGGGTCTGCATCAGTCACTCATTCACAAGCACAAGGTCTAAATTGCAGAACCAATTAACGGCACTAATAGCCCTTGCCTGAATTAATCTTTGAGACAAAAGAGGAGAGAAGTGGAAGAGCTATTAGCAAATCAAGCTGTACCATCCCTGCTTTATTGCAGGAATCTAAGTGTCTGTATTTGGCTATTATGAACTGACTGCAATTACAGCCCTCATTTAAAATGATTAAGTGGTTATAATTATTTTTCAATTAAAACTTAGATCTTCCATTTATACAACATTGCAGGCTTCAATTAAAGTCCTTTTTCCTTTTTTTTTTTTTTTTTTTTTTTTTTTTTTTTTTTTTTTAAATAGGAAAAAGTGCCACCGTGCCAGAAGACTCTTGCATCTCTTCTGGCCATTGAGACCCAAGTAACATGGGAATAACACCTTTGTTTCCATCCTTCCTTCCTGGCCTCCTGAACTCCTGCGTGGCCAAGGAGATAAACTGACAGGCACAGCACCTCCCACAGGTCAGGAAAAACGAGCTTGGAAAGCTCCACAAGCCTCAAATGCCCCTGAATCAGGTAAACCCACCTGAAACGGTGGCTTAACCACTCTCAGGGCAAAGTGGTGTTGTAAAAGTTATTTATAAAAGATTTGGGGAGCTGGAGGGTTCTCAGTTTGTCTGGGGCTTTCAAAAAGAGCAAAAACCCCTGGAAAACACAAAACTTGGAGGAGTGTGGCAGCAGATGAGCTCAGGAGAAGTCTCTGCCTAGCCTGCTTTTAAACATCTGAGAAGAGAAAAGCCAAGATCTTCATAAGAAATTAGGCCAAAAAGAACTCTCTCTAGTTTTCATTTCAAAATGGCATTTCTATTTCTAACTGTGCTTACATGAACAGGAAGAGGTGAGAGGAGAGGAGAGGAGAGGAGAGGAGAGGAGAGGAGAGGAGAGGAGAGGAGAGGAGAGGAGAGGAGAGGAGAGGAGAGGAGAGGAGAGGCGAGGAGAGGAGAGGAGAGGACGAGGAGAGGAGAGGAGAGGAGAGGAGAGGAGAGGAGAGGAGAGGAGAGGAGAGGCAGAGGAGAGGAGAGGCGAGGAGAGGAGAGGAGAGGAGAGGACTCTGCAGGAGCGGAGAGGAGAGGAGCGGACGAGGCGAGGGAGAGAGCGAGAGGAGATGAGAGGAGAGGAGAGGAGAGGAGAGGAGAGGAGAGATTCAGATCAAATCTTGTGGTCCAGTCAAAATGTACTTTCCTGTGATTTTCTTTTTTCTAGCAACATGCCCCCCCCCAGAATTATTTATTATTTTCACTAGCTACATGAGGTTGAAGAGCTCTAATAGCATTACTAGGCCATGGCTCCAGTCACCAAGTTTGACCTGACAGTGTCAGTCATGAGGTGAGAGAGACAGCTGCCATACAAGAGTCAGACCACACCAAAAAGACACTCCTTCCTGTGTGATGTGACCTCCAACACGGAATGGCACAACCAGCTTTGTCTCAGAAATGCTGGGCACACCAAGAAATTTAGAGGGAGAGGATATTTTGCAGTTCTGCAGGGAGGGCTGGGTGGAGGGGGTGACTCAGAGGGGCAGGGTTAGACAGGAGGGCCCAGGCACCAGTGTCACCCTGCTTGTCCCAACACATCACAAGAACACCCACAGCTTCCTGCTCTCAGGGTCTTCAAGGAGCTACAAGCAGCACTTTCCCTGCACAAGCTCATGAGCTCCACCACAACAGCTCTTTGGACAAGTCCAAGCATGAGCAGCTTCTCAGAAAGGGTGAGCTTCACACAATCTCTCAACTGCTTCTCCCCTGCCTATCCCCAGGAGGAGCTGGGGGAAATGTGTGGGCATGAGGAGCTTTTGTCCACCACAAAAAGCTCTGCAGAATCATGAATCACTGGTTGTTTCCCTGGTTTGCATTAAGGAGGAGCCACACCAGAGGTTTTGGGAAAGATTTAGGGAAAGCCCTTTTTCTATCCAACCTCAACTGAACTCTGCAGCCTTTCATGTTTCTACCAGAGACTTAAAACTGCCCCCTGCTGAAGGGTACCCAGCTCAGGTGCATTCTGCAGGGGCTGCAGCACCCAGAACTGGCACCTGGACACATGCACAGACCAAGTTGGGAGGGCTTTGGCCAATGATGTGTCTTCTCTGCATCATGGAATCACAGAATGATTTGGGTTGGAAGAAGCCCGTCCAGATCCATCCTCTGCCATGCCCAGGGGCACTTTCCACTATCCCAGGTTGCTCCAAGCCCCTCCAATCCGGCCCTGGACACTTCCAGGGATGAGGCAGCCACAGCTACTCTGGGCAGGTTGTTCCAAGGTCTGCTGGTGTGTGGGAACAGAAGATTTGGGAATAAATCAAGTCCCTGGAGAGAGACAACCCAGACAGAGACATCTACAAGCAAAGCCTAAAGCCTGGCAAGAAAGAACAAGGAGCAGGCTGCAGATCCAGGACCTTGTGTCACTGACACCATTACAAGGTAAACACCCATGCAATTAACTGCAATTAAGTACATCCCTGAGCAGCAGATCCCCTGAAGCAGCACTTGCCAAGGAAGAATGGAAGTACTGCCCAAACTCATGTGTGTATTTAGCTTTAACTTCGTGGCTCTGAGTGGCAACAAGAGTGGTGTGACCCAAACAGTGCCAGTATCCTTGATGGAGCATGGGGGGGATAGTCCCAGGGACAAGCTCCTACAACCACACAGGGCTTTTCCATTCCATTCTGGAACCTCCTTGTCCAAATGGATGCTCTTGCTGCCAGCCAGCCTCGTTTCCTTTCCTTCCTGGGTTTGGATGGACAGGAGTTTTCCACCTGAAATTATTTATTGATCACTCTATGTCATTTCTCCTCCCACATTTGTATGCAAATACCACTTTTGTTGTCACACTTCTGGGTGACACAGGAGTTATCCCTTCATCACTGGAAGTGTTCCAGGCCAGGTTCGATGGGGCTTGGAGCAACCTGGTCTAGTGCAAGGTGCTTAGTGCAGGTGGTGAAGAACAAAAGGCTGTTTAAGGTCCCTTTTATCCCAAACCATCTGATGATACTATCATGTCACTCCATAAATCATATTCACTACTCTTGTATTTGTAACACAATTTCAACCCCATCCAGTCTGCACTGGTTATAATTATTGTTATTGCTGTCCTTTGCTACAAACCCTCTTGTGCTGATAAACCACTGAGGGTGAATATTTAATTACTTAAAAGCCAAGAAAAGCAGAGGCTGAGGTTAAAAGTCAAGCACAGAAAGAAGCTACAGAATCTTGTTGTGAGACACTCAGACTTCATTGACTTCAGTGAAGGAGGACTTTCCTGGAAAAGTCCCATTTTACACACAAAAGGACTTCAGAGGTGTCATGCTGCTCCTCAAACATCCCAAGGCATTTTGATGTACTGAATCCTGCCATCTTCATTAATTTTCATACTGGAAACAAGCCATAGAAGAGTTTTCTGTTTGTGAGAGGTAGACAGGAAGAACTAAATAAAATAAATAAATACATATTATATAAACTAAACTATATAAATTTGATGTGCAGTGGTCACCTAACAAATCAGATCAACACAGTTTTGGGCAACAGAGCACTGATGTTTTTCAGCTTCTATGTATTGAAGAAATCACAAATGGTTTTTCAATCCCATGGTCTGGAAGTGGATGTTGGAAAGCTCTGGAAGCACAGAGGCTGCAGGGAGTCCAGAGCTGGAGAGTTCTGGCTGCCACATCCAAGGCAGGAAGAGAACTAAGACTGAACTGAGATCAGCTTATCACAGGGATGAGGTTGCCATTCAGTGGTTTCCAGGATACAAAATTATTTTCCCCACTGCTCACAGGAGACACAATTCTGTGTCGTGCTCATCCACGTGTCCTGGTGCTCTGCTTCTCCAGGATTTCCCAAAACCACAGTGTTTTTCAACCTCTTGGCCACCACCAAAAAACCACCACTTGACCCCCATCAGCCATCTCTGAGCTCAAATCCACTTGAGCCATCCCAGGACCAAATCCTAATCTTCAGCCTTCTTGGAAAACCTTCTCTGCTCCCAAATCTCCCTTTGGAGCATGGATTCCCACCAAAGCAAGAAGTCTGAAGAGATTCCCTGGGAGGTGATTCCCAGAGGGAAACCAGATTGAGCACAGTGACATCCCAGATCCTCTCACCTGTCTTCAAGATCCCAACCTGGATCAGTGTTCCTGCTCAGCCAAGAGCTCCCCAGAGGAGCAGCAACAACCCCTGCAGCTCCATCCCACCCCTGGAATGCCACAGGCACGAGGTGACCTACTGGAATGCCATCACAAGCCAATCCCATCATTCTTACACACAGAAATCCATGTTAAACCTGCTCCAACAGCAGCAGATCAGTGTGGGGGGAGGGAGGAGGGTGATTTTTACCATCCAAAGCCCAAACAGATGGCAAATTCCTGTGTCAGGCTTTGTGGCCAGAATCGAAAGGCTCAGGCACATCTGTCACAAACAGAATTCCCAGCCTTTCCTCTCCGAGCCTTTGTTTCCTTCTCATTGCTTTCACACCAACAGATTCCCCCTGGAAATTCAGGAATTGTGCTTGCACATAATACAGCCCTCAGCTTTCCCAGGCCCTAAAGCCTGGCATTGAAGTGAACAATTGTGTGTCTCCAGTTGCTTTGGAAAGACAAAATTTACCCTGGCAAGACTCTCCTGCACTGGGGGCCAGAAAGAGCATGGGCAGTCCTCTAAATCATCCTATTATTATTATTATTTTCTTGTGCTTCCTTCTTACTCCCAAGAAAACCTATGTGGCCCAGACTGAAGGCCTCTCAAGGTGCCTTTCAGGCAGTTTTACAGGGCTCTGCATAGAGGGAAAAACAAACAAGGAAGAGTTTCCATGAGTCAGATTTTAGGATGAATAAAAGAGGGAAGATGCAGCATATGAGGAATGAGGGTGGATGGCCCTGCAAGGCTCCAGCAAAGTCCACTGGGGACAAGAGGCCAGCAATCAGCTCTTCCACCATCCCCTGACTGAGTCAGGATTTATTTTCCCTCTCTAGGTCAGCTTTCTCCACAGGCCAGGAATTCCATGCTTGTGCTGCAAGAGAAGGAAAAGTCCTCATCCAGGAAGAAGTCCCCAGCCCATCAGGTTTTGTGCCTGCAGATCCTTTGCATTGCATATTTTCATTTTTAAATAATTAGTAATTTTTTTTTTTTTGTTACTAAAAGCATCCATTGATGTTCTGTGAAGGTAGAAAAGAAATTCACAAAGGAAAGTGTAGTTTCACTGTAGAAAAATCCATTTTCCCCTTGTTTTTGTCCAGTCTGTACCCTTTGCTGCTGACTGTTGCTCCTTCAAGAAAAGCAGGTATCCTTTATATATATTATTTTTTTTTAAATGCTCGATTTTCTGTTTATAAAATTCCTCAACTCAGTTTTTTGGGTAAACTTCTCTGGAAAGTCCACCAAAGTGGGGCTGGCACATAATTCCAGAGAGGAGATGTGCCTGTGCAATCCCCTTAATGCAAGACTGGCTGAACCCCCATTTCAGAGCCTTAGGGTGTTTATTACACACCCTGTGTTGATTTTCCAGAAAAACAACAACAACAACAACACAGGAATGTCAAATAATTTTATTTGTATTGGACAAACTTCTCTCCTCAGATAGAAAGTTCAAGATTTCTGCATCCTGTTCTCCTCCCAGGTACCTTCTCCTCTTCACTGGGCAAACCAGGGTAAAACTCCAGAGTCCTTCCTGGGTTTTGCTATTATTTTCTCCCTATTTTCCTATTTTTCTTCTACATTCTCGTTTCAAGTGGTGGAACTACTAAAAACCTTGACATCCAAAGTATTGACGACATTTCTCCTGCAGGGATCACTTTGACAAAAAAGCCCTGTAAATATTGTCACTGGCCATATCCAGAGTGTTTCCAGGGTTCTGTGTTTACAAAGCAATGCACAAATATTTGAGGAATTAATTTTCCCCTGAAAAGGAGGAGATCCTGCAGACCCTGAGGATGGGATGTGACCAGAGCCTCTTACTTTGTCACTGTGTCACTGTGGGAGCTGCCTGACCCTGCATGGGATGTCTGGCAGGTGCTGGCTCTAAACTGATCCCAATAAAAGAGACCTCTGGGCTGTGACCTGAATACACGAAGATTTAAAATTATTTTGTCTCGATGGGAATTGCACAATCTGTGGAGGTTTCATGATTTGCAGGAGTGATGGGGACACACTGAGCCAAGGCGGGGGAAAAAGGACGTTTTACAGTGGAGAAGAGAGCACAGATTAACCCTGCAAACTCAGGGGGGAACCTCCCCAACAAAAGATTTTTGCAAAACCACCAGTTTGGTAGGGTAAAAACACCAAGTGTTTGAGTGCATGAGGCAGGGAGGCACCAGCAGCAGCCCCAGCCCTAAGAACAGGCCTAAGAGCAGGCCTAAGGGCAGGCCTAAGGGCAGGCCTAAGGGCAGGCCAAGAGGGACAAGAGGGGGACAAGAGGGGGACAAGAGGGACATGTGGCCCTTGTGGGTGTCTTCCCTCCCAGGACATTCCATGATTCTGTGATTTTTGGTTCTTCCTCCATGCAAAAAACCTCTCAGATGAAACAAGGGCGGCGGCGCTGCCACAGGATGGCAGCAGAAACTCAGCGATGCAGCGCCCGCCGGCTTCCTCACCCTGCCTGATGGACTCCCTCTATTTCGGGCAGTAAATTGAATCATTTTATTGTCTGGAGGAAATTTCTGCGGCTTTTCAGCCAGACCCCTGCTCTGGCGTTTGGAGAAGATGGTACAAAGATAAAGGTGCCCACAGAGCCGGGCACCCCTGAGGGCACAGCGCAGGGCTGGGGTTAATTGGTGGGAGAACTCCGCCGCTTCTTCTGAGACACTGCACAACCACCGAGCACTGATTAAAAAATAAATATATTTCTGAAAAGGCTGCTCGTCCACCTTCCTCCTCCTCCTCATCACTGCTCCCTCCCCTCAAACTCTGCTTAGCCAAGCTTTACATACTTAGGCTTTCCAGCCCATTTCAGGTGCCTTGTTGCTCTTCTCCCTCTTCCCTCCTTTTTATTGACTTGTCAGGCTGAGCTGTCGCCAGTGGCCGTGGGCTGGGCAGCCCTGAACGCACAGCCAGGCACTGGGGAAGGAAAACACCCTCCAGCCGTGGCAGGGACCACTCCATCCATGTCTGATCTGCATTTTCCGTGTGCTTCACCACGCAGGAGTGGCTGGGGCTGTGCCAGGAGTGCAGGGATTTCACAGACTTCAAATCGCTGCTGCTGCCTCTGCCCTGTCTCCCTGCCTGCTCTCTCTGTAATAGCAATTCAGTTTTGCCTTTAAAAGGCAAATATTAAGGATTTATGCAGGCAAATAAGGTTGGTAACCATAGCACTATAACTGTTCTACTTTTTTTTTTTTTAATTTCCATGTTTTGGAGACCTTGATCAACTGTCAGTGTTTGGTAAAAGAAAAAATATGTAAATTATGCATACAGATATCCCATGATCATGGAATCATGCAATGATTTGGTTAAAAGGCACCTTAAAGCCCATCCAGTCCCACCCCCTGCCATGGGCAGGGACACCTTCCACTATCCCAAGTTGCTCCAAGCTCCATCCATCCTGGCCTTGGACACTTCCAGGGATCCAGGGTCAGCCACAGCTTCTCTGGGCACCCTGGGCCAGGGCCTCACCACCCTCACAGAGAAGAATTTCCTAATGTCAAATCTTACCCTATTCTCTGCCTGTTTAAAGCCATGGCCAGTCTCTAAATAAATATCCAGCCTGAAATGTGGTCTATTTGATTTTTTAATCAAATCAACTTCTTTACAGCATTGCCAAAAGCAAGCCATGTGCTTTTCCTGAAGCCAGGTTTGGAATTTTTAGTTACAGACCTTCAGCAGCCCCACTGGGGCCTCTGATGTTCCACCTGGATGCAGAAGAAGACAGCTCCCTGGATCCAGTCCTGCCTTCTCCATGACATTTTCTTTTAAAACCAACCACTTCCCTCTGGCTGAGTGTCCAAGTCTCCAGGTCCCACTCCCAGGGATTTGCAAAACTGCACAGGAAGCATTGGAATGGCAAGAGACTGGTGCAGGGATACCATTCCCATTTCCCCAGAGGCTTTGGGTTTGCCTGTGAAATTCTGGCTATTGACATTTTACATCCAGAGCTGACAAGATTCCCAGCCTAACTTTTTCCTTCCCATTTCAATGCCTGCAGGTGCAGAGGCTGGGAAGGAGATGATGTTCAGAATATTCAGAAGTTATATGGGCATTTTTCCCCCTCAGCAGAGGAGTGCTGCTTCCTCCACTCCTGGGTGAATCTTTCCCCTTTGAACTGTTTTTCTCACCTCCTTTTCCTGTTCAAGTTGTTACAGAGATAATTTCGTTTCCACAATTTGCTGCAGGTTTTATAAGGAGACCAAGGAAATGCTTGGATCAGGAGGAGCAAAGCAGTGGGAAGCAGACCATGGACTTCTCCAGACTGTGTGAGAGCATCATGCTCTGGACACGCCTCGGTGACACTCCAGACCTCAAGGCTGAGGACCACAAATGAGGCTGGAAAAGGGGAATACAGCAGCAAGAGCTGCTGCTTGGTCAGGCAGAGTAGCTGGAAAAAAGTCCATTTCCATTGTGACCACTCCAAACCATCCCACCCAGTGAGGCTGAGCAGAGCTGGAGGAGTGTTGATGAAAGTTACTGGGATGTAGCAGCATTGCTGACCCCCTTGGAGAGAATAAATGCCTCAGTATTTGAGAACTGGAGGAAAGAATGAACTCCTGGCAGCTGCAGTGAGTCCAGCCCCTTGCCCACAGAGGTCACTGGGGGCACCCCTGCCCAGCCCCACTGTTGACACCAAATGTCATTCCTCATGTCAGAGGTGTCTCCACACCCCTGGGAGCTGCTGGGTTTTCCACATCCCCCTTCAGAAAGTCCATCACACGTAGTCTAAGCCCATTTCTGTTCACCAGGAGCCCATATCTGCCTTTAACCAACATTATCATCAGCAGAAAGGCCTACAGAGGAAAGGATGTAGAGCTTCAGTGAGCCATGTCCCTGAAAAGAGTTGTCCTGGGGTGATCCCTTTGATTTGGCCCTGAGAAATCCCATCAAAAGCTGCACTAAATTGCTGGCTCATAGGAAAAGAGAAGTCATTTCATCCAGGCTTTGGGGGAGATACATCCCCCCTTCTGTACAGCAACTAGCAAGGCCACAACTTAATTGTTGTTTTGTAGATGAATGTGATATCTTCCCAATATTTTTGCCAGTGGTGGGTACTTTGAGCTTCTTTTACTTGCAGGATACAAAACCAAGCAACATCATATCACTACCCAGTTACCAAGGTAACTGGAGAGAAAGATAGAAGCGTCTGGGGTTGCACACTTTGTGATCTCCCTTCATTAGCTCATTTCTTGACATCAGCTGCTTTCCCAGCTCCATTTCTCCCTCTGCCCACAAACCACACAAGAACTGTGAATCCAAGTCTCTGCTGAGGAAGGTGAGAATGCCAAGAAGCAGAAAAACTGTTCATGAGCTATTTGCTACTGGTTCTGCGTTCTAGGGGACATTTGTGCCCCTTGAAATGGAGATGACTGTGTCACAAAAAAGGAACTGGCACTGCAGTTGTTGTCACTCTGCCTCAGTGGCCCAAGTCTTGGGTTTCATACTCGAAACACCTCTGTATCCAGAAGCCAAGCCATAATGTCCAGCTTTCCCCCACACCTGGCATTAATTCCCTCTTGGGCTCATGGAAATGGTCCAGCTGTCATCTGGGATTAACTCCTCCAGGATCACAGTGTCACTGTCACTGCACTGGAAAGGGTGGGGTGCTAACACCAGTGCCAGAGGAAAGTCCAGCTGGGAATAGACCTGATAAAGGTACAGTGACAGCAACAGCTCCCTAAAAGCAGGGTTCAAAAAGCACCCAGGTGATTAAAATACAAAATAAATAAAACATTCAGGAGCACACAGAGAGAGGCTCAAATGCTTCTCACAGTTTGGGAACAAGGTTCCTCAGAGAGTTTTATAACTCATTTGATGGCAAAGTGTCGAGAGAAGCTGGTAAGTATCTAGGAAGAGATTCCTCCTCGTGAGGTTGGGGGGGCCCTGGCACAGGGTGCCCAGAGAAGCTGTGCCTGCCTCTGGATCCGTGGAATGTCCAAGGCCAGGTTAGATAGGACTTGGAACAACCTGAGATAGTGGAAGATGTCCCTGCCCATGGCAGGGGGTGGGACTGGATGAGCTTTAAGGTCTCTTCCAACTCAAACCATGCTGGGATTCTATGGCCATCCTGGTTATGGAGGGCCACTGTCCACACAGCCTTTCTGGTTTTCCATCCTGGTCCCTGTCCTTAACTCCTGGCATTTATAACTTGAATCACACCCAGGTAGATGCCACCAAGGCTGTGCATGCACAGAGCTCAACAACCAGCGTGTCACACCAGCACCTGGTCACACATGTCCCAGGCAGTGCAAAAACCTTGGTGCTGCTGGAAAAGACATTCCTACAGCAGGGGAGCCCATCAGGGATTGGGGGACACTGGAGAGGAGCCAGAGGGCGATCCTTACCTGGGTACTCCTAGCTGGCACCTGAGCTCCCACCCAAGTGCCCAAGGATGGAAGAGCAACTTCAGCCTTTGTCACCTGCTGGAGTGCAAGGGGTCCTGGGCCTTAATTCCTCATCCTTACCCATGCAAGTCCCACTCAGCATCCTGGCTGCACAGTCTGGCTGGGGTTGGTGTCACAGGCCAGGCAGTGCTCTCAAAGGGACATTATTTACACCAAGTTGTGCTCACCATGGGCTGCAGGAGCTGCTGAGCCAAAGATTCCCTTGCCTGGCTCCACACCCCACCAGACTCACTATATACAAAATTCATACTGAAAACAGCCAGCTATGGACAAATCAAGCTCAAATTGTCTCTGCCTTCCCTGTTTTGCTCTCTCCAATCCCAAAGATACTGATAAATGTGGGAAATTTGAGGCACAGATCTTGGGTGCCTAACACACAACCACCCTTGCACACACCCCCTTTACAGCTAGGAGTTTCCTCCTCACTGTATCCTCTGGGGGGTTTAATCACCACCCTGAGGACATCAACTCCCTGCCAGCTCAGTATTCCTAGGGTGTCCCCCTCATTTCAGTCAGCCTCAGCAGATTCCAGCCTTGTGTTGCCTCCTCACTTACACCCCAATGCTTCCAGAGCGCAGGAAGGGTGGCAAGCCAGTAAGAACCATGCCACAAACATGGGGACACATCCCATGGAAAGAAGGGAGTGGCAGATCAAGAGAGAAAATATGTGCAACCTTCTGAGTGCCCAGAGACAGGAGGCAATAGGAAACTGATGCCTGGGAAGTTCCACCTGGACAGGAGGAAGAACCTCTTTCCTGTGCAGTGACCAAGCACTGAACAGATCCCAGAGTGGGCGTGCAGTCTCCCTCACTGAAGATATTCCAGACCTCTGTGGACACAATCTGTGCCCTGTGGTCTGAGATGGCCCTGCTAGAGCAGGGAGGTGGCACCAGGTGAGATTTGTGTCCCTTTCAACCTGGCCCATTGTGGGATTCTGTGACTATTTCTGGAATAACAGGTTGGGTTTGCCCCAGTAGCATCTCCTGGGGGTGACAACAAAGTGCTCACTGATCTCTGCTGCCTTCAGGGTTTGGTTGAGTGTTCATTTTTGGTAGGGTTGGTCTGGGTTGGGGACAGGCAACAGGAGCCAGCTCCATGCCTGTGACACTGCTATGCCTCAAAGATAAGCCCAGGGGACAAGTCAGGTAATATAGGGACCATCTGTCCTGCTCCCTCTAGGAGACACCTGAGGCATGCTGGATGTGCTGTGGGGAAGGAAATGGAGAAGGTGGGAATGAGATAGTCCTGTTACCCCTTTGTTAATACCAAAAAATGTGTGTCATTGCTGAGCTCATACCTTGTATTTCAGAGCACACTGTCCACAGGGAAGAAGATGCTTCCTGGCCTGTTTTCTAACTTTATTCTTTTAATAATGCTGTTTGTCTCCCAAGCCCTGCATTCCTGCTGTTCCATCTTTCCTTTTGAGAACGAAAACAAGGACAGGTCACTTGCCTTTTTGTACAAGGATCTCTCTGGACATCGCTGAGAGGGGGAGAGGGAGCAAAGGGAAAGAACCACACAAAACAAAGTGAGGGAACATTTTTAATTGGAAGTGTTTTGTTTTCGCCAGGATTTTAACTTTGGAGAGAGCCTCACAAATACTCTCTCAGGGTCCTCTGCTGAAGGGCTTTATTCTGCCGCAGGCTCCTTTCATGGTGCAGCACAATAGCTTTTGTTTCAGAAGTGTGGGGCAATGAGGACCTTGAATGCCAGAGGTCTGTATTATATCCATAACTGTAGATTTGGATGGTGGAACGGAGGTTGGGGGGAAGGTGAGAATGAAAAATTTCTCCATTGTGTAGATGGAGTCCTTCCAGCAAACACTGGCACAATAGGAAGCACATTCTTAAGAGCTGAAGCAGACTGTGGATAAAGACTCCCTCATTTTGTACATAATGGTCCCTGTGCTTTAACCTTGTACAGCTGCTATGACACCTGCTTTTCAAAGCCTTTGTGGCAGAACAAGCAGAGCTTTGTCTGCCATACACATTCTGTGCCACACATGTTAACATTTCTCTTTTTGTATTTACTTTTGTTTCCCCCACCTTCTCTCTCCCTCTTTTTTTCTTCCTTCTTCATCTTCTTCTTCTTTTTTTTTTTTTTTTTAAACATAACAGTTATGAATGAATGGCTGAAAAGTAATTTCAGCCTTGATTCCGGCATCGTGTCCAGTCTGGAAGTCTGCAGATATTGTAATGCAGAATAAAGGGCAGATATTAGACTGAGGAGTGCTGTGTTCCCTTTCTAGCAAAGCCTCAGCTTTTGTGTTTCCTTTCTCCCCCTTTCCCCCATTTCCCTCCCTTCCCAACCCTCTGGCTCTGGTTTGAAAGGACAGGCAGAACATCCTTTCAAACATTGTCCCCTCCAGCAGGAAGAGCTGCAGGACTCTGTGGCTCTGGCTCACTCACCCCTGGGACTCAATGGGATTTGTCTGGGATGGAGGAGGGAAGTCCAGGTCACCATTCTCATGAGGAGATGGAAAAGGTTTGCAGCACCAGAGTCCTCAAGAGGCTTTTCTTGGGTAGGGATCCAACCCTGAGCAAAACGAGCCTGCAGCATGTGGGATCTCTGGGATCTTCCCCTCCCTGTGCCATCTGCAGTGGGAGCAGGGCACACTCATGTTGTTCTGGATCAACTCATAGCTCCCCCGTTCCTAAAATTCCTTGGTTGAGAAGGTGTCAGCTCCAGGGGGCAATGGGAACAGGAAAAACTGCTCCTGATCTGTCGAGGAATAAGGGAATGATGACTCTGACCCACGGAGCAGCTAAAACCCAGATCCTGAGGTCTGATAATGAATCATGTAATGACAAGGGAATTGATTGATGTTGCCACTCCACGGAATTATCTGGAGTAGAGTGGTCTGCCAGTGCCTCATCCTGCAGGTCATGGATCATCTACATGAGGATTTGAGCAGCCTTCTCTGCTGGAAGGTGTCCTTGTCCGTGGCAGAGGTGTGGAATGAGATGGCCTTGAGGGTCCCTTCCAACCAAAACCATTCTGGGGTTCTCTGGTCTCTGTAGGAAAGAGGCTCTTCTCCATCTCCCTGCACAAGCATAATCAGGACTGACAGGGGCCACCAGTGTGGGCCTGCTGCTCCTCTGAGCAGCCCAGCTCCAGCTCTGGCAGAGAATTCAAGCTGGAACGAGCTAGGATGATGCTGGTGACTTTATTCTCTCATCAACACAACAGGAACCAGAGCAGGAGCCGATGACCAGAGGGAAAACTAGTGATCCAAAGTTGGTTATTCCAAGCAAGATGAACTGCCTCTGGGTAGGACAAGTTAACAGGTCCAAGGAGCAGAAAAACACTTAAAAACCACCCCCATTTAAATTATCTGGGCTTTATTATTCCATTTGTTCTTGTGGCTTGGGAGGTTTCCTTTGGCTTGGGGCTGCAAACCCAGCTCTGTTCAAAAGCAGATTAAGGGATACAGGGAAACATTTTCTCCTCACTCAACCTTCCTTCTCAGAGCATGTGGAAGGGGTGGGGAGGATCCCCAGTGATCCAGACTCTCCACCAGATCCAGCTCTTTTCCTGCTCTGGTATCCCTGTGGCATGAGAGGAGACATCAATGACAGTGAGAAGCCTGGGGCAGGAGAGGTTCCCAGCTCCCAGACACTATACTTATATTTTCCTTCTTTTTCAAAGTCAAAAAAAGAGGCCAAAATCTGAAATGAAAGGCAGAAGCCTGGCTTCTGAAATCCCTGCTTGAGTCTCAATTTTTCATGAGAATAACCCAGACATTTATTTCATGCTTGCTTTCATTTCTAATTATTGGCGGGAAGTGCCAACCACATTCACTTGATCTTTAGCATGTTCAGACTTGTTGGGCAAGGCAAAAATCCATGGATGTATCCAGAGGACATCCTCTGCCTGCAGAGTGTGAGCAGCTGGCAGGACAGCAGGCAACAACAGCTGGAGCAGGGCTGAACACAGAGCTTCAAATCTTGGATGCTGGGAGAGATCCATGGGCACAAAGCTTGCCTTAGGACTGTGTTCAGCAGAGCTGCTGCCCAAATTGGGAGACTCTGCTGAGCTCCATATTCTTCCTGAAACATCCCATCCTTCCATGACCTGAATCCAGGTGTTATTGCTGTTTTAAGTGTCTTTCTCATTAAACTGGTTTGGTGTGAAGCCTGGACATGGGAACCTTCCAAGTCCAGACACCGGGAGCTGAATGCCAAATAGCTGAATGAGAATGAGGAGAAATTAGAACTGCTAAAAACCAGTTCTCAAGGTTTTCTCAGGAATCCTTAGCAAAGGATGCACTGGACTGTGCTGCACAAGGGTTTGCTGGAAGGGAGGTGTGAATCCCAGAAGGCTGGATTTCAACATATCCTCAGAAGCAGGAATTCTTCTTCATTAAAAAAAAGAGGGAAAAGAGCCAGAGTGGGTGCAACTCACCCGTTCAATATTCACCCTCCTTCATGTCAGACCCCCACGTTCAGTTCACGCCTCCATCTCTCAGCTGTTAATGGAGCAGGAGACAATTCCGGCACGGAGCCATCCGGAGCATAATCCTGCCATTTGAAAGCACATAAAGGCACTTCATAGCAGCAAGTGTCAATAGCCACTCCCCTATTGATATAACATCCCTTCCCTCCTCCATAAACTCCGGCTGGCAAAGAAAATAAACAAGGGTTAGATGAAATCTAACCCCAGCATAGCTATAAAAGATGCTTCATAAAAAATAATAAAATAAACCAACCCACAAAAAAAGTGATGTTTAATCTGCTAATTCATGCTCAGGGCCCTGCTTCTTGTTTAGGGAGCGTGTGCAGAGAGCAGCTCGGATTTGGGAGAGGGGGAAAACACAGCTCAGATCCTCCTCCACCAAAGCTGCCGGGAGACCTGGCAGACTCCAGATAAAAGATTTAGTGGGAAGGGGAAGAGGCTGAAGCTGAAGAAGCCCTTAATCCCCAGTCTCACTGCAGAGCACTGGACATCCCTGCATCCCATGCAATGTTTGCATCCCACAGCAGCAGAGGTGTGCTGCCAGAGGAATTTGGAAGGGAACCAAAAGCCAACTTGCTGCAGACATACTGCTCACACTGGGGCTTGCTCCAGCCTCAGCTGGGACCCCAGAGATGCCCCACTAGATTTGCCTCTTCCATCCCACCTCCCTGCCTGTGGATAATGGGAGTAAAAAGAAAGAATTTAGGCACCTAAATCAAGAAACACGGACCATGAAAATCTCTCTTTCGGCAGCTGAGGTTCTGATAGCCTAGAGTCCTTGCAAAGGTACTCATGCAAGGATGGTCCATCCTTGGAAGTGTCCAAGGCCAGGTTGGATAGAGCTTGTAGCAACCTGGGATAGTGGGAGGTGCCCCTGCCCATGGCAGGGGGTGGGACTGGGTGGGCTTTAAGGTCTGGGATTCTGTGCAAGGGCTGGCCAATCCTGGAGCAGTTCCTAGGAGTGTCTCATTAGAATGTCTGACCTGCTGGGAGGAACAGGGATGGACACCCCTTCCCTAATCCCACCTGAGTGGGCTTATCCCCCCACAGTGCCCCAGCCCAGGTAACTGTACCCAGTAACATCTCTGAGATGTGAACACCAGCCTAGGAGTCCTTAGGGAATCTGGGATCCTTAGGGTTTTCCAGATCTAACCTCTGCCTGTCACTCTGTGCTCCTCAGGAAAACATGGACCTGGAATGTTTTTGGGATTCCCAAGCTTTCCCTGCTGCCACACAACTCCCTGCACTGGCTGCAGGAATTCTCTTGGATATCAGCCATCCCACTCCAGCTGGGAGAGGTTTAGTCCTCACATGGAGCTGATGAAACCCATCCTGAGACCCACATCAAGCAGGGGCACATGGAGCATCACCAAACTTGTGCCCTTTTCTGGATCTGGGACTGGGATTTGGGAGAAGAGTCCAAGCTCTGGAAAATTACAGACCTTCCCAAGAATCCTTGCAGAAGCTTAATCTCCTTCCTGCCCATCATCCTGGAAGTTTTTCCAAAGGCCTTTCCCTTTGTTTCTAGGAGCTGGGGTTTTTGGGAGGCTCCTGGTGTCCTGTATGGGTAATAGAACATCCTGAAAGAAAAAAATAACTACCAAAAAAAAAAAAAAAAAAAGCAACTTACTGCAAAACTGGGGAAAGGCACCTTGGATGTCCTGGTGGAGCACAAGGATGTACTTTACTTGCATGGAAGCAACCCAGAGATGTGAGGAGGGGCCTTCAGAGGCCAGGGAGGGGGTGAGGCAGCGGTGACTTGGCCGTGTCCAGTTTTTCCATGGGTCAAATGAAAGATGATTTACAAAAAAGGAGCTCTGATTGGTTAATGAACATCTCTCAATTTACAGCAGCAGAATGCTGGGTGCCATCAAATGCAAGCCCAAGTTAAAGCTATGACTGCTTTAATAATCAATGACTGCAGAGTATTTAAAAAAACAGCGAAGCTTTCAGGGGCTTAAGACTTATTGCTCGCATTTTCTCAGCTTTCTTAAAGAAAAAAGGGGTGTTGTAGAAAATGGTCAAATTTATCATTTATAGCAAAATATTAATGTAGCAGCAGGAGACTTGATGTGGCCATCTATCTCCAAGCATTCAGACTTCAAAGGAAGCATAAACACGAAATTAATGGTTTGTCTAGTGTAAAGGAAAAATAAATGCAAATGTAGCCTCATTAATACCAAGTGGGTGACTTCTTGGTTTATGGGGTTTGGATTGATTTTGTCAAAGGCCAATAGATTTATTAAAAATGTCTTTTAAATTTAGCATCCCTATACCCATTAGTTGAAAGAAATAAAATTCTCTGCAATCGCCACCACCTCTCCTCCTCCTCTCCCCCCCCTTCCCTGGATGTTGTTTTACCTAAATAAAGTTCCTGCATTAGGACTCACTTTGCCCTGAAATATGTCTCTTGTAGGAGCTGCTATAAACGTCAGCATTTTCCCCGGCATTGGTTTATGGGCAGAGTGAATTTTAATGGCATCGTAATCTCGCTGCAATCAATTGTGCTCCATGGGAGGGGAAACCTCGGGGAGTGGCCATTAACCACAGCTCTGCATCACTCCAGGCCTCAGGAGCTTCCAAAGGGATTTTTTCCCCTGTTTTTTTTGTCCATACCTGCTCACCAAATGTTTGCTCTGGGCTGTTTCATCCCCTTCCCCATAGCTCCAAGAACCTCACTCCTCAGGATTAGGTTCTGGCTGGGACATCTCAGATCCATCCCCAACCCACCAGAAGAGGATGGGATGTTTTCCAGGTGTCCCAGGGATAACAATGGCAGCTGGTGGCTGCCCCGCCTTGAGTGACAGAGTGACTGAGCTGATTTAACCCCCACAATGAACCCTGTCCCAACACATTCCTGCACCAAGGCACATCCCCAAAACCAGAAGCTGATGCACAGCATGGAGAATTCTTTGAGAAAATACAATAATACAACCTTATAGTCCCACATCACATATTTTTGGGTGGCTGCAGGGCTCAAAATCATAATGCACTGCTCAAAAAACCATTTGGAAGTTGTCCTGAACCAAAGTTCTTTGGTTAAAGTTGATTTGTTCAGGCCATCCTAAAGAAGGGACTTGCAAAGATGTTGCTGTGTTCCCACAGCTGTATGGAAAAATGGGACAGTGTCATGGGAGAGAAAGAAAAGGAGAGGAACAAGATCTGGGCCCCAAGGATGTGATGGATTGAGTAAAGATGGGATGAGGAAAATGTGTGAGAACAAATCTAGACTGGGAAGGCAGAGATCTAAACTCAGAAAAGGCCTGGAAATGGGAAATTTGAAATTCGTGTCAACAGAGGGGATGAAATGCAAGGGAGACATATCCCAGATCCCAGGATAGGTCAGGCTGGAAGGGACCACAGTGGGTCCAGCTGCTCCAGCAGGGCCATCCCAGAGCCCATGACACACATTATGTCCAGACAGCTCTGGGATATCCCCAGGGAGGGAGACTCCACACCCTCTCTGGGATCTGTTCAGGGCTCCATCACTGCCCAGGAAAGTTCTTCCTTATGTCCAGGTGGAGCTCCCTGGGCTCAGTCCCTGCCCGTGGCTCTGGTGCCATTGCTGGGCCTGGAGCAGAGCCTGGCCCTGCTCTGCCCCTCCCTGCAGCCAGGGCTGAGGGCCCCTCTCAGCTGGGGCTCCTCTCCAGGCTGAGCAGCCCCAGCTCCCTCAGCCTTTCCTGGGCACCCAGATGCTCCAGGCTCTTCAGCATCTCCACAGCCTCTGCTGGTCCCACTCCTTGGAATCATCACACTCACCACCCAGAAAAACACAATGTGGTTTATATTGCCCTGAAAAAATAGAAATTAAGGTATTAGATTACCTAGGAATTGAAGTTTCACAGCCCCCTGCACACTGGGTTACAGATTGCCAAGGGTTGCACCACCTGCAACCCAGCAAAAGATGCCACTTGGGCACAGTGATTTATTTTGGAATTTTTGGAAACTCCAGATTTGCAAATTTTCTTTTCATCAAAATACAGGATGTAAATAGGTACTGGGCTCTAATGGTCTGTATTGCAAGAAGCAATGGTTTATTTGAAATATAGGTGGAGACCCTTTGAATCCATTTGATAGTGCAGGATGAATCTACTCAGAATCACCCACTCAGGCAGACGCAGGAGACATGGATGTTGGGCAATAATGGGATAATTTCCCATAAAATCTATCAAAAAAAAGAAAGAAAAATTGTATGCAAATGCATTTATTACAAGAAATAATGAAAATCCACAAGCTGAAGCTTCGTTAAAACCAGAAATATTTTCAGGGCAGGAGCCCATGAGTATCCACAGCCTACCTGGCACAGGCCCCCGTGCCTTTGCCTTTCCCTGCCTGGTGTGTGAATTCCTAATAAAAGTGACCCCATCTGCTGTCACTATCCATGCATAAATCTTGGGGCTGACAGCGATTAGCACAAGACAAACGGTCAAAAAACGTAACACTCTCCTTGACCTAGAAATCATCAATTCAGGAAAGCTTCTGCAAACAGCCTGGAACCTGTCAGCAGGGCTGGGAGGGGAACAAGTCTCCCAGCTCATTTAAATCTTGTGGATGCAAAACGTTTGTCCTACACAGGCAGGTCGAAATCAAACCCAAATCAGAGCAGAAAACTCAGCACAAACCACTCACAGGTGCTTTGTTTCCTCCTAGCAGAAGCAAAATATTTATGGGAAAAGAAACCTGATTAGGTTCTCATTTGCATCCACATCCAAATGCAAACTCGGCTTCATGGGGATATTTTAAACTGGAAGTGCCATTGCAGCCTGTGCAGAGCAATTCCCAAGTCACCAGCACAAGCCAGAGCTGACCCTTCCATGGAAATCTTCCTGGCTGGGCTTTTCTGAACACACAAAAGAGCTCGGGAAGGAGTTGGATCTGTTGGGAAAATGCTTGTTCTTGAGCTTGCAGTGCTCTCTGCCTTGTGGCAGAGAGGAGGGATCCTCACTGAGCCCACACAGTTGGGAATGGGTGTCTCCAGTCCTCCCTCAGACTTGGAATGCCAAGATTTTGGCATGGCCAGAGTACAGTTCCAAAAAAAATTTTAAATAAGAACTAGGGCAAATCTCCTCCCCCTCCACCAGATTTGTATTGTTCCTCAAAGGGAGAGTGGAAAAATTTGGGTGTCTGATGGAGGAAGAACTCAATTGCAAGGAAAATCTGAGTGCACAAGGAATGCCAAATCCCCTAGGGGTAACCCATCAAATGAGGAGGGCTGTGTAGTAATGAAGCATTAGGTGGAACAATCCCTTATCCCGTGTCAGCTGTTTCCTGGGAAGTGTGCCTGGCATGAGCAGTGCCCACAGCTCCATGGAGCCAGCCAGTCCCAAACATTCCACACCACTGGCACCCAACTCACACCTCCCACTTTGACTTTCAGGAAAAATACCACATTCCAGAAGTTCAGGGCACAGCCCCCCCTGTACAGGACCCAGCACTGGGAGCAAGGAAAGATGGATGGTGTCAGGGATGGGGTCAGGAAAGCCACCACCTCATCCTGCTGGAGCACAGGGACAGCTCCTTCCTCCTGATACAAACTGGGATCCTGGTTGCATTGGGATTCTCCAGCCTTGCTGACACAGCTGTCAGATCCTGCAGGCAGCACAGAGACACCAGCCAGACTGCCCTTGTCCCCATTTTGGGATGGACTCAACCCTTTGGAGCCACAGCAGGTCCAGACCTGGAGACAACACCACAGCTCAGCTGAGCCTGCTGGGCTGCCTCTCCCTCTGTGCCTTTCCAGCTCCTTTGGAGACATAATCAGCCCTTGGAGCAGGCATTAAGCACCAGGAAGCTCCCAAACTGGTGTCCTTTATGAGAGCTTTTGTCTGGCTGCAGAAGGAGCCAGTCAATACCTCAGGCTGCTGCTTCTCCTCCTTCCCCCACTGCTCCAGGGCCATTTCCTGGTGCCCACACTGGCAGCAGAGGATTCTGCTGCTTTTCCCCTTCTCATTTCTCCTTTCTGACAGAGCTCAGAAAAAAATCATGAATTCCTGCAGCGAGTGCGTTCCTGCTAATCCTGCTGCACCTCTAATATTGGCTTGCAAAGTGAGAGAGCTCTTGGCAACCCCGCAGTCAGACAATCCTCTGAGGCTTGTCTACACTGCCACTGCCATGGTCCTCACTGGACAGCTGGGAATGAATCCAAAGCACCAGAGCAGAGCTGCTCTGTGCTGGCAGAGACCAGCTTATGCAGCAGTCATTGCACAGGGAAGATCATCATAGAAGAAAAACAGGATTATGGGGGATGTTTCTCTTCCAGCCTTCGAATAAAATGAAAAAAAAAATGATGAGCCATGCTTAGGGAAAATTCTCAGAATATACCCCCTTGCCCTTTCCATATTTTAAAGGCCCTGGAATGCCAGGACAACGGGGAATGCCTTCCCTCTGCTAGAGGGCAGGCTTAGATGGGATGTTGAGAAGAAATTCTTCCCTGTGAAGGTGGTAAGGCCCTGGCAAAAATTGGCCAGAGGATCTGTGGCTGCCCCATCCCTGGAAATGTCCAAGGACAGGTTGGACAGGGCTTGGAGCAACCTGGGCTAGTGGAAGGTGTCCCTGCCCATGGCAGGGGTGGGAGTGGATGGGCTTTAAGGTCCCTTCCATCCCAAACCATTCTGGGATTCAATGACATCTTTGCCTCCAGGCACAGCCAGTTACCATCTTCCCTGAATGAGCTCCTGCAATCCAATGGGAAAGGAGCTTCAGTGGGATGGACCTTGCTGGGATGTTCCCGTGACAGCTCTGCGTGGTCTCATCTCTCTGCTTCCAACCAGGCTACACTGGAGCTTGCACTGGGTTCCCTCAGCCTCCTCCAGGCCCATGGGAAGGAAGACTCAGATCCCATGGGAAGGAACACTCTTGCCTGGGTGTGCTGCCTCTGCTGGTGTCTGCCCAAAGGACCCAAATGTTGTTCCTTGCTTTGCTGTGTTTGTACTGCTCATGGTGGAGTCTCACCAGGATTGAGTCTGTCTCTCTTCCCTTCAAGAAGAGCAAAATCGTGGTTCTTATCCAACAGCAAGCCCAAAATCCATCCCACAGACTCAGAAAAGGCTGGGTGTTCAATTAGCCATGGTTGGTTAATTGACAAGTGTGGTAGCTTGAACAATTCCCTACAGCACACCAGTACACAAATGAACATTTCCTCCCTCTATGGCGTCCAACAGGCCAGGTCTGGAGGTGTTGCTGCCCTGCACACACACATTCCCTGGCCAGGTACCTGCAGACCTTCCTGCTGCTCCAAATTGTCCAAAGGGTCCCCGCACTCCTGACGCACCAGCAGCTCAGGAAACCAGGTCTTCCTCCTGCATGTACCAACATGAGCCTGAGATAATAAACGAGGCCTAGAAGAAGAGAGAAATCATCAGGGCTGTTAATTTGACACCAACTCTTTTGATCTCCTCTTCAGATCATAAGGGAAGGGTAAGTGTGCTTCCTTTTAATCTTCACTCCCGCACTTTAAAGGCCTCAATAATGTTCCCACCAACCAGATCATTTTCATTTGCAACTCTAATTAATCTGTGAATAAATATGTTTCGGAGAGGTGGATTGATTTAAATGAGGGCTGTCTTTTCACCTTTAATCTATAATGCTGCATTTCTCTCTCTTGAGAAAATAGCTCCTAGCTTGCACTCTCTGCCTTTCTCCCCAAGTTCATGCAAGGCTCTTTCTTCTCTTTTTTATTATTATAAAATAATGGCTTCAGCAGGTGAATAAAAGGTTAGGCAAGTTTGACAAAAATGGGAAGCTATTCACCCTTGCTACCTTTAATCTACTGCATTCTCCTCCTAATGAGTGTAAATTACCCAAGCCATTTCACAGAGCCTTTCTCTGGCATAATACCTCCGGCAGCCCATTCTCACAAGGGCGGGTTTGTATTATTAGTATCAGTATTATCTTTAATCTTTTGTGGTGTGAAGAATGAGGACAACACACGGATCTACACCAGGCAGTGGGAGCCAGGCCCAGGGTAACTGGGCTGTGTGAAGGAATGGGTCCTCCAGCAGGAGGATCCGGCATCCTCAGAGGATGGAAACCCACCAGAAAAAAATGTCCAGCCTTGCAAAGCTTCACCGAAGTTTTCTCTAGGAGTCTTTAGTGGCTTCAGCCCCAAAACCCATCCAGCTGCACAGAGAAATGGGCCAGACAATTCCCATCTCTGATGTGAACAGCCCTCAGAAGGTCCCACTTTGGGAAGGTGATGGATCTGGGAGGTGCTGGAGTGTCTCACTCATAGGGATGGCGGGGAGTGACCCTTGGTGGAATTGAAGGAACATCCTGGAATCATCTAGGCTGGAAAACACCTCTAAGAACATTGAGTCCAACCAGGCCCATCTCTAAACCCTTTCCCCAAGCACTACATCTGCACATTTTTTTAACTCTTCTGGGCACAAAATCACAAGCTCTGAGGACTGAAGGGATGAAGAAGAAATCTAATGTAAAACATCCCCCACAACCTCCGAGAAACCCCAAATGAAGAGAAGGTCTCATGGGAGATCTTTCAATGTCCACCTCAAATTGCCCACTTACTGAGAAGAAACCAAACAAGGGTCACATGCGAAGGAGAACCTCAGGAGGAGTCTCACATCTTCACTGGTGACCTGGAGAAGGTATTTACAGCATTTCTCCTGGAGGTACTCGAGTCTAATCAGAAGGGTGATTGAAGGAAAAGAGTCTACAGCATACAGGATATGGGCAGGAAAAGCACAAGCTGGGATGAAATATCCTCATCCCCAGAGAGAGGAGCAGCCTTGGGGGTCACACAGAGCCCAGGGACTGCTGCAGGGGTTGAACTGCACTCACAGTGAAATAAGGAAACAAACAGACAATCCAGAAGAAATCAAGGAACAGAAAATCCTCAAGTGGTCAAGATGACTCGAGGAATTGCCTCAGAGGCCACAGCAGGAAGCAGGATGAGAACACTTGCTGCTTCACAGGGATGTGGGGAGTAGTGGGAACAAACTGGGAGCATTACCACTTTTCCATGGGAATCCCTACATCCACTGGCCCTGCCAGATCCATGGAGCCCAGTGATCCCCATCAAGCCACATCCCTCACTGGCAAGAATTGATGCCACCCCTCAGCATGCATGGGCATCACCATCCCCTGCCAGCTGGGATGCAGGACAAGGAGGGCTGGATACAGCTGGGGACCAGAACCAACCTGGAAAACTCCCCTCTTCTAAACTTGGCCAGTGCTCTGAGGAAGAAATGGAGTTTCCACTTGGTCCAAGATAATAAAACACAAAAATAAAATCCTCCTGGAGCAGCATGAAAATCTTGGCTTTGCTTCAAGCAGTATCTGGACCATTGAGCAGCCCAAGCTGTTTCTGAGGCTTCCATCATTCCTCTCATTTCTGCTGGTTCAGGTCCCCATTACTTCGATTATATTATATGTCTTGCTTTTATTTTTTACATTTGCCACTTGTGATTATTATTCTGCAGCCTAAGAATGCCTGATATTCAGAGGCCCTTTGTTTCACTCTCATTATGCACACATATATGTTCAAGGTCGACAGTTAGTCTATTATTCAAGTGGGCACTTTTTTTTTTCCCCCTGTTTCATCCCCCCCTCTCCCCAAAGAGGCTCGGTTCAAGGTCTCCCATTCTCAGCTTTCTCCCTTAATTTTTACCATTTCTCTTCCTTAGAAAAACATTTTCCCTTGCCTCACATTCTCCAGCAGCTTCCATTCCATTCAACCCCTGCTAATATATATATCCAAAAGCAGCCCAGGGCAGACCCCACGCCAGCTGCTGCTGTTGTTTTAAAAGAATCAAAGCAAGCTCTTTATTTCCTTCCACTCTCCAACAATTTCTTGAGTAGCAAACTTCAGTAAAGAGCATTCTTGGAGGTGCCCAGGAGATTTCCAGAGCATTTGCAGCAGTCCTGTCAAATCTCAGGCTGCTGCATTGGGATTTGGATGATAACCACAATGGAACACGCTCACTCCTGCCATCAGACAAGAATTTTGGCTGCACTGCTGTTGTCTTGCTTACAACAAAAGGTGAACCATCAAGGGATCACCCAGCAGGCTCATGTTTAATTTTGGATGAACAAGGAAAATATGATTTTAGCCCCATACAAACCTATTTGTTGGTCAAGTGACACCCCCATCAGCAAATCTGCCTGTACTGTCAATCATCTCTCATTATCCAGGTGTATTTATTTATATTTCCTGTACATGCAGGAAAAAAAAAACAATGGGAATGCTTTCTGAGCCCTCCAAGGAGGAGCCTCACAGCACCCACTCCCGTGAGTGAGGTGCAGCTGTGACTCCACAGAGTTGCACTTTGAGACAACCACTGAAACAAGGAAATTCAGGTTGTTCCACGTGGGATGGGACTCACCAGAGCCCTCTGTGAGGTACCAAGAAGGAAACTGCAATTTTATGAGCAGGATAAAGCTGTTGTCCCAGGGAGAGGAGCCAGTTTGGGAAGGAGGTGCCTTCCCCAGGATGGACACTGCAGCTGCTGGGGCTCTGTGCTGCTCCAGCAGTGGCACAGCCTGGCTGGGAACCACAGACACATCCAAAGAAAAGCTGTCAGGGAATAAGGATGTGGGCAAAGAGTTAATGGGAGCCAGTTGCACCTCTGTCAGCAATCACAGAATCATGGAATGGTTTGGGCTGAGAGGGACCTTAAAGATCATCCAATCCCACCCCTTGCCATAGGCAGGGACACCTTCCACTATGCCAGGTTGCTTCAAGATCCATCCAAGCTGGCCTTGGACATTTCCAGGGATCCATGGCAATCACAGCTTCTCTGGGCACCCTGTGCCAGGGCCTCAGCACCCTCACAGGGAAGGATTTCTCATCAATATCCCATCTAGTGAACATTCCTCTGGCAGCAGGAAGGCATTCCCCCTCGTCCTGGCACACCAGGCCCTTGGAAATTGTCTCTCTCCGTGGTTCCTGTTGATTCCTTCAGGCACTGGAAGGCCACAATGAGGTCACTTGGAGATTCTCTGTTCCAGGCTGAGCACTCCCAGCTGTGCCAGCCTTTCCTCCCAGCAGAGCTGTTCCATCCCTCTGCTCACCCTGGTGCCTCCTCTGGACTCTCTCCAGCAGCTCCAGGTCCTTCCTGTGCTGGGCCCCAGGGCTGGGGCAGCTCTGCACGTGGGGTCTCACCTGAGCAGGGCAGAGGGGCACAATCCCAATCCCTTTCCTGCTGCCTACCCTGGGATCAGCCCTGGATACCCTGGGATGGGGGCATGGAGAAGATGCCAGACCAGAGGGAAGATGTGCAGAGGACACCCTGTATTTGTAAAGGTTTTTACACCATTTCCTTTCCTTAGACTCAGCCCCACAGAGCAGCTGTGTCACCTTTCTGGCACATCACCCAGAGAGCCAAATTTCATTTTCCATGGGGTCACCAGGAGCACTTTCTGAACACTGGGGACTTTACTGAAGTCATGGAAGCAGGAGATGAAGTTCCTTGGCACATGGCTCCACATGACACAAGAACCAGGCCAAGACAAAGAGTACTCTGCCATCTCTTATGCACACGGATTTATTTTTTTTTCATTTAGGAGCAGAAAGAATTCATCTCCCATCCTCTACACCACAACATTTCTCAAGGCCCTCACACCCCAGGTTACCCACACCACTTATTTTATTTATAATCTGCTCTGCCCCCTCTTTCTCTTCTTTTCCTGCTTTATTTGTTTCTTAAATAATATTTTATTTTTTTGTTTGCCAGGCTCAGTCGCAGCACAAGGACATGGGGAAAGACATTCTTTCAATTCTTCGGGCATTGTGGCTGCCTGAAATGGGAAACAAGACAAAGCCAGGGAAGAAAAGCTTATTATGGGCAGCCTAGTTGGAAGAAAATGAATCACCCAAACAGATAGGTTTCAATGATCTCAGGCGAACTCCGCTCTTTATTCCACACACCCGCGTCTAATTGTTCCAGAAAATGTTCATCTGCTTCATAATGACAGCAATAATGGAAATGTGAATTTCCTTACGTGAAATAAGGAAAAAAGTTTATTCAAGGGTCTGCCTCGGAAAGTACAGCCATAATGCACTTTCTTCTGGGGATTTAATAGAATTTCCTCTCAGAGAAATTGGATAGTTAACAAGTAATTTTTTAAATGTGAAGACTATGTGAGCCAGAAGAGTTTCCTGCCATGAGAGAGGGCTCATGGGGTAAAGGGACAGGGCAATCTCCTGGTACTGGAGAAGGGACAGGATGGAAAACTCAGTGGCAGCATTTGCCCTGCTGGCAACCTGTCAGAGCCCCTCCTGCTCTGCCCAGCTTTTGGGGGGGGATGGAAACAACTGCTCCAGTTTGAATTCAGGACCTAAAAGTCAGAGCACAACTCTAAATCCCTCCCCAAGATCCAGCTGGGCTGCAGTGCTCTCCTCATTTGGTGAAGGGTGGCATAAGCAGGATGCCTTTATGTGATTTTCCCTGGGCAAGAAGAGCAGAAAGAATTCAGGCTGGGGGAGTTTCATGGCAGGCTGGAGCAGACCCCTGAGTCAAGACAAGCCCAAAAGGAGCAACAGGAGAACCCCAGTGTCTGCCATGCACAGGACAAAAGGAGCTCACTGAGCTTCCTTCCTGGAAGGACCTCAAGACCTAAAGTGAAATGGGAACAGCTACAATTTCCTTGGGAACTTTGGAGACAGAGGGAGGAGCACCAGAGTATGTGGATCTGAGTTCACACCGTGGTGAAAATCATCTCTTGGGCCTGCAAGTCCAGCTGATGCTCTTCAGGTGCTGATGGTGCCCAAGGCAAAGCAGGATCCTCCTGGCACTGCAGCCCACTCAGAGTCATGGAATCCAGGAATGGCTGTGGTTGGAAGAGACCTCAAAGCCCATCCATTTCTACCCCCTGCCATGGGCAGGGACACCTTCCACTACCCCAGGCTGCTCCAAGCCCTGTTGTCCCTGTTGTCCCATCCAACCAGGCCTTGGACACTTCCAGGGATCCAGGGGCGGCCACAGCTTCTCTGGGCACCCTGTCCCACGGCCTCATCACCCTCACAGTAAATATTCTTTCTTACATTGAGTCTAAACCTCCCCTCTTTTAACTCCAAGCCATCACCCTGCATCATCCCAGGGCTCAGCTGTAGGTGAAGTCCATCAGCTCCAAGACATGATGCAAAGTGTCCCTCTACTTAAAATCCAGGCTCTCTCAGCTCTGCCTCTTGTCTCTTTCTAAGGCTGGAAATGAAGATTTAGGCCATGCTGGGCATGCAGGAATATTTCCCGTGGCAGGGCAGCAAGGGGGTTAAAGAAGACACGGATAAAACCCTCGTTTAAACTGAAGAGATGTGAAATTGTTCCCTGTAGGAAACGTGGCAAAGTACCCAGCACGTCCCTGTGTTCCTGTCTGTCAAACAGAACCGTGCTGCAACTTTCCAAGGAGAACATTTTGACACGAGCTCAGGCAGGAGGCAGGGTTGGAAGGGAGGATGGCTCCCATTCCATATCCTTGAGCTGCATGGAAGGAAAGGCTCCCTTCAATTCCGCAGGATCCTGAAGGACGTGACCAACTTTGAAAGCCATGAGTCATCCGATGGGAGCCAGGCAGGAGGAGAACTCCTGCAATTCAAGCTGGAATTGTGCTCAAGTGCTTCAAGAGCTGAGGCCTGAGAAAACAGGCTGGCAGGTGCAATTTTCCCCCTGGAGAAATTATAAATCTCCTCTTGTTGATTTATTTTAAGGGGAAGAAAGATTTCTGCTCCATAAGGTTTTTTTTTCTCTAAAGAACTCCCAGGGCTAGTCCTTGTCTCGATGTGAGGAGCAGTCAAGGAGAAAGAAGATCTGCAGCAGTAAACATTTGCAGAATTTAGGGGATTCTGAAAGAGAACAAGAACAGCCAGGAGATAAAAAAATACATCCAGTGGGTGCCTTCCAGCTCAGCAGTGTCAGTTGGCTTGGGGAGGTGAGCCAGATGCATGCCTGGACTCCCCAAATCCCATTTCCTGAGCAAACCTCCCCCAGATTTCAGCTTAATCAGACATCTGGGTGGCTCAGCGAAGAAGAGGCCAGTTTCTGATGGCAGGAGGCTGCTTCTTGCTGGAGAAACACTTGGGAAGGACCAGAAGGAAGTGTGACACCTCTCATTTTCTTCACATCAGGGTTTTGTCTGACAGCACCTCTCTGTTCACAGTTCCCACATGCAGGACTTCTGAGGGAGACACAATGAAGTTCCTTGGGAAAGCTTCAGCTGGGAAACTGCTTAAAAGCTATCTGATGTTTATGTTTAAAGTTGTAATGCTTTAAGTTTTATAAAAGTAGCAACTGGGATTTCTCAGGGAATTAATTGTGCAATTTCCAGTGTCATTTCAAAGAACCATTCAGGAAATAAAGTCCTGATTTCCAGCATCATTTACAGACAAGCAAAAAGCACTTTTCCCCCACCCATAATTCAGATTCATCCCAAAAAGGTGTTTGTTGTCTAAACAGAGACTCTGTTTTAATTGGTGCAGTTTACCTTGGAGCAGGTATCTTTGGAAGCATCCAGGACTAACCTGGAAGATCTCATCAGCAAAACAGGCATCTGAGGCCAGACACTTCACACAGCAGCACCAAGGGCTGATGAGCCTTTTATGTCAGTGGAAATTTAAGTTTTAAAAAGCTTTAATTCCCTTTTTAATTTTACTTGCATGGAAAAATGAAGAGGAAGCACTTCCACAGCCACATTCCAGCCCAGCTCTGCCCCTGAAACTATCTGCACAGGGTGGGTGCCCTGCTGATGGATTTTACCTCTGTATTGGGAGCCTTAGGTAAGTGAAAGGAAGGAATTCCTGTGGTCACAGGTCCTGTGCAAACCCTCAGCTCTTGGCAAAACTACAAATGCACAAAAAGGTACTAAAGAGCTCCATGTCACACTAGCACTTCAGTAATCCTGGGATAATTAACTGGGCTTGCAGGGTGAGTTGTGTCACCATCAAGGAGAGCTTGAAATTGCCCCCAGGATCTCAAGGGGCTGAGGGCTCTATGTAAAGTGGAGGAACAAGTCTAGAATTTGGGGCTGGGAAGAGCTTTTTGTACCTAAAAGCTCTCGGTGAAGAAATCACTGAGTGAATCCCACCATGAAATCACCACGTGAGGACCAGGAAGGGGGTGCACCTTGACATGGAAGTCACTTGAATGAAGAAAAGGGCAAGGAAGAACAAATACCTACCTGTCTTCATCATCAGGGCACCAGAATCTCAGAGCCTGTAGTCAGCCCTACTCAGTGTAGAACCTCTTTTCCCTCCCTTCCCACCTAAAATAGCCCCCCAGACCCTCAGGGACATGAAAGAGGGATACAAAACATAAAGAAGTATCTCCCCTCAGGAGATGCTGGATGGAGCAGGGAGCAGGAATCACCTCCCTCCAGGAGGCATCCACCCAGCACTAAGAACATTCTCAGCCTTCCAGACACCCTTTTGAAGCCCATCAGGCTCTTGGTGAGCTCCTCCACCTGTGCCCAGTAGGACCAGCTGCACCTTGCATCCTCCATCACACCCTTGGCTCACCCACATCACATTCCCTTAAAGGGAGTCTACAAAAAAGCTGGTGAGGAACTTTGGACAAGGGTGGCAGGACAAGGGTTTCCCTCTGCCATGGCAGGCTTAGATGGGATATTGGGAAGAAGTTCTCTCCTGTGAGGGTGGTGAAGCCCTGGCACAGGGTGCCCAGAGCAGCTGTGGCTGCCCCTGACTCCCTGGAAGTGTCCTGGGCCAGGTTGGACAGGGCTTGGAGCAGCCTGGAACAGTGGGAGGTGTCCCTGCCGTGGCAGGGGTGGCACTGGGTGGGCTTTAAGGTCCCTTCAAACCCAAAGAATTTCATGATTCAATGATTCACTGTAATGCAAAGCTTTGCTTCCTTCTAAGACATAAAATAGGTGTTTTCCAAAGGGTCTGCAGGATTGGTGAGCGAGGGGCTCAGGCATCCCTTCCAAGCCTGCTCCTATTTCTGCTAATGCATGGTGAGTGTTGCATCGCATCTCTTGCTGAATTGGGACTGGGATCTGACTTCTTTAGACCACCCATGGGATTTGGTTCCTTTAAACCACCCATGGGATTTGGCTTCTTTAAGCTGCTTTGACATCCTTCCGATGGGTCCTGATGGCTGCATGGATCCCCCGCTGCCCCAGGTCCCAGGGACTCCCCGTGCCCACAGCCATCACAGCCACTCCCCACCCACCTCCACAGGGCTCTGGGAACCCTTTCCAGGTGCAGCCCTGACTCATTTTGTTTTGTCCCCACCTGGATTCACCGGAGCCGGGTGCAGGCTCTCAGGGTTGGTTTTTCTGGAGGTGACTCCCATTGTTCCTTCCCCCCCTTGCACAGCTGGGCCGAATGCATGGAAGGTCAGTGAGAAATGAAGCTGCTTTTATCTGCCATCTCCCACCAGCCCTAAGCTGGGTCCCCTTTTTCACACTGAGGCCTAGCCAAGCATGAAGGAAAATAATTTTACCCAATCTCTCTGCTCTAACGCGCACCAACCCCCCGCCCTCCTCTTTTCCACAACTCCCCACCAATCTAAAAGGGAAAGAATTAGAAAAAAAAAAAAAAAAGAAGGAAAAAAAAGCCCTTTCCACAATGAAAGCACAGCCAGATAGAAATCTTGGTGAGGCACCACTCTAAATGTGACTGCAGCTTTCAGCCTGTCCTCACTCAAATATCGCCAGCCCCACTGTTTACTCTCCTGCTATAAAAATAATAATAATAAAAAATAGTAACCTGGTGATTACTCGTGTTCCACATAATTGCAACAGGCAGAGGAGAGAGGAGTGATTAATTTGCCTTGTGAATTATGCATTATTTCCCCAGCTCCTTCCTCCCCCTCAGCCCAGCTCCCAGCATACTTCTCCAGAGCTTTATTATGTATATTTGTGGGATATTGTCACCTGTCCTGGCTCTGCTGGAGAGCTGCTGTGGGTGGGTATCAGTGGAGGCTTGGTGTTTAATCCGCTATGAGCGCTCCGGGTTTGTTTTCCGCAGTCGCCAGAGGAGCAGGAGGAGCAAACCCACCAAGCCAAGGCTGAGAGCTGGCCCGTGTAATTCCCAGCTGCAGGATTTAGGGAGCCACACAAAACTTGCACAAGCGAGACGAAGGCACTCCAGGCACAGCAAGGAGGCTGCTCCTCGGGCTGGAAAATCCTGAGTGGAAGAGTTCCTTCAGCTCAGCCAGACATCGAAGGTTTCCTTGTGGGAGCTTCCCTGTGCTCCACTTAACAATCCACAGGCCTGATGCCCTGGGCAGAGGTGTTTTCCTCAAATCAGGGCACAAACATCCCCACGGTGTTCAAAAAACAAGCGGATGTGACATCATAATTAAGTGGGCATGGTGGTACTTGGCCAAAGGGGGTGATCTGGAGGTGTTTTCCAGCCTTAATGGTTCTGTGGTGGTGTTTGGGTGTTCTTTGTGTCCCAGCAGACACCGTTCAGACTGGTGAAACTCATGTCCCTGCCCAGATGGGCTTTTTTTGGTTGGTGGACATGGAACTCTTAGAGCAAGTCCAGAGAAGAGCCATGAAATAGCTGAGAGGACTGGAGCACCTCCACTATGGAGTCAGGCTGGTCAGCCTGGGGAAGAGAAGGTTGTGTGGGGACCTCACAGCAGCTTCCAGGGTCTGAAGAGGCTACTGGGAAGCCAGAGAGGGATTTTTCATCAGGAACTGGAGTGACAGAACTAGGGGGAATGGGTTCCAGCTGAAAGATTTAGGTGAGATACATAGAAGGAATTCCTGGCTGTGAGGGTGGGCAGGCCCTGGCACAGGGTGCCCAGAGATGCTGTGGCTGCCCCTGGATCTCTGGAAGTGTCCAAGGCCAGGTTGGATGGGGCTTGGAGCAACCTGGGCTGGTGAAAATTGTCCCTGCCCATGGCAGGGGCAGGAACTGGATGGGCACTAAGGTGCCTCTCAACCCAAACCATTCCATGATTCTGTGCTCCAGACTAAGCAGCAGAAGGGGTCTGGAGAATGAGCACCATCCTCTTGGAGAGGCACAAGGACACCAGACACCAACACTCTGTCAGCTGCTGTTCCACTGATGATCTTCCATCCAGGAACGCCCTCACCCACTCCGTGTCCATCACTCTGAGTCAGCAAGGACTTGAACACGTCCTTCCTCCCCAGCTTCTGCACAGCTGCTCCCAGGCTCCAGAGTGAAGGTGGGTTTTCACAATTCCATGATTCCATGACCCAGGTATTCACAACAAGTGTTCAGATCCCTTCCTGGGGTCCCTCAATCAGCAGAAGCACAGCCCATATGGCAGCGCCAGCTCTCCAACCTACTGGGACACCATCTCCTGCCACCTGACTGCTGGGGCTCCCAGGAAAGGGGGATTCAGCCTCCAGGGAGGCATTCAACAGGAAAAGCTGATGTCCCCCTGGTTTTGATCCCTGGTGTTACCTACAGAATGATGTGACAGAGATCTGCTGGAGCAAAATCCGTCCCCCTGCAAAAATCCTGTGGCTACAGGTCCCAGCAGCCTCTCCCAATGGTGCTCAGGGGACTGTGGGGCTTCCCAGACATCTCCTTGTTCCTCCCTGGGAGAGGCTGGAGGGACAAGGCGTGGAAAGCACAAGTGAACCCTCCTCTAGATCTTCCTAAGGAGATTTTAGGAGAGATCACCTACTAAGGAGAGGCTGGATACAAATTTTCAGGATCTAAAAGCTGATTAAAAGCTCAGATAAGGTCAGTTTTTCCCAAAAGCTGCTTTTGAAAAGCCCTCTGCTTCCCTCTTTTCCTTCCTCACCATCCAAAATCCCTCTCAGCCTTCCTGAAGGTGAAAGGAGCTGAGCCACGGAGGGCTGCCAGCGAGGGAGCTCCCCGTGCTGGGCTGCTGGGTGGATTTGTTCCCTCTGTTTTGTGCCTGGGTGGATTTGTTCCCACTGTTTTGTGCCTGGACGTGCAGCCCAGACAACGGGCATTGAGTGCCCCGGGCCCTGGGGACAGCACTGTCCTTGCTCTGCCATCAGGTGCACACAAAGCCAGGAGCCTCTGCAGGAGGAGAGCTCTGCAGAGCTGAAAGGCGATTAGCATATTCCAGGGGGAACTTTTTTCCTCAAAATGAGAATAAACAGAACTGAAGGATTACAAAACCAAACATGGAACATTACATGGAGCAATAATTGCCTCCTATTATTTCCCTGCACTCACCAAAACAGCTATTTAGACAAACAAAAGAGCAAAGAAAGGCAGGGACCAGTGCTGAAAGTTGTTTTATCTCTGCTAATCCCCACTGCTTTGATAAGTCTGTAATAGGATCATTTGGCATCTCCGAAGTGCAGCATCTCAGGAAATTTCTCTGTGCAGGCAGGTTGTGCTCAGGTGTCTGTTCCCAGCTCCCAGCCATGGGGTGAGCACAGTCTGTCAGGCTCTGGGCACACAGTGGAGGGGGAAAAAAAAATCCCCCTCTATTTTTGTGCTGGATACAGGGAACTTGAGGCATCTTCTTTATCTGGGACTGCTTCCAAAGATTATTTTATTATTGTTTTATTCGACTTGTTTTCATATTTCATGACCAGGCTGCACAGGGCAGTGGTGAAATCACCATACCTGGAAGGGTTCAAAATCCATGTGGATCTGGCACCTGGGGGCATGGGTTAATGGTCAATACCAGTCCTGGGGAATGCTTGGGATCAGTGGGTCTATTCCAACCTTAACAATTCCACAATCCTGCTGCTACCAGTTTAGTTAATATGGATGGTCCTTGGTCAAATTTGGGTGCATTTGCCCATATTTAAAGTAGTCCATTCCAAAAATGCTGTCAGTCACTGGATTGCCACAGAAGTTGGGATCAAGGAGTGTGCCAGACATCAGGGTGTTGCTACTCCACCCCAGCTGCTGGAAACAGCAAATATCAACATTTGTCCTTCATAAGAAGCTTTTCTCAATTGTTTGATATTTTTAGTCCTCACAATGTCCTTTCCCTCTCCACATTATGTTGTTTTGTACCTAAGACACTCACACACCCCATTTTTTATGTGCTCCAGGAGCTGTGAATTCCATGCTGATTCCTGCCGTGCTCTTTCCCGTTTCCTCCCAGCAAGGACATCACTGGTGGCAATGTCCCCATGTCCCACCTGCTCCCAACCCACGTGGCACAAGCAAGAAACTTTAATTATCCTCCAAAACAGGTTTTTTCCAAGGATGGAACACAGCAGAGACCAAAGGGGTCTGTAGCAGCCTCCCAGTCAAAGGTGTGGCCTAAACTGGTGAGGACATCAAGTGCATGGTCTTGGTTTTGTTTACATGACTGAGCCAGGAAGAGAAATTCCTCCAGGCCAATCCATGTCTTTGTGTCCAGCTTCATCCCCAAATTAGTTTTGTTATTATACCGTGCTAGAAATTTGCCTTTGCCTGGAATTTGTCCCCACTCTCCCATTTTTTTTTTTTTTCTTTGTTGCTTAGTATTTCTGTGTGGAAGAAAAGCATGCCCTGCTTCCACCAAGAGGGCAGAGATGGAGACCTGGAGTTGATCTGGTGGAAGGTGGGGGGTTTGGGAACTTTTTTAATGTTGGATTTAAGATCAATTTTAGCCATTATTTGCCATATCAAAGTTTATGAGCTGTGCACAGAAACTTAATTGCATCAGATTTTTCTGTCAGGAGCTGTGCTTTTCTGTCAGATTTTATCTCACAACAAAGAATGGTTCATGCACTGCTGCTGGCACATAAGAATTCATGAGCAGCTGCTGGGGGATAACATTTTCTCCATCAGCTGCTGAACTTTTTACCTGTACAGAGCAGTGTTGCCATTGTGCTAGCACAAGAGTAGGGAAGAAAACACCTGGAAACAACCCCAAAAGGACTCTGTTGCACAGAATTAAGGTCATTCCATAATCATGCTCCATCTAGGCCAATTCCCACCAAAAAAAAATAAAAAAAGAAGTGAGAATAAACTCCTTGATTTTATACATCACTGATGCTGCTATGCAGAGGTGGTGCCATCACACAGCTGTTATCCCTTACACTGAGAAAAAAACTCCTCATTATGTCCCTTCCCCTTGGACACAAGCAGCTGCTGTAGTAAACCCTCAAGATATGCAGCAGAGGGGGAATAAAGCAAATATTCCACGTGGAAAGTTGTCAGTGATGGGAAAATGTCAGTGTGGAAGTCCTGAGCTGGGATGGGTTTGAAAGCAAAACAGAGATGAACGCATGCCATGCACACAGGCAGGAAAGTTGTATTTATTGGGAAAGAATTCTCTCTGATCATTGTGGGGTTTCCCTGGCAGTGGGAAGGGAGAAATTCCCTTCCCTGGGAAGGAAAAGGGATCTGCCACTGGAAGGAATATTGTCAAGAATTGGAACAGGCTGCCCAGGGAGGTGGTGGAGTCCCCACCTCTGGAGGGATTTAGAGCAGCTGGATGTGGCACTTGGGGACATGGGTTAGTGGTGGCTTGTAATTGCTGGGACTCAGGGACATTAAAGGTCTTTTCCAGCCTAAACAATTCCAGGATTCCACAAGAATTCTGTAGGTGTTGCTCCCACCCCAGAGCAAAGTGAGCTCTGCCCTCTCACCAAGCCCTGCACAGTGCGCAATGCAAATGCCAGTTCCTGCCCCAAAGACCTCCCCAGGCTGGAGAGGAGCAATTCCAGGCCTGGCTTGTATTTCCAGGGTGCACCAGGGCTGTTCCCAAGAGCGTATTCCCCATGGGTGTCTCAGGAGATGTGACTGCTCCTATTCACAGCAATAATAGGGACTGAAATGAAATATCAGCGCCCCATCTCATTCAGCATATCTCGATTTCAAATCTGGGTTTTGTAAAGAATATTGAGAGTATAATACAGCCCTCTCAGTAACCTGCTCTGCTTTATTACACTATCCACACAAGTTTTCCATTTTTTATTGAATTGGTCACTCAGTCATACTAAATATGGCAGAAAAAGAACAGGAAATAAAAACGAACCAATAAATAAAAGCAGGGTTTCCAAAGCTCTTCTTACTGAAAGGAAAGCTGGGGAGTTCTTCAGAGTTTATCCAGGAGAAAACCACCTTGCTTAGAATAAAATTGTGCAGTGGAACAGAAAATAAGATGTTACTGCAAATGAAATGTATTCTTTAGTGGCAAAAATTAAAGATGTCATAGAAGATAGGCCTGGGCTGCGTCCATCTCCCCAGCTCTTCCCTGGGAATGATGACAGGATAGAAATGCATGGCCAGCCCAAGCCACCCATCAAGGGGCCTGGCAGGGCCACCAGGTCCCTTTGCCACTCTCCCATCCCTGCTCACCCCGGAGCTTTTTAGTATGTTGGGAAAGTGAAGATGCTTAGTTTGCCGTGACATCTTATTTTCTGTTCTGCTGCACAGTGTTATTTTAACCAGAGCAGCCTGCTCCCAGATAAACCCAGAGGAACTGAATGCCTCTGGAAAATCCTGCACTCCAATGTGTGGGAGTGCATGAGTGCTGGGGAGGGGACAGGGCTGGGACCTGCCGTGGATCCCGGTGGTGTTGTCCTGATTAGGTCTCCATGGAGAAGGATCCATCTGGGCTTAATATGCAGCTTGGAGGGGCATGAAAATGAGGATTCCTCCCTGCTGCACGTGCTTGGGGGGGAATGCTCACCTCTTAATTAAACCCAGACTGGAAGACTCTGTATTCTCTGGAAGGAGTTTGGTGTGGGCTCCATGGGGTCTTTGTCTCACTGGGACACGCAGTGAATATTCCTCTACCCCAAATCCACGTGGATTGGAAAGGTGCTGCTCAATCACCAATCACCATGCAGCACCCAAAAGTGTCCAAAGACCTGCTTTGGCAGGCAGTGCAACACTTCCTTCCTCTCCAGACCCTGACCCTTGGTGGGATATTTAAGGTATCCAATAATTAGTGCTCAGGACATGACCATGAATTCGTGTTCACCTTTGGGTTCTTGGTGTGCATGGGATGTGGGATCATCTCCCAGATCCTGCTCCATTCTTGGCCTCAGGAGCTCCCTGTGCAAAGGATTTCCTTGCTCCAACACCCACTGTGAGAAAACTGTTGCCTTTGATTATTTGAAATATTCAGATTTCATTGATTCTCCAGCAGTTCTTACATTAGTTCTTCCATGACATTTTTCCTGACTGACTGTTCATCATGGACAACTTTTATGGGATGGTGGAACAATTGTCCACTGCATTAGGACTAAAAAAAACCAACTCAGCATGTCATTTCACCAATATATCAAGCCCTCCTTCACACCAGGAATTAAATGGGTGTGAAAAAACACCCACTGTAATTAGCATCTCCAGCTTCACAATTAGGAAATGCCTTTAGGAAAAAGGCAATGCAAAAAGGAAATGCCTTTAGGCCACCAGTGGGTCAGTCTCCGAGCAGAAATCAGTGTCCTTCCCTCAGCTTCATCTCCCTGAGTGTTCAGGTTGGGACAAGAAGCTGCCTGGAGTCCTCCTCCCTGGCCAGCTCTGGTTCTTGGAGTGGGGAGCACCAGAGATCTGAAGAAGTCCATGATCCACCTTCTCCACTTCCCAGCAAAGGTTCAGGTGTTCCCAAAGGTGGTTTTCCAGGTTTCACATGGCATCTAAGGATACCCACAGGCCATATTTCAATTCAATTACAGCCTGGGACAGGAATATTTCACTGCTTTCACCGTCAAACCCAGGTAGATTCAAATTTTGGTTCTCTGCCCAGGAAAACACAGTCCTAATATCCTGATAATATTGCAGAGTTTAGAACAGGGTCCCCCACCTTCCTTTAAACAAATGATGACAGAGATAGACAGTTCTCAAAGCACAAAGAAATAACTTGGGATTGGGATGATGGGATTTGTTACCAGCCCCAAATCAGGGTCTGTAGCCCCTGGACCTTGCACATCTTTCCAGCAGCTGCTTTGGTTGCATCGATTCCCCTGCCTGTAGATTAAAAGCTTTGTTAAAACAAACAATGTTCACCCAAGCACCAGACTCTTGTCTGGGACAATGACAGAACAAATAGTCCCCTCCAGGCACACTTTGAAGTCCTCAAGTCCTCAAAGTCCCTAAACCAGATGGAAAAATCTTCCTTGAACAGCCTTTCTCAGCTAGCACAGCCTAAGCTGGCTGGAATATGATGACCCCCATGATCTCCACCTCTTTTTTGTTTAACTGGGGTGTTCTTTGGCCAGTTCAAACTGGAAGCACTCTGTATTCCTAGAGAAAGGACTCCTGCCTACCCCACAGCTTGGGTCAAACTTTCCCATAAGCACAGACAGGTTTTCTTCCCTATTGTTGGTAATTTAAGTTCCACTTGCTCCTCTCTCAGTGTTTGTGATGTAAATGGGAAACTTTTCATTCAGAAAGACCAAAAGGAAACATTTACTCTTCCTGGGTGTTTCCTCCCAGACTTTTGTAGAAATACCAGTGAAAGTTTACAGGTATTTCTGGTCAACTTCTGGAAATGACTCAGAAGGGCTGGCTCCTTTTTTCACCACCTGTAGCCACCCAACCACATCATCTGCCCCTCTTCCCTGAGCAGCATGGCAATGTGGAACTGAGGCTGTTACAGCTCTTCAGTGGAGTGTGGAGAAGCCTCAACAGCCATCGTCAGCCAGTCTTACTTTGCTACAACAGCAGGTATGAAATGTGTCCTTCCATGGTGCAATTCACCTGGAAACACCAGACTCTTCTCTTCCCACCAGCCAGGTTATAAATCCACCCCCAGTTGTGTGATCAGCACCACCTCATCACTGAAAAGGAGGTGGATGTGGCCCCTGCCTTGAAGTCACCTCTTGCTGGGCAGGCAGAAATGCACTATGGCCCACACAAAGCTGATTGGGATCTTTGGGAACAAAGGAAAACTCTCAGCAAGGTGATTTTTGTGTGGCCAGGTCAGCTGTGGCAGGAGAAGACCGAGTGATGTGGCTTCATGTGGGATATCCTGAGTGACCAGGGTGTCTATCTGCACGGCACTGAACAACAGCAGCAGGAAATCCAGCTGCTGCCTGATAATCCTGATGGGTTTCAGGAGATTCCTGCTTTCCCCTCTCATCCCAGGAGCTGTGGGATGGTTGGGGGATTGAGGGCAGCACATCCCACAGGCTCCATTTCACTTGGGCCTTCTTTGTTCACCCCTGTGCCCCATTGCAGGAGGAAGTTCATCCCTTTCAGAACAACTTCTGGGCAGTATTTATGTTTTTCCAAAGGCAAACACTGCTGGAGAGGGTTACTGTGTGGCAAATCTTTGTGAGTGTCCCTCAAAAGCCACAATTAATATTAATGGCAAATCAAACACCGTCCATGAGAGTCACTCTGGTGTGACAGCCTCAATTTCCAGCCCATGGCACCTTCCCATTCAGCACCTTAATATGGAGCTGACCTTTCCAACAGCTCCAGGAACGAGATCAGCCCTACAGGATGAATAATGGAAGAACTGGGGGTCACCCAGGTGTCTGCAGTGGTCACCAGGGAAGGTGTGGCTGTGGGTGGCTGTGTCCCTTCAGTTCCCCATGACCCCCAGGGTGAGGCACCAGCCCTTCCTGGCCCCGATTCCCCTCCAGATCTCAACCCAACTGCAGGTTCTGGCAGCTCAGGGAACTTGTCCTGAGCCCCAGGCACCAAAACATAGCAGAGCAAGGCCATGAGGAGGTGGCTGGGGCTTCTCCTGAGCTCCCATCAGAGTTCTCCAACAGAATCAGGGCAGAGCCTCCATGTGCCAAGGAAAAACATATATTTTGAGGAAAAGAGGAGGATGTACAGCTCTGCAAGCCTCCCTCACAAGCTGCCCTGGGGGAAGGATGTGCTTTCCATGGCAATGTTTGCTGAGGACACAGCTCTGGAGCCTTCCCTCCCAGGCTGGTGCAGCACTGGCCATGCCACGCTGCCTCCTGCCTTGTTTTGTTTCCTGGTCTCACTGCAAAAGCAGAAGTTTCTTCCTCCATGTCCTTGGTAGCACTATTTCATGGAATGCCAAGGGATGAGGCCGCCCTGAAGCCCCAGAGTGTGAGCTGGAGGGCACAAGGCAGAGTTTTCTCAAAGGAGTGAGTGTCTTTATTATTAATGAGGCAGCAGATCCACTCAGCCTCTCTAAACATGGGGGCTTTTGGGGGAGTGGGACAAGAGGGAGGCAGAGGTCCCAGCATTTATCCCCTGGTAAGGAAAGCTTGGTGAAGGTGAGAACTAGAGAGGTGGAGGACTCAAACTCCAAAATTGTAATGACTCATCATCCATCCTGCCCTCACCAAGCACATCAACTTCCTCCTCAAGCTGTCTGCCAGGGGAGAGGAAGCTCTTCATTATCCCCCATGCTCCCTTCCCCACACCCCCCGCACGAGAAGAAAGAGAGGAGAGATAATGCCTGAAAATACACCAGGAAAAAAAAAATAATAATAATATGGAGCTGTCTCCAAAGAGCTGCTTTCCTTGTGTGGCAGGCGCCTCCTGGATTAACCTTTTGTATACTCAGAAATGGGGAATGAATAATTGAGCAGCGCAGGCATCGCCGCGCTCCCGTCCCACACACGGCTCCATGGCTCCTCACAAAACCCTCTCCAGCAGCACCTTTTAATTGAGATGGATACAGGGGGAGGCACAGACACCGAGCACTGCTCATCTCCTGTGTGCAAATGTAAATCTGTCACCAAAATTTCCTGTGCTGCGTCCAGCGGGTCTCACAAATAGCCACGGATGGTGCTGCAGGAGGGGAGGGATCCTCCCCAGCCCAGTCCACCAGCACAGCCCAGGAAAAGCTTGGGGAGCTCCCTCCAAACTGATCCTGGCAGTCAGATTCCTTCACACAGATCTCTGAGTAACCTGGGCTAGTGGAAGGGGTCCCCACCCATGGCAGGGATGAGCAGGATGAGCTTTAAAGTCCTTCCAACCCAGGCCATTTTATCATTCTATGATTTTGTGTTGATCTCAGTCCTTTCTTTTCCCTGGCTAAGACACACCATCAAGGAATATTTCCTTAGCCCCTGGCAAGAAGTCATTCCCTTGCCCACACTGAAGTGCTTGCAATGGAAGATCTGGGGGAGCAAAAGCCAACCCTGGGAGAGGACAACCCAGAAGAGGCAAAGTGAGTGAAGGCTGGAGACACCTTTTTTTTGGGCTACTGTTCCACTGGAATTACCTCATATACTGTGGCATAGATCATCCCATGCCACCAGGATCAGCCTTTGGGCTGACAAACTCGGTGGGATTGGTTTTCACCTTCCTTGCTCCCCTGAAAAGGGGGAAGGGATCACGAATAGAGTGCCACACTGCCCCTGTGGCTTCACACTGGGCACTGGCACAGCAGTGCCAGGTCTGTCCATGCCAAGCCATCACAGTTTAGAGTCCCAAGGCTTTGGCACAGGAGTGTGGGGTTTGGCTGCCTTCCTCATCCCAGTAATTGCAGAGTCCCTGCCTGAGCAAACCCAGCACAAGTGTCCAGAGGAGGTGTCAAGGTTGTCTTTAGGGAGCATCACAAGTTCCAGTTCAGCATCACCTCTCTGCAGATGGGTGTGGATGAAGGGCAAGGAGACCCTGTGCCATCCCTTCCTGCACAGTTTCTCCCTAGGCAGCCTCAGGTGTGTGCCTGCAGGACTGGAAGCTGCACACCTGAGCATGGATCCCCCAGCACAGCAGCTTTGCCCTGTAACCCTTCAGGCCCTGGTGGCCTGGGCTGTCCTGAGGGTGCACAGGAGAGGCAGCTCTCAGCAGATGCTCTGCCCTGGCTCCCACAGGACAAGCAGTGCCTTTCCCACAATTTCAGGAAGATCCTTTCCCAGTGCAGTGGTATGTGATCCCTGTTGGATGAGCTGCACACACACACATGAGGGCTGACATGTGCTGCTTCCTGTCCCACAAGACTTGGAAGCTCCTGGCATGTTCCTGATTACTGTGGGGACACCTCTGTGACAGCACCTTTGACCCTGTGAGACCTTTAACCCTGTGGCACCCTGGGTTTTTTACACCTTAACAGAGCTCCTTTGGAGAAGGCAGTCAGGAATGATCCCACAGCTTCCTGGCCTGTCCTCTCTGCTCCCTTCCTCACCTTGGGAAGCATCCAAGAAGTCCATCTATGTGTGCAAGCCTGGTGCTTGTGTGCCAACCCTCCCAAACCCTCTGAGAAGTGTTCAGAGGGCTGTGCAAACCCAGGGCACCAAGAATATTCCTCTGTCTGCTCTGGGGTGCCCTGACCCCCAGGGCAGCACTGACTTTGACCCTCATTCATGGAGAAAGTTTCCCAGGATAGACTGGAACCCACCAAAGTGTGAAATAGATTGTAGAGAGCAGTGCAGGTGTGTCACTGGGTGAGAAATTGAGGTTTTGGGGTTTTTAGGATGTTGTGGATGGAAGCAGGATGGAGGGCACAGGGTGCTGTCCTGGGTTTCTTCTTCACCTTCTTCTTCCTCCTTCTCCTTGGCTTTAAGTGGCATTTTGTAATTGGGCAGAAAAGTCCCCATTGCAGCTCTGTGGGATCAGTTATTGGGTTAAAAGATAAAATAATCCAGGTGTCAGCTCTTCATTGGATAGTTTAGTCTTAAAAGACCTTGGAACAAGAGATTGTTGGGCATTTTGTGCCTTCTAATGAAAAGCTGCTGAACTCACAGTAACAAGACTTTTACTGATAAATAATAAACAGCTGAGTCCAAACATGAACTATGTCTCAAGTGCCTTCAGTCCAGCCCCAGAGGAACCCACAACTGAAACCCCCACAGAGGGCCATGGAAGTAGGGTGTGAGGGCCATCAGAATCTGTTTACCTTTGAAAATGCTTATAATGGTCTCATCTGTCTCTAGTTCCCTTTTCTTTGGTCAACACAGCAGGCATTTGCCTTCATAATTCTTTATTTCTAGAATTAGCACAGACATAGACAACGGAAAAGGAAGAGAGAGCCCATAAACACAGAATTTCTGCCAAAAGCTTTTTGCTGGCCCACCACATTCACAGACTTGCTTTCCACCTCTGCAAAAAAGAGCCAAAACCCTGGTATGAGTCACAGGCCAGGCAGCCCTAGTTTGGCTCTCCAGGTGTCTGCTGGGGACTACCTGGGTCAATTTAGGATGCTGCAAAAATGCAGTTCCATTCACTCTGAAGGACTGTCTGCCCTCCATGTGGAGGGTTGATGCCAACCAGGGAGCAAGGCAAAGAGTTTGATTCCACCTCTGCCTTCCCTTGGGAGACAGCATGAGCTGATTTCTAAAGTGTTCACAGCCCAGGAAAAAGAGGCTGCAACCCTAAGGTGGGACAGCTGCAGCCAGGATGGTGTAACTGCACATCTGGGGACTGTGGTTATGGTCTCTGCTCCCTTTCTGCTGCCCCACTACAGGGACTGGTCCCTCCTCTGTCCCCTCCCTTCTGAGCAGGGTTTCAGCTCAGGCTGCCAGGGCGCCAGGGCCACTCAGACCTCCCCATCCTAAAGAGGCCCTGTGCAATTTCATCACCCCCTGCAATGTCAAACTGCAGCTTGCTCTCATCCATCCTTTTCCTCCTAGGACTGCCCAGCCCCTCCCTCCCCAGCACCACTGGAGCAAGCTTCCTAAGGTGAATTAACCACATTAAATTTGTCTGTGTTATCTGCACTACCCTGGTGTCGGTTCAGGCGGGGATGATGGATATGGTCCTAACCCGACAGAAATTAGGGAAGTTCACACTGTGTTTTAATAGCAAATGCAGTGATTTGACAGTGAATAATGGAGCTGGTCAGGTTCTATTAGTGGCAGATTAGACCATAATTCAATCTCAAACCTTGCTGGTTTAAGCCTTTCTCACAGACTGTATTAAACCTGACCCAGGTCTGAAGAGGCAGAGTGGAAGTGCTCCGTACAGGGGGACAAGTTTCACCCCACAGGGAGCAGGGGGCAAAGCTGCAGTCAGATCCCAGGGGATCCCACGGGGGCAGCTCAGCCTGGCACCTCCAATTCCAGTGCTCAAACTCACTCCTCTGAGAGAAAATGAGGCTGGAAAAATCTTTCAAGGGGGCATCGTGACAGCGGGCTGCACCCACAGGAGAAGGGGCACAGCCCAACACAGCTGGAATTTCAGGCTGGAATTACTGGGAATGCAGCACAGAGGAGGGACACACAGGGCTGGAGGGGGAGGATACAGGGGGTCCTTAGCAGGAAGGGTACCAAGAGAGGGATGGAGACAATGGAAAGACCAGTGCACCTTGGTGTAGGGTACTGAGTGTCAGTGCTGAAGGAAAGCACCTCTGTGAATGTTGGTGCTTCACAGGCTTGCAGGGAGAATGAAGGGCACAAGGAAGTGCCCTGGGGCGTGGAGAGACAGAAAACCAGGATTTTTTTCAGCAATGGCAAGTCAGGGAAATGTTTCAAGGCATAGCTGAGCACTGCAACACCTGGCTGCCATCCTAAGTAACTCTGGTGTAATTTCCCTGTGGATGGCTTCCTGCAGCTCTTCCTTACCTCATTCCCACAAGCTCTGGCCATAGATTGTTGCCATCTCCTCTTCAAGCTCCAGGCCTGCATTTCAGGCATGTTTTCAGAGTTTCCTCACCCATGGGCCTGCCCTGCCTGGGCTCTGTTTGCTGAATGAGAGCGTGCTTGGGTACCTGACACAGAGCTGTGTGTTCTGATTGAGAGGAGAATGCTGAATTACTTTAGCAATCATTTATTGAGTACCTAAGATACAGAAAACCTAGCAGAGATAACAATGTCCTGCAGATTAAATCCTCCATTAGAGAGACCTCACTCTGTAGTTAGGCTTGTAAACATTTTCCCATCAGTTTTCCCTCAGCCTCCAACCCCCCACGCTGCAAGCTGAGAGAACAGGCAAGAATTTTGAGCATCTGCTCATTACAAGACACCAAAGAGCCCAAAAAAAGCCATGAAATCACTGTCCTGTCTCCCATCAGGCAGAAATCTCCCTATCAGCAGCCTCTCAGCACCCCTGCAGGGCTTTGGCTGACTCTGGTGCTGCAGCACCTTTTGGTCCCTGGGTGCCCAGGCTGGTGGGGTTTGGTGGTGGGCACAGCACCAGGACTGTCCCTTCAGAGGGACACAGCCACAGACACCCTGAGGTGATATCTTGCTTCTCTGCTGCTCTTGTGACACCCAGAATCTGCTGTGTCCTCTCTGATCCCCTCTCCAGGAGTTCACAGGAGCTTTCCCTGGGACAGCTTTTGGAATTCTTTCACCCTGAACTTCAAACTGGAGCCTCTGCAGCAACACACTGGAGAGAGAGAAGCACAGACATTGTGAGGCAGGAGCACAGACAGATACAGAACAGCAGTCAGCTGGGTTTATTTACACTGAACCACAATTCCTGCTCTCTTAGCTCATTGCCAGCTTTGGGGTTTACACCTTGCAGCTCCTGAGTGCAGAAGACAATTTCCACCTGGACAAGGCAGCCTCAGGCTACCAACACAGAGAAGCTGCTGGCCTTGGCAGGACAGATGGAGTCCATTAGCCATGGGCCACCTCTTCTGGTTTGTGAGAGGGCCAGGACCCCAAGGGAACCCCCTGGGAGACACTGGCTCTGACAGGAGATGCAGCAGAGCTTCCAGTAGCTCTGGAAGGGTAGAGGGCTGGGATAAGTGATCCATGGAGCTGGAAAAGTGCTGCTGAATCCCTGCAGGGAAGGAGAGCAGCCCTAGGTGGAGGTCGTATTCTGGAAGGAGCTGCAGCCCCTCTGTGCAGTAGGAAATGCAGAAGACGAGTGGGAGATGGGATTTTTCCCAGAGAACTGATGGAGTGAAGGCAAAGGGGGGGACAGCTCCCAAGAGAATTGATGGAGATATTTCAGTCTCCCCAGGGATAGCAGGGGTGGTTGAAATCCCTCCAGGAGGATATTCCCACATCTTATTCACCTCTGCCTTCTGGGCCACAAGGGCTGGGGCTGCTGTGCTGTTTTCCAGCCAGGACTTGTAGATCTCTCCAGTGGAAAGGCAGAGGGCAGGGATCCTGCTCCAGGACACAGAAACCCCTCTCCACCTCTGGCCCCTGCAGGCAGCCCTGGGAAGGCTCTTTGCTCATCTGTGCAAGGGGAGCAGCACTTCAGGGAGCACTCTGACACCAGCAGGTGACAAGTGTGGCACAAGGGCTGGCTCTTGTCACCACTAATCTGGGAAAGGCTCCTGAGGTCCCCACACTGCAGCTCGTCAGCTGCTGCCTGCTAATTGAGCCTCTCCAGGAGACTCCTCAGCACAGCAGGCACTGCAATTGCTCACCTGGTGCAGACAGCAGCACTAATGAAGGTGTGAGGGTCACAGCCCTCACACCACTCCTGGAGCTCAGGCTTCCTCACCTGCACTTCCTACAGAGGCACAATCGTTTGGTTTATTTTAAACCACATTATGGCTCCTACAACACTGCAGGAAATCTTCCCTAGACGAGCTTCCTGGAGCAGTGGGAATGAATCCCTCACCTCACACCGAGCACCACGGGCTCTGCAGGCTTTTCCTTTTTCACAAGTGCCGCCAGTGCCCTCTGAGAGTGGGAGGAGCAGCAGTTCAGGAGGACCCTCAGACCACATTCCCTCTGAGGCTGTCACAGAGCACCTTCAGCTGAGCTTCCTTCCCTCTGGAATTGTGTGCTGGGACAGCCAAAAGCTGCAGGAGCCACACTGTGGTATTCACATTCTCTGAACAGACAGAGACATAATTCTCTCTCCCACAATTTTTCCTGGGGAAGGCAGTGAGAAAGCTCAGAGAGAGAAGAGAAAACATTTCTTATCTCTACTTGCTGCTCTTGTTGTTTGGCACATATGGAACGTGTTATGGAGATTGTTTACTGAAGAAGGGATTTGTTAATTGGACTCTGGTGGTGATTGTTTGGATTGATTGACCAATTAGGTCAAAGCTGTGTCGTGACTGTCTATAAGGGGTCATGGGTTTTTCTTTAGTATAGAGTTTAGTATAGTATGTAATGTAATATCATATAGCTTAATAAAGCAATTGAACAGCCAGGTGTCCAGGTGGTTCACATATGGCACGTGCCAAATTACCTAAATATTGTACCAACCATGCCTGTCAATAATGGTGTGGTGAGGTGGGAGCTGGAATTCCGTCCCTCCAGGTGGCCATTCCATAAGGGAGAGAAAGGTTATTAATGCTGTGCATTAAAAACCCAGCTTTAGAACAGCACCTAAACATTTCTGTCATAGTCTTGGCGGGACTCTGGAGTCCAAATGGGAGCTCTGGGAGACTGCAAAGGTGGGAGATGGGACAAAAAAATAGCAATTCCATGTCTTATACTGCCCTGTCACTTGTGTAAAGCAGCTTGCACAAAGCAACAGGTCAGTGTGCAGCAATAAGGAACCAACTTCCCACCAGCTCCCCAGACATCCATGCTTCCCCTGAGCCTGAACCTCCCTGAGGACACAAATCCACCTGAGGCCTGACCACTCCCAAAGGCAGGAAGAGGAGGCTGTTTGCATCATGCTTCCATGGCTCTTTTAGGGACTCTCCAGCTCTGTCATCTCCTGGTGCCTCAAGGACCTGGGAAAACATGGAAGAGATGAAAATTAACATCCTAACACCAGCCATAAATGTGTCCACAGGGCTGGTGTGGAGGTAGTCAGTGATGATGCCCGGGTAAAATTTAGTATTTTCACTGGCAGGAATTTTTTGGCAACCCTGATCAGGATCTGTAACACGCTCGGCAGGAGTGCTGTAATTCCTGCTGCTGTTTCCCAGCACTGCAGCAGATACAGGGCTGTTGTAGCCTCTCATGCATCAGGGATCAACTTCATAGCCAGGAAAAAGTGGGATAGGGAATGTAAACTTCCTGCTGCTGCCACCTCTGGCGTATGGGTAAGTCTACTGGGAAGACAGAGGAACACAAGGACTGGTAGGATAGCATTCAGTGGGTTGGGGTTTGGAGGAGTAGGCTGGAAAACAGCCTTTGGAATGCAGAGGTTGCCTTTTGCACAAACACTTCTTCCTGGACTAGTTTTTAGTTTCAGCTTTTAATTGATCCAGCAGATGTTGCAGGTGGGGTTTGTGATGCTTCTTCCCCCTTAAACCTGCAGCCTCCCTAAGGGAGTGCAGCTGGCACCTCCTTAAAGAACAGGCAGTGCTGCTTCTTTAAAACTGATGGAAATTAGAAAATTTCCCATTAAAATCTGGGTGGTTTTCTCCACATCAAAATGTTCACATTTTCCCTATCTGGTGTTTTCTGTCACAAGCAAGTGTGAGCAGATGAAGTCGAGGAAGGTCTGGTGGGCTGGGGAAAGGGGAGATCTCCTGAGCCCCAGGTGCACGTGGCCACTCAGACTTCTGTGGGGACATTAAATGAGCTGAAACCTCCAAAAGAGTGAGACAGGATTTTACTACACTAAATGACACCTGGAAATACTCCTGGAAGGACATGGACAACCTCAGGGTCCATCACTGCAGCCAAATCCACTGACTTGAAAAAGGTGGAGCTTCTTCCTGCTTCTGCTCTAGGGGGAAAAGGGTCAGCTCTGGAAGCACCCACCCTGAGGGACCTTAAAAACAAGAAGTGAAAGGTAAAACCATTGGGAAACACACACTCCTCACCAAACTGACACTGCAGGGGGAAGTCACAATGCAGAACACTTCCCAGGAATCTCTGTGCAGCACAACCCTTCCATCCATGACATGGGAATAATGGTACTGCTCCCACAGCTACAGGACACAAAAAGTGCAAAGAGAATAGTTGTAAATGTGGAGAGAATTAGGCATTTCATGTCCAGAGTCAGTCCCATGAATTGGCAAAGTCCCAATAAATCCCCAAAAGACTGAAGGTGTGACCAAATCAAAAGGTTGCTGAGAAATCACCCGTTCCTGTGCTTCAAGGTTCATCCTCAAGAGATTGCTTTCCCTGGCTGCAGAGACAATATTTCATGGAGTGGGGATACCTGGAGTCAGTCCTCTTGGGACTTGGAATGAGAAAAAAAAAAAGAATCATGTTCAGTGCACTGAAGCATTTCATAACTGAGCTTCAGAAAAAGTCAATCCCAACTATTTTAGTCAGGGCCAGGAGAATTTGAGGTGCACATGGGTGGTCCATGCCAGATGTGCCAGGCCCAGAGGTGACCTCTGAGGGTGTTAATGACTCCAAAAACCTCACTGAAGCAAATTAAGGACCATGCAGCAAATAAAAGATTTTGAAGAGCATTCTGATGTTAAACTGAATTACTCCAAGCTGAGGGCAGTGACAGCAATCCTCATTCTCACTACAGGCAAGAAAACTTAAATCTGTGGGATGATGCTAAAATCATTTGTGAGTTGCACTGATCATTCAGAAGCAGAAACCACCCCTTTGACTGCCAAATATTTCCTGGGAAGATCAGGGAATCCTGATCTGTTCCCCCACCAAAACACTCTCTCCAGCTAACATTGGTGACAAACAAAAGCACTGGGGCTGCTCAGTCTGAAGAGAAGGCGTGGAGACCTCAGAGCACCTTCCAGAATCTGAAGGGGCTAGGAGGAAGCTGGAGAGGGATTCTTCATTAGGAACTGGAGTCACAGGACAAGGAGGGATAGATCAAACTGAAAGAGGGGAAATTTGGTCCTTAAAGACACAAGAAATTTTCCCCTGTGAGGGAGGTGAGGCCCTGGCACAGGGTGCCCAGAGAAGCTGTGGCTGCCCCTGGATCCCTGGAAGTGTCCAAGGCCAGGTTGGACAGGGCTTGGAGCATCCTGGGACAGTGGGAGCTGTCCCTGCCCATGGCAGGGGGTGGGACTGGATGGGCTTTAAGGCCCTCCCAACCCAAACCATGCTATGATCCTCTAATCTACTGTTATTAGAGCCATCCACCCTCATGATTACAAATAAAAATTCTCTCTCCTGAGCCCTTCACCCTTTTTTCACCTTCTGAGGAGCTCTGCCCCCTGCCTGGGTAAAAACCATCTCCAGGGAATAGTTCCCTAACACCAGCAAGGAACCCAGGCGTGGTCAGAAGGGAGGACCCACAGCACCAAACCCAAAGCCTCAGAGAGCAGCACAGTTTTGCTCTTTACTGGTGCAGCTCCAGGAGGATCCAGACAAACCAGGGGCAAGTCCAGAGTAATTTTATCCTAATATGCCTGTCTAAACCACGGATGGCTCTTCAGGAGGGTTCTCCCTCACTTGTTAATTTAATGCTTGATATATAGGAAAAATTAGACATAAAATGTGCCCTGCTGCTTCCTTCACTCCTAATTCCATTTAGAAAATATCTCACGTCTCGACACAAAAATGAACTTAACTGTTTGGAGATGTTTTAGAGCCTGTGTTTTATTTTCAGACAAGTCTGTGTGATTTAGGATCCTTCAGTGAAGTTTACACAGGTCTGATCCCCACATTTCAATCCCAGCCCTGGCCTGGGGGGAGAGACAGGTCTCTGCTGTTTGGATTAAGGAGTGCCTTGGGGTGGGAGGGAGCTTAATGAATATCTCACTCCACCCCTGCCATGGGCAGGGACACCTCCCACTATCCCAGGTAGCTCCAAGCCCTGTCCAGCCTGGCCTCGGACGCTTCCAGGGATGGTGCAGCCACAGCTCCTCTGGGCAAGCTCTTGAAAGACCATGAGGACGTGGACCCGTGCAGGGCTGAATCCCAGAGGACAAAGAGCTGGAGGCAGCTTTAACAGGTGACTTTCTCGAGACTTTAGGCAGGGTAAGCTGCACCCAAAGCCTGCTGCTCCTCCTGCCAGGGGACAGCAAGGCCAGGAAAGCAGATCCTTGCCTCGCCTCCCTCCCGCTTCTCCGAGGCTCTCTAAGCAGCAGCCATGCGCATGTGGTGCCGTGGAGAAGGTGCCTGAAGAGGCAGAGGCAGTTCTGAGTTCCACTGCACGCTTCTGCAGGAGGAGAAGGCAAGGACTACACTGGACCCTCATTAATCCCAGGAGATGAAGACCATGGGACCACAGGAGCTGGTGGGAGCTCCCACATCTGCGCCGCGCCGCGCCGGTGATGCGCGGGAGCCTGGATCCTTCACAGACACTTCTGGGATTTCTTATTAAAAACTGAATTCTTGGGCTGGGCACAAAACAAAAGAAACACGAGGCTTAAAGCATTGTGCAAGAGCCCCAGAAGTGGCCACGGGTCAACACTGTGCCACCAGAGAAGAGAATTCCAGGATACTTACGTCCCTCTCCACTGCTTTGTTTTTCCCATGGCCCGCAAGATGAATGGAGATGTTTCAGCTTGGAGAGCCCAGAGTGGAGATGGTGGGTGAGAAACAAAATCCATCCCTTTTGAAATCCACAGAGTTAAGCATTTGTGAGAAAATGTGTTCTCTGCACTCATCGGGAGGGGAAAGACATAGGGAAGAAGGGAAGAAAAAGAGGGGAAGAGACAATGAGAAAATTCTGGTTTTAATCCTGATGAGCCAAGTGCAGAGGATGGAACCTAAACAGATTTTCTGATCCAAACACAGGGTAAGCTGTGAGGTTTGGTTGCTTTTCCAGGAAAGCTCTGCAGAAAGCAGTCACCCAGTGCCTCCAAATGAAGCACAGAGATCACAGGAAAGGCAATATCCTGGGAGATGTGTGGAAGGACAGTGATGGGGGACAGTGGGGGAACACCTCGTTGTGAAAAGCTTGCATTTCAAAAAGGATGGACTGGTGACAAACCTAGGTTGGGAAGACCAAAAAAAAAAAAAATGTTGGGGCAGATATGTAAAAAATCTGGGTCAACCAGGTGATTAATTGATCAACTGATCAAGTGTTTGATCAATAAAAGAGAGAGGACTGTGCCAAGGACTGGAACGAGGAAGGTGGTAAAAGGAAGGGACAAAGGCTGGGAGAAATCCATTTAAGGAATGCTCAAATTATCTACAATGCCTCTTCTTCAATAAACACATTTAAATCTTGCAGCATTCCCTAATTATTCTAGAGATGGGCCTGGAGTGCCACTTGCCCCAGGCAGTATGAAGTTGTCCATGAAATGCCCATCTTTAGGAGCACAGAAAGTTTTCTGTATTTATGAGGCAGACACCCACTTACTGGGGTTAGTATGTGCTCTGATCAGGAGGAGAGCTGCTACAGCTACATGAATTTATTGATGGTGATTTTTGTCCGACCAAGTATTTCCTTCCCTGGAAAAGTAAATGATCTATGGATGCCATCCAAGCACCCTGGGAGCTGGGCAGGGTGGGACATTAATATCCAAGAAATGAGGTTCAGGCCTCGGTGCTGGTGCTGTTGCAGGGAACTGGAGGCTCCCCAGGCTGCCACAGCAGGGATGGACTTGCCTGCAAAGAGCTGCATCCTGAGAAATGGGGAAGGGGAAGGAAGTTTTCCAGAAGGAAATCTAAGTTGGTGCCACAGACAGCACCAAGTGATCATCACGAGGGTGAGCAATCAATGATCAGTCCAAAATCTGCACTTGTGTCCTTCCTTGAGCACAAAATGAGGCCAGGCAGTTAAACCCCACTGGCCTCTCTGCACAGAACAGAATTCAGAATTCATCACAAATGCAACACCCGAGCAGAAATTCCCAAGTTTGCCTGGCTCCGAGTCCAAACTGCAAAAAGCAGATGCTCAAAGCACCAGTGTTTGCCCAAGGGGTGCAGGCAGGGTACCCTGAGTGTGTATCCATGAGGGGATGCATTCCTGGGGCTGGTGACTGGCTCTGCCTCTGATCCCACTCCCATCTCTCCCAGGGGACCTCGGGAATTGAGATTCCTGGCACCAGGGAACCTCCTGCCTCACACCAGACACCACAACCAGACCAGGCTCACAGACACCAAGCTCCAAAGTAAAGCAAGACAATTTGCAATAAAAGAGTCCCAATATTTGTGAATACATCCGTCCCTCATGCACAGCAGCAGTTAACCAGAGAGCCAGGGAACCACAGAATGGCTGGGGTTGGAAGGGACCATAGAGACCATCTCATTCCAATGCCCTGCCACGGCAGGGACATACCCCAGTTAAAAAAATTAACTCTCAAAAGGAGCTGACACTTCAGGAGTTAAAGACAACAAAAAGTCCAACCTGCCCATGGCCAATGTAGCATTCCCAACAAGCTCCTCTTGCAAAATTAGCCCGACCTCAGCTTCCTCAGCGTTCTTACAGCTCAAACAAACTCAACAGTTTTAAGGAGAATTAGAAGTTTTTCAGCCAGGACGTCTCTCATTCTTCTTTTTTTCTTTCTTTCTTTCTCTGCTCTGTCACAGCATCCAAGAGGTTTTCCAGGTGGGGATGCAGAAAGTGTGTTATCGTTCCTGGGTGAAGAGGAGAAGCAAACAGGAACCTGTGTGACACTCCAAGACAGGGCTGATTAATTTGCAGTTAACATCCGCTCGCTTCATTATCCCTTCATCGGAGCCTGACAAATGTGCAAACAACAATGAAAAATAGAAATTAATAGGAGTATTAGCACTGCATACAACCTGCTATAGATTTAATCCCCACAACAGAACATATGGATGTGTTACACCTTCTTTCTCTGTAATGACCTCATGCCCACCCTCCTGTCCTTGGGCATAAATCTATTTAAATTTAAAGAGATCTATTTATATACACACGTATGTGTGTGTGTGTCTGTGTCTATCCACGTGCATGGGTACACGTGGAGGGGGAGCTTTGCTCATCACTTATCAGCTGAGGCTGGGACTGAACTAAAGCACCTGGAGAATTCCACCTTCTGTTCCCAAAGCCTCAGCAAGGGAAGGGACCTGTGGGGCTCTGTCCCCATTTGGCTCCACACTGAAGGAGGAGGATCAGCACAGGCCAGGAGCAGAGAGAAACACCCTGATGCCACTAAGCACCCACCCATCCTCCTGTCCCCAAGAGAGGAGGCATCAGGGCACTTCTCCTCCTTATTCTAATTTTCACCTCCTTTCCATGGCTTTTGATGCTTGTCTGCTGGGCTGGGAAGGTGTTTTTCACCAGGACATCACGGAGAGCTCACGGAGGAGCTGCGTTTGAGTGGGAAGTGGATGTTGTCCCATTTTTCTGTAGGCATCTCCTCCAGCCCTGCTGCTATTTGAAGAGGAATGTGTGGGCTGGGAGGCCAAGAGGTGATTAAAAAATTATATTAAAGCATGCTTGTGCCAAACCTCTGTAGTCCCTCGAGTCAGGCAATGTCACCGCAACGGAGAGAGAACCCACAGTGGGGAGTTGCCCTGGTGTTTTTCTATCCTCCAGGAAAACCTGAGGGTCTGCAAGGAAACAGGGAATTTCAATCATTGCTGCTTTTCTCACTGAAATCCCCTTGAAAGAAATGCTATTGAAAGAGCTCCTCATCTACCCTTCAAGGTGACCTGCAAATGAGGAAAAATGAGTTTGTGGCCTTATTTTTGGCTGAGTTACGAAGGCCTGGAAAGTTGGCAGGGATTTGAAGCAACCCTGGGATTTAATTTTCTTTCTCTCTATTTTTCTACGGGTTTGGTTGTTTTTTTTTTTTTTTTTCTGCTAGAATGTAGTTCTTGTTTTGCCTGGCACTTGTTGGGCAAAGAGAGAACCTGTGAAATCCAACCATGACAGGGACTGACAATGGTGTACCTGAAAGAAGGACACACAGTCACACCAGCTCCTGGTTTGCCTCCAAAGGAAGAGAGGAAATACTTTTGGCTGCAGGAGGGTTATTTCTAGGTAGGAGAGAAAGCATTTTTTTGGCTTCTGTTGGCCTCTATTTTAACTCCCTGATCTAAGGAAATCTTGGGTGAAAGTAAGGATCTGATAAAGATCTAATTCCCTTTCTTCTTTCAGTGCCTGCTGGGGGAATTTCCATGTAAGTAGGGCTGGAAGGAGCAGGAGGAGAGGGGAAAAACCCTTGTCTATGTCAAGAAAGAAACTGACTCACACTAATAGCTCACAGGGAAGGAAGGAGGCAAACATTAAAATGCCTACACGGAAATTTGGAGAAATTAGAAGCAATTAAACACTCTAAATCAGAGGGCTCTGACCTTGCTAAGGAAGAATACCTGGATGTGGCAGCCAAGAGATAAACCAGGAAAAATAAAACTTGGGCAAGCAGGGAGCAGGGTTCAAACCAGAGAGTTGGTTTGTAAAGTTTTGTCAGGGAGGGGGACAGTGGCCCCCGGGGCCACCACCACGGAGCACATCCCTGACAGGCCATATGAGCCCCAAGCTCCTCACCGACACCAGGGATGGGCATTGGCCCCTGTGCCACCCAGGTGTCCTCAGGCATGGCAGCCCCATGGGTCCCCTCAGCCTCCCCATCCCTGCTGGCTCCCAGTGCCACCCCCAGTGCCACCCCCAGTGCTGGCAGGTGACGAGTGGCAGCAGCTCATTTTCTGTCTCTCGTGTTTATTTCAAAGCCAAAAGAGCCAAAAATACTTGAGGCACCAGTGAGCTGACCCTGCTCTCCTGGGACACCCAAAAGGTTTCAGCATTGTCACTCGCAGGGAGGGGCTGAGCTCTGGTGGCACCACCTCTGACACGCTGGCCAAGCAGCAGCAGTGCCACCCTCCGAGAGAGGGGACAACAGCCAGGGCACAGCAAAGACCTCCTGTTGCCTTCAAACTGATTTTCCCTACACACAGCACCACTACACAACAGCTGGGTCCTCACTTCCCTGGGAATGGAGATCCCTGGTTTTCCAAAGGCCTTGTGGGGTTGGAGAGATTGGCCACCAAAGCTGCCACCAACCAAGGAATTTGCACTGGGGTAGTCTAAAGGACTGGCCACAGCTGTGAGACCAAGTAAAAATATCTGATTTAACTGAATTTCATTTTCATTTTGAATTTTTAATTATTGCTCTTTAGAGGAGGTATCCATCATCCCTTTACTCCAGAGGCCCTCAATTATTCCCACGCCAATTTGAGAGCATTTTTCACAAATCTAAACTTTTCCTGCTGAAAAGCAGGAGGCTGGATCCTGGCCTGGAGCTCCAGAAAAGCAGTGACAGCAAAAGGCAGGACCTGGCTGCTCCCAGGGTCTCCTACCAGGGGCCTGCTCCACCAGGTGGTCCCAGTTCCTCAGGCTTTGCCCTCTCCATGCAAAACCTGAGAAATGTGAGGATGCCAAATACCCATGGGAAGAGCTCCTGGGATGGGAGGCTGAGGAAGAAGGGTTGAGGGAGCAGAGCCCACTCAGGTGCCCACTTATCCCCTGGACACGGAGATCACTGTGTAGCTCTGTTCATTTCACACAGGCATCATTTGGGAAAGCCAAAATAAAGTGATTTACTCACCAACCCTGGCACCAACACCACGCAGGAATTCTCTGAGCGCGGTGGAGGATCGGGAGACAGCGCTAAGGAAAGAGCTGGGGAGCAGCTGAACCCCATCCCCCGTGGGCCAGGAGCTGGGGTGTCATCCAGAAGGAGAAAAAAAACAAATTAAGCAGCACCCTGAAAATTGTTCAAATGGGTCATTAGACACAAGTGCAGGACACCAGCCCAGACAGGATGGGACCACGTTGGAATTCCAGCAGGAATGAGGTTATCAGTCCCTGACAGGTCATTTGAGCCAGGCTGGGCCTCCTCAAGGACCTTCTCTGCTGAGAACCACAACAGCAGCAAGATCCTCCAAAAAGTGCAAGTCCCAAATCAAAAGTCAAGCCACTATTAAAGGAAAGACATTTACAAGATCTAAAACTCTGCTCTGCAGAGGTATTAAGATGTTGGAACTAAACCTGCCTTATTCCCGCTAGTGGTTGCATTTAAAGGAAACCTTTTAAAAGGATTATCTTCAGGAACTCTCTTTCAACAGCCTTCCCTTTAAGAGTCCTTCATGGTGATAGCACTGTTAATTATGCTATGTGATGTGATTATGTATTTGTTCAGGTCTGGCTTGCAAACACGAGGCAGGGGAACATCTGCAGGTGTCACTTCCAGCACGGAGCTGGGAACTCCGGCCTTTGATGTGCAGCGCGGGCGTGTGGGCTCTGTGCAGGGCAGGCACCCACGAGCTGTGCTGGGCTCTGCAGTGCCACCAGCCTGTTTGACCCGGGGGGCATTGCCTGGTGCCTGTCCTTGCACAGGGAGTTTTGGGAAAGGCTGGCGAGGACCCCCTGAGCACCGGCTTGGAGCTCCTTAAGAGCCACCGCCAGGAAAATTCTGTGCAGATCTATATCCGTATCTGGCTGGAGATAAAGACGTATATTTTTATCTGTATATATAGAGGCATTTCCAAATCTGTCTGTCTCTCTATTTACCTTCCTTCAACAAGAAAAAAACAACTTCTTACATAGCTCTTGCCACTGCATTTAAAGCAGAAAAAGAAGTTTTTACACATCCCTACATTCCCGGCCTCGGCAAAGGTGTCCGGGGAATGACGGATGGTTTGGCAGCCTCTGTCTTTGGCCACAAGGCTCATCCTCCCTGGAGCTATTCCTGTGAGGAAGGGCCAGCTCATCCTCTGGGAGCCATTCCTGTGAGGAAGGGCTGTCACACAGAGAGCACAGGGAGAAGGAGGTCACCCCTGTCCCCACCTCACGCCCGGTGAGGCAGAGCCACAGGAAGAGCCCGGCCAGGTGGGGTTGGTTTGGCACTTGGAGGTGTCTGGGGAGAGGTTTAGGTTTGCTCTCTGGCCTCTCTCCTGCAAGGGAATTTGGATCTCAGCTCCAGGTACCATCCAAAATGCAAACAAATATAGCCTTGGTGTCCCTCGGGTTCAGGAGGTCAGAGGCCGCCGGGCTGAGCTGTGCCGAGTGCTTTGTGCCAGAGAGCACCAAAATTTGGGCACCACAGGTACCCCAGCCCTCCCAAAGGACACGTGCTGGCAATTTAGGGAAATATTTTACATTTAAATCCAGATGTTCTGCTCCAATTCAGTGGTCGGGTATCACCTATATGGTGCATATCTGCAGCATGGGCAGGCTGGCTGGGTGGTTAAATCTGGGGCCGTGGATGTATGAATGTTGTAAATAGCTGTACAATATGTGTGTGTTTTGTTTTAGAGGCAGAGAATGAACTGTTGGTATCACAAAAACACAAGGATGCAGCACATACATGTTGAGCACATGAACCCTGATCTCTATATATTGTATATATACATATAGATTCATCTCTAACACCTATACTACATATATTATTTATAGATATACACAGACATTTTTTTCCCAACTAAACCATTTTCTTTTTTCACATTGCTAATTTACTCAGAGTCTGGAGCATAAAAGAGGAGCTGAGGAGAGGAGGAGAAGGGAAACTTCACTTTACCTACTCCAGCTGAATCTCATATAATTTCTTTTTTTTAAGGAAACTTCATTGTATATTCCAGAAAAGTATATTGGTGGGGTAGGTTTACCAGAGGCAGAGAGAATGTGCAGGGAGTGAGAAAGTGAATTGATGGATGGATGGTTAAATGAATATAAATGAACTGATACCTTTACAGGAAAATAACATTTCTTTTCTTTTTTTTTTATTCTATAGATCAGTGGGTTTTGTATCTGTAATTCTTTCATATCAGCAAAGAGGAAATAAACTCCCATGTAAATCATTTTCCCCCCATCTGGAAGCATATTAAAAGCATGCTTTTTTTTTTTTTTTTCTTTTAAGCAGAGCCTTTTTTTCCCCCTATTTGCTTATCGGTTCATCCACCATTACATTTTAAATGAAATTGCAAGACCCCCCTCTCCTCCTTTCTCCCCCACCCCCCCGCCTCCCAAATTCCGGGCTGATGTCGGAAAGAGGGAATCGGCCTCTCCCATGCTTTAGAATAACTGACCTAGATTCAATTACAGATAGACCCGGCGGAGAGGACGGCACCTCGCTGCCTTCTCAGGGGTCTCTTAAAAAAAATTTAAAAATCAAAAAATGGCAGAAAATAGGAAAGTAAAACACCCCAAAAAAGAGGAGAAGAAAAACGGGGAGCAACAGACAAACAGACGCTTCCCACCAAGGGCTGCGGGCTCCCGAGCATCCCTCGCCCCGCCGGAGCCCAGCAGCGCCCGCACCGACGGCGCGACCCCGCCGCTGTCCCAGCGGCAGCTACGAGGGATGCTCGCCCTCCCCGAGCGCGATTTTTGGGGGCTCCCCTCGGGAAGGACAGCTTTTGGGAGGCGGGGGAGCCTCGCGGTTGTGCCCGCAGCTTCCCGGGCGGGAGCGAGGGACCGGCGGGAGCAGCGCGGCGCTGCCTCCCTCCCTCCTTCCTTCCTTTCTTCCCTTCCCCCGGGAGCCGGCCGGGATCGGGGGGTCCCGTGCGGCCGCCCCCCACTCCCGGGGGGCTGCGACCGCGCGGGGAGGGAGGAGAAGGGGGGCTCGGGGTGCGCAAGGCTTGTTTCATTTCAAAGTGGGACCGGGGCCGCTCCAGGACGCGCCGCTCGCAAATATAATCTTCATATTCAGTTCAATGGAGTCTCCTTATAATTTACAGCGGAGAGATAAGGCTGGAGGATGCAATGAAAAAAAAAAAAATCTGAAGTCATCCTCTCCCCCCCTGTACTGCGCTGCACCTTGGGCAGCGGAGCAGAATCCAGAATCTCAACTTCTCCCGACATATGTTTCCAGCAGATAAGTAAACAATCTGGACGTGAAATGAAAATTTTAATTAATGCAGTAATGCTATTACACCTCAAGTGTGCAAATCCCATTGCCTTGCACTGTGACAATGGGTGGGGAGGAGGAAAGAAAGCAGACAGACAACAAACCACAAGCAAATTCTAATCTGGGTTTTGCTTTTCACTCGGCTCCAATTGTTTTCATAGTTTGTTTCCTTTGAATTAATCTCATCCTTATATTTCAATAATTACCAGCTACTCATCTCTTCCCCTCTTTCTCACCCACTCAAAGAGCCGGCTCCGGCTCCCTCGCTCTCCTCTTTTAAATTGTGATCAACCTGGATTTAATTTCGGGGCTTTTAGGCGTACACATGTTGCCTTGTTGCAGCGTGGACCTGCACAGACCCTGCACGTTATTTCTTGCTTAGCTTTCCGAACGAGGAGCGTTCAGGAATAATGAAGTATTTTGCCCTAATAAAAAAGGGAAGGAAAAAAAGAGAAAGGAATAATAATAATAATAAAGGCTGCGTTGTCCCTTTGATGTTGGTATAAAACACCCTGACTGGAATAGAGGCGTGTAAAGGGAAAAAAAGAGAGACGAGGAGGTAAAATTAAGGACCGAAAGAGAAAAAAATAATAATAAAAAGGGTAAATTACAGACACATCAAAAGCCCCGAGGCTTCCTCGCTGCGGAGCGCGGTGCAGCACGGGGAGCTCAGCCCGGCGGCACCGGGCTCCTGCAGCCCCCCGAGGGGACAGGGAGCAGCCGGGGCCGGGCTGTCTCTGCCTCCAAATTCTGCGTTTTAGGCATTTGGGATGATTTTGGGATATGTTTTAGGAGAGGCGCTGAGGACGCTGCGGCCGGGGGACCGTGGTGCGGCGCCTGCCCGCGGGAGCCGCTGCCACCCGCAGCCCCGCCGGGTCCCCGGGCCGGGCCGGCCGGTCGGGACCGCTGCGGGAAGAGGAGGAGGAGGAGGAGGAGAGGAGGAGGACGTGTTTCTGATCACCGCTTACTTTTAAACACTACAATCAAGGAATGTAGCCAGGAGGTCGGGCCTGGAATAAAACCGTAAAATCAGAATTGCAATCTTTTTGATGTTTCAAAGTCTCTTTGAATGCCTTTGATACACTCAATAGCAAATTTACTGGGCTATTATCACTAATAAGCAGAAATAAGTAATATCTCTCAGAGACTTCTATGGGCTTAATGTGTCCTTTAAAATAAAGTTTTTTAACATCACTTAATTCCCCTCCTGTCTTTGTCTCTTCTGCAGCAGAGTTCCCTGGCGATCGCACAGCTACACCTGGGCGCCAGCGAGGGCTCTCCCGGTGTCCTCGGCCTCCCGAGACCTTTTCTCCCCTGATGTTTTGTTTATAGCAAGGCCAGAGTGGATAATTTTCAGTGTCTAGGTGGTCCTGCAGGCAGCGAGGAGAGGAGAGGAGAGGAGAGGAAGATGAAGTAGAGGAGCGGAAGAGAAAGAGATAGAGGAGGAGGAAAGGCAGGTAGAAGGCTCGGAGCGGAGAACTCTAGCGCCGTATCGTATCAGCATCTTCGTCGGAAGGAACCAGATAAAGAGACTAGCGAGGCGTCGGCCTCTTCTCTTCTTCTTCTTCTTCTGGCTCTTCTCTGCGCTTCTTTCTCTTCTCTTTCGTTCTCGGTCTCGTTCTTCTCTCTTCCCCCGCACTCCTTTCTCTCCCTGCTACTCTACTTCCTCCTCTCCTTCTACGCGAAATCCTCGACATCTCCTCTCAGCCGACCTCTAATACTCCGCGCTCCCGCGCCGGCGACTCACGAGTAAGCTCCGAAATCAGCACTCTCGCTCACTCTCCTCTATGCTCCTCTCCCTCAGCTCTCGACTCTCCGATCCCGCCGCTGGCACTCATCCGCTACTCGTCCTCGCCGACACCTTTCTCCCTCTCCGCTCACCTCTGCCTCTCCGCCTTCACGCCTGCTCCGTCGCCGGGAAACCGCCCTCCCCTCCCTGCCCCCCCAGAAACTCACCAGAAAATCCGCCCGCAGACAACCTCCAAGCAAAGCCCCCCCCGCCACGCCACTCCCCCTCGCCCCCCTCCCCCCCCCCCTCCCCCCTCCCTTCCCTCTGGTTTCTGTTGCTGCTGTGCGCTTCCCCCTGTCGCTTTCTTCAGCAAAGGGAGGGTGACTCGGGCCCGAGGCCGCGGTGCTCCGCTCCCCGCCCGGCCCCGTTCGGCTCCGCGCTGCCTGCGCGGGGTTCCGCGGGTGCGGGCGAGGCTCCGCAGCGAAGCCCAGCCCGGGACAGCGCCCGGCCGCGCACCCAAGGCGTGGTGCGCATAACCCCTCGGCCTTTGTTTAATGATTTTATTGAAAGAAGGAGACAGTTGTGGGGAAACAGGTTTGACAAGGAGCTGCATTTCCCCCTCGAGGGAATAGCTTTTTTTCACCTCTCTCTCCTCTCTCTCTCTCTCTCTCTCTCTCTCCCCCTCTTTCTTTCTGTTTTTGGTTTCCCTTTGACATCAAAGTCAGTAATCGGTTCATTGCAGTGTCAAGACCATTATTTAATTTATTTATCTCCACGAGTTAAATAGCTACACACCTGCAACCGGGCGGGAGGGTTGGAGGGATAACACGGCGCAGGGAACGGGAACGAAACACGGCGAGCAGAGGCTGCGGAGGGGCGAGCGGGGTGGGAGGGGGACGGCGAGGCAGCGAGAGGAAAAAAGAGAGTGAGAAGCAGGAAGAGAGGGAGAGTAAAGAGAGAGGGAAATAGGAAAAGAGAGAGAGAGGGATGAAGAGAAAGAGAACGGAAGGAGAGAAGGAGAAAGAATTAATAAATAAAGATAAGAAAAAAAGGTTAAAAGGGAAGCAAGAAGGAAGGAAGGAAAAGGGGGGGAGGAGTGAAAGGGGAAAGAAAGGGGGAAAGAAGAAAGAAGAGAGCGAAAGAAAGAAGGAAAGTAGGAAGGAAAGATCCCCGCCAAAGTTTCCAGCCCCGTCTCTCCGCGCTCCCCACCTCGTCCCGGTGTTTCCCCGAGGCCGCGGCCCCACCGAGCGCGTTCTCCCCCGCAGCCGCCGGAGCGGCCCCGAGGGTGTCCGGGCTCAGGGCGTCCGGGGCATCCCCCAAAGCTCAGCCTCGGTGGGGAGCGGGCACGGCCGCGGGGCCCCCGCCTTGCCCCATGAGCGGCGCGGCCCGGGCGGGCCGGGGCCGGCGCTCCCCCCGCCCGGCGCTGCCTCCGACCATTGTCAGCCTAATGCGGGTGGATGTCGGAGGACACTGAGCTATCGGTGTTATCAGCCGGGCTGACAGCGCCTGTCAGCTGGGGTTACATCAGCGCCCGCCGCCGCCGCGCCGCCCCACGCCGACCGCATCCAGCCCCGCGTGTCCCAGCGGATCGTCCCGCGGCTCCCAGGCCCTCCCCAAGCCAGCTCCTTTAATTGTCCTCATTTGTAAGAGCCGTTTTGTCATGCTAAACAAGGCTGGAGCAGCCATTCTAACCTCTCCTTTCAGCCCTTTTCTCCTCTCCCCTTTTGTTTACCTTCGCCTGATCTCTCATTTATTTATCTATCTATTCTTCCCCCGCTTACCCTCCCATTCAAGCCCCATGTATGTTAATTGTGTTACGCCGTTTAATTCTAACATCGGTCTCCAAAGAGCACTTAATGAGCAAAGCACATCCAAACACGCGGCGCTCCGGCTATTCAGCCCCTCCAGACGGATCCTCTGCCTCTTCCTCCTTCCCCTCGTCTCTGCCCCGCGACTCCCTCCCTCCGCCGAGGGCAGAGCACCCCAAACACCGCTAATTGATCCGCACAAATTCCAAACCACCCCCTTCCAGCTCCGCCAAAGCTCCCCTCCCCGCTCCAAATATTCCCTCGCACCGCTAAAAACTTCAACGCCGCAGAGGACAACTTGGGGAAAGCCAAATTCCCCGACGGGATGGGCCGGGCCGGGCCGGGCCGGGGGGAGCAGCCCCCCTCAGCCCCCCGGCTTCGCTCCGCTTCATCCCGTCTCTCCGCAAGTTTTCTCCGCCCGCAGCCGCGTTTCCCCGACGGGCTCCGAGCGGAGCCCGACCCGGCATGGCACGGCACGGCTCCAGAGCCGCGGGGAGAGCCGGGGGCTGCGGGCGGGGGTCGCTCCCGGCGCGGGGGCAGCGCCCGCGGCCCCCTGTGTGGGACGCGGGGCTGCGTCCCCGCACTCACAGCACGCACTTGCCTCGTTTGATGACAGATTGTCTTTATTCAAAACGTCTTTGTTCAACAAATGAAAAGGTTTAACGAGGTAAAATCCTGCCGGATACATCTTAGTTTCTGTTTCTTCTTGCCCAAGACATTGTGAAAACATATTTAAATTGCCATCGGTTTTTATTCGGTTTTTCGTTATTATTATTAGTAGTAGTATTAATTTTTTTACAATTCTACTGCCTGACTTCATACCTGACGCTCTGTCTAAAGTAAACTTAGATCTAGTCTCACTGGATCACACAAATTTAAGGACTATCTGTTTTAAATTAAGCAAACACTATCATAGGTTTTAAATATAAATGTTTCTCCCCGTCTTTTTTTTTCTTTTTTTTTTCTTTTTTAACTTTGAAGAGCCTTTTTTTTCTGACATGAAAAGCAATTTTACCTAGTAGTACGTGGTGGCAAAATATATATATATTTATATATATATAACACAGCTGATCTCGTTTTTCAATGTGCAAAAGGAAAAACAACGAGAGAAAAAAAAAAAAATCAGAGTAAGACCGGGACTTCCCAAAGTCAAGTCCAAGTGACATGAGACCCTGGAGAACTCATAGACATTAAGAGAATAAATAAAAATCGAAACAGCCTCTCTCTCTCTTTTTTTTTTTTTTTTTTTTGTCTTTTTCTCTTTTCCTCCCCGCTTTGTCCCGAAAGAGCAGTTCAAGGTTCGCTTTTCTTTTCTGTTTTTAAACACATTTACAACTCTTACAAGTGCCGGGCTCCTATCTGCCCCCGCGATTGCAGATCCCCCCCGAGCCTGGGGCCAGCTCTCGTGGCGAGCTTTAGGCGAGAGCATCTCCGAGGCAGCGTCCGCGTCTGTCCCGGCCCGGCGGCGGGCGGCAGAGTCCTGGTTCGGGTGGCCTTTTTTGCTCCTGCAGCTTTTATGTACATGCACACACGGAGGAATCCCAGTTCCAGCTGCCGGCCGGGGTGGGGGGCACACGCACGCACACTCACACGCGCCTGTGGGGGTGCGGGTAGGTGGGTGGGTGTTACATGGCAGTCGCGTGTGCTGAAGAATAGGGGTCTATCCCAGTCTTGGTCATGCCTGGGAATAATATGTAGGCAACTGGAGGTTGCAAACTGGAAGCCGACCAAGCGGTACAGTTACATGGCACGACATAGCCCGGGTTAGTTGGCGAGGGGTGAGTGTGGGTGTGTTGGCTGGGGCAGCTCAAGCTGCCGAACGCCCCGTTCTGGTATCCCAAGGTGGAGGCGTAGGGCAGGGTGCTGGTGGCTAAGGTGTGAGGAACCTCAGTCATCTTCTGAATGGCGCTGGAGCTGAACTGGCTGGGGTCAAGTAAGGAGTAAGGTGCTGAGGTGGGAGGCAGGAAAGCCCTGGCCTTCTCCGGGGAGCTCAGCAGCGAGTCAGTGGCCCCCACGGGAAGCCCGGCGGCCTTTAAGGGATCTGTTTCCCCGAGGTAAGGCAAAGGGAAGACATACCTGTCCTTTTTCAGCAGGTTCTTGGGCTTGCGCCGGGGCCGGTACTTGTAGTCGGGATGCTCCTTCATGTGCTGCGCCCGCAGCCGCTTGGCCTCGTCGATGTACGGGCGCTTCTCCGCCTCGGAGAGCAACTTCCACTCCGCGCCCAGCCGCTTGCTAATCTCCGAGTTGTGCATTTTGGGGTTCTCCTGGGCCATCTTACGCCGTTGGCCGCGGGACCACACCATGAAGGCGTTCATGGGGCGCTTGATGTGGTCGCTGGGCTTGGACATGCTTCGGCCGGGCGGGCGGGCGGGCGGGCGGCTCTGCGGGGCGCGGCGAGGCGGCTGGAGGCGCCGGACGGCGGCGGCAGGACGACGAGGAGGAGGAGGAGGAGGAGGAGGAAGAACGGCGGGAGAAGGCCGGAGGAGCCGGAGGAGCGGCAGGAGCGGGCTCAGCTGATCATCACAGGTCCTCCGCCAAGGCCGTCCCCGGCGGGAGCCGTGCCGGGGCGGGGCGCGGAGCAGCGCGGAGCGGCGCGGAGCGGAGGCCCGCGGGGCCCGGCGGGCACTAGGCGGGCGGGGAGCCGCCGGGCGCAGCACCGGGCCGGCGGTGGGGACGCGGGGCGGTGCGGGGCAGTTCAAAGGCGCGGGGCTGCGGCGGGCAGGCTGACATAGCGGCAGGGCGGTCACAGTGCGGCCGGGCGCCCAATCAGCGCGGAGGGGGCCCGCTTAAAAAGAGAGGGAGAGAGGAAGGGCGAGAGGAAGAGGAGGGGAGGGGACAGAAGAGGGAGGAGGAAGGAAGGAGGGGACAGGAGGAACCCCCACCCCACCCCCACCCCGCCTTCTAACGCGCGGATTAAAAGGAAAGCTTTTGTGAGTTGCTGCGCTAATAGCAGCTGTGGAGGAAGGGGGAAGGAGAAGGGGGTCGTCCCCATCTTCCTCATCCTCCCTCATCCCTGGGGTGCGCGGAGCGGGGCCGGTCCCGGCGCCCTCCAGGCTCCGCCGCCGCCGTCGGGGCTGCTAGCGCTGCGCTCCGCCGTGCGCCCACCGCTGTCCGCTTCCCCCGCTGCCCCCGCCTTCCCCGCGCTCCCGGCCGCTCTCTCGCTTCCCCAGCCCCCGCCTTCCCCGCTCCGCAGCCCCGCTTAACCCCGGGAGCCGGCCCGCGTCCCGGCTTGCTTTGAATAATTGCCTGCCTCCCGCGAAACGCCCGTGGGGAAAATATTTATTAAATGGAAACAATTGTCCCGGTTCCCGGGGGGGACCGCGTTTGTTCCGGGCTTATTGGTTTTTAGCACCTGCTTTGGTTAACAAACCTGCTCCGAAAAAGCCCCCCCGGGCCGCCCCCTGCCCCCGCCCGCCCGCGTCCGACAGCGACCGGGGAGAGAAACGAGATGTCGGGGGGGGCTCCCGGCACGGGCTGGGGGCGCCCGGCCCGGCCCCTCCGGGGTCCCCCCGCTCCTCTCCGCCCGAAACTTCGCCTCCTGCCCGAGGGGAGCCGCCGCCGCGGGCCGCTCCGTGCCGGGCCGCCGCTCCCGGGGGGCTCTCGGCTCCCCCATCCCGTCCAAATAATATTAACAATAATAATAATAGAATAAACCACCTTCGCCCTTATTTCCTCCTTCTTCGCAATAAATGACTTTCGTTTCCCGGCAGAGCCCTGTGCGTGCTGAGCCGGGGAGGAGGAGAAGGAAGATGAGGAGGAAGAAGAAGAAAGGGGCCAAGGATGTGGAGTCTGCTCACCTGGACGGGGCCGGTAGCGCCCCAATCTTTGACTCTGCTACCGCCGGCTCCGTCCCAGAGGCTTTTTTCGTTGCGCCCAGAAATGCGCCGCGAATTTCCCAGCCCGCACCAGGACCCCCTTGCCCAGAGCGGGGGCGGCGGGCGGGACCTCCCCGGGCGGGATCCTCCCGCCACGGCACCGCTTCTTCCTCAGGGAAATTTGTCCCCATCCCAGGGTGGGATTCCCCCGGGCTCCTCCCCACCCCCAGCAGCGCTGATGTTCATATGGGACCCGCAAACAATAAAAGGTGGGTGTAGGGGGCCCCTTCCTGCAGCTGTCCCCACAGGGTCACCTGCGACTTGGCCCCCCGTTCTCGGGGACCTCCGTGCCACGCGTGGTCCCGGTGACACGGCGGGACGGTCGCCACGGGCAGGGGCTGGGGTGCCCGAGCGCTGCTCGCTCCGACAGGCACCCGTGGGCTTGGCCGTGGCCGTGGCCGTGGTAGGGTGACAGGGGTGGAAACTTCTTTTTTACCCCACTTTTTCCGTGGAAACAGAGCTATCGGCATCTGCGGGGGAAGCCGCCTGGAGCCGCTGCCCCGCTCCTCAGCACCGCGTGCTTTCCCCTCCGACGGCAAAAATACAAAACTCCTTTCGCTTTTATTGTTTCTTTTCGAATTCTTCGAAGGATGGGGAGAAATTGTATCACTCGTCATCCCTCGGCAAGATTAAACGAGAGGAGCCGGGCGTCGTTGTCAAAAAATCCGGGTAGCAAATGGTTCGGGAGGGAGCGATGGCTCGCAGGCTCTGCCTGCTCCCGAAAAGTCTTTCCAATCAGTTAATGCTGCTTCGCAATATTAATGATAAAAAATCGGCAGCCCGGCTTTCATTGGCTGCTGCCTCGCCGTGCTGCAGCACACACGCTCCATCAGCTCGGGGCATTTCGGGCTCCGGTTTGTTCATTTACATCCCATAAGTGCCCTCGCTTTAAAAAAAAAAAAAAAAATAGGAAAAGAAAGATTTCCTTCGAGATTCCAACGCTTCCATCCTTAAATACTTAAATGCTTCCATTTCCCCCCACTAAATCCTTTGTCCTGGAAGGGTATCTGTTGCAGTTGTAGAGCCCCTCGGTTGGATTTTATAAACTTTGTACCCTTTTCGGGGTTTGGGTTTTTTTTTTCCTTGGAGAAGGCAGCAATTTGCAGGGCGGCGACTGAAATCCATTTCTCCTCACCAGCTTGTTTAGACACCAAAACTAATGGTGCGATTATTATTCCTGAATGATATCATGGTAATGCAGAGAGATAAGAATGGCCTGATAGGGGAACATTAAAATTATATTCTTGGAGATGGTTCATTTGGAGGAACTTTAAATTAGATGAGATCATGTAGCCCGAGATCCAGTATCAGCATAAATAGAGCTGTATTTCTGCCTTCAGCCTCCTCCTCCTCCTCCTCCTCCTCGCGGGAATCACGGTCGGGTTTGCAACTACCAAAAGTGAGAGGTGAAGAGCACCTAGAATTTGAAAATACCCCCGATCCAAACTTTATTTAGGAAATAATGGATCTTTAAATAACTTTATTATTTTTATGCTTCAGGCGCTGGGAAAGGGAGGGGATTTTTAATTGATTTTTAATTGAAGGAAGCACGTTTTGGAAAGGCTTCCAGGTTTCTGGGGCTTTTCAGAGGCACGGAGGACTCAGGTCCTGCTTGTTGTTCTGTGGGACCTGGTGAGATTCCCACCACCAGGAATGCTTTTTCCAAATACCCAGAATCAGCTCAGTGCACAGAATCCCACCTGGCATTGCCAGGGATGATTTTATTCCTGCTTTTCCCCTCATATCTGGTTATTTTACATGCAAGTGCTCACATACATTTTGTTATGCATGTGCCACATATTAAAAAAGACCCTTTTAATCACATGCCATCAAATAATATTTTCTGGGAGAGATATATGGAAAATACATGCACAGAGCAGCTCATCCGGGCAGCAGCACTGATGTGTTCACAGATACTGTGCAGAACAGACTGGATACTTACAGGTTATTCTTTCTGCATCTTTACAGTGTTTCTTGCTCAATTTCATCCCCCCAACCCTGAAAAAGGCATTTCTTCAACTCCAGCTATGAACAGTTACAGGACGCGGAGAGATTTAATGGAGCAGGTCACTGCCCTGCGCAGCCCTGACAGAAGAGGGGAGCAGTGATGGATGTGGCAGATTGGATCATCCCACGAGCTGCTTGCTCACTCTGGCCAACAAGAGATACTTCCTGGGAAGGCACCACCCTCCTGGGCAATAACTTGCTTCAAAACTAAAGATTCCCCCCGGATTAGGACCCGAGGCAGAAGTTTACAGCCCTTTCCCAACTTTATTTTTATCCTGCACATTTTATCCGTGTGTGATTGCCATCCCACCCCTTCCCTTAGCACAGTGCTCTGTGTGTTTAGTTCATTCCTCACAGGTGATCTGTTCACCGCCCTTTTGCAGTACCATTTAAATTTGTGGCTCGCTGCTAATGAGGAAAGTGATGGATATTTGCAGGGATTTCCCTCCTGGCTCGGGCTCCCTGCAGGTGACAATCCTGAGGTGTGGCAGTCACCCTGGGGAGCCACCAGTGCTGTGACACCTGTGCTCTGTTCCCTCAGTGAGCAGGTCCAGTGCTCTTCACTGGCGTGAAGGTCCTGATCAGTGAGCCAGTGCAATTTTATGACAGAAAAAATATGCCTCAAACTCTACCAGCCTTCGCAGAGCACCAAATTCAGCATGGTTACAGAATTACAGAATCACAGAAGGGTTTGGGCTGGAAGGAACCTTTAAAGGTCATCGACCCCAAGCTCTTTACAATGAGCTGGGACACCTTTCACTACAGCAGGTTGTGCAGAGCCCCATGCAACTTCAATGTTTCCAGGAATGTGGTGTCCACCACCTTTCTGGCAACCTGTGCCAGGGCCTCACCACCACCCTCATTGTGAAAATCTTCTTCCCTCTGTCTCTCTGACACCTCCAGCTCTCTGTGTGTCGCTGTGTGGAAGTGCTGCAGTGAGCAGTGAGAGTGCAGCCAGGCCAGCAGCCTCCTCTGGTGACATTGTGAGGGCACCACGCTGTGGCAGAGAGCACCAAAACTGCCCCCATGGAATCAGGCAGCAGCTTGGACCCCATGGAATCCACAAAGAGTCTCTGGGTGCCATCCTGCTGGGGACTCCTGAGGCAGTGCCACCTCTGTGCCATCTTCCCTCAGCAACTTTAGCAGCTAAACAATGAGTGACTGAAGAGCTGTTCATCCATCCCAGGGTGAGAAATGGGATTGGCATTCTCCTCCCACTGGCATTCCCCTCCCATCCTGCAGAACCCCACGGGTGCATCAGCCCACCTGCCTAGGGAAGGGTCCCTGCAGACCCCCCTGGATTTTGCTTCCCCTGCAGCAGCAGCAGCAGCAGCAGCAGGAGGCAGAGCTGATGATTCTCTGCAGTAAATAAGTGTATTCACTGTGGCCATGGGTGTAAACCTGGGGGCTTGACACGGCATTGACTTCCCAGATATTGTGTGGCCAGGGAGCCTCAGTCATTGTCAGCAGCATGAAGGGAAGGATAAAGGACCTGAGCTCAGGAGTGCAGAGCAGGCTTGTAAGGAGAGGCAGTATCTTTTATTAGACCAACTGATACAGTCAGAAAAAAAAAAACCCAGACAGGTTTTCAGGCACAGGAGCTCTGAAATAGAAGCAACAACTTTCAAGAAAAGTGCCAAGGCTGAACTGTTTATCTCCCACACTTCCCCACCTCTGTTCCTGGAGGGGCTGACGGCTTCATCGCCGAGATCCAGGGGTTCTCCCTGGGCAGGGATGAAGCTGTGGAATGGGATTGCTCCCTGTGGTCCAGCCATCCTCCCTGGGCAGGAGTGGAGCTGTGGAAAGGGATTGCTCCCTGTGGTCCAGCCATCCTCCCTGCCTGGGATGGAGCTCTGCAGTGGGATTGCTCCCTGTGATCCAGCCATCCTCTCTGGGCAGGATGGAGCTCTGCTGTGGGATTCATCACTGTGATCCAGGTGTCCTGCCTGGGCAGGGATGGAGCTCTGGAAAGGGATTCCTCCCTGTGATCCAGGTGTTCTCCCTGGGCTGGGATGGAGCTCTGCAGTGGGATTGCTCCCTGTGATCCAGGTGTCCTCCAGGTGAGGTGATCCAGGTGAGCTCTGGAGCCTCTTTATTCTGGATGGCTGATATGAAAGAAGCCTGTGGAAAGAATGTGCTCAGGCAGACATGACCAACTCCATGTTCTGCAAAAGGAGAATACACCTAAAACATTGAGTTGCTGTGTTTCTAACACAGATAACACAAGCAGTGGAGATCTGGCTACCATGTGAATGTATGGAGGAAAATACTCATTCTAGTGATTTGTGTGCTCTCAACACCAGTTCAAAGGCTCAGGATTCCTGCAAATCTGTGTCTTGTCCCCGAGTAGCACATTTTGTGTTTGGATATCTGAACGAGACCAATGCTGTTTAAAACCAGCCACCACCAATGTCCCTGAGAGTCAAGGTTCCAGAGCCTCAGAACCATCTGTTGCTTTAGTGAAGTGTGGTTAAATTCATGTCCACTCCATTTATTTTGGATCTGTCAGCCTCACACACAAGGTGGAGGAGGATTTTTCTGCCCTGTTTGGTCAGTGTGTCCCCTCTTGGGAACATCTGCCCCCTCAAACGCAGCCAGGCCCTCAGCACAGTCAAGCTTCCCACCTAAATAAACCAAACCATACAAGAGCCAAAAAGTTTCTTCCCTGCTCTTCTCACAGACCCTGATGTGGCAGAAACACAAAGCCTGTGAGAAGGCAGCCCCTGACACCCATCAAAGAGCTGATAAACAGCCAATCTGTCCTACTGGAAAGTCTCCAGACCTCTCCTCACTACTCCCACAACTCACCGTTCTCAGGGTGAAATTCCAGGGGTGGGTTGGGGTATTTTAAGCACTGAAGACCACTTTTTCCCCATAACACATTCCTAGGATAATGGGAATGCTGGGAATTCCCAGGACCACCCATGGCTGCCTGCCATAATCCTGGAGAAGTAATTTGTCACGTGGTCCAAAATTATCTGGAAAATCTCCAGAGCAGCTAGGATTTAAGCATGTTGTTCAGGTCCTGGATTGCTGGAGAAGAACCACAGCTATGAGAGATTCTCCAGCAGGCAGGAGATGCTCCATGGCAGTAAGGGACAACCAGAAGTGACAGATGCTCTTGTGCCTCACGCCTGATTCCCTCTGTGCAGAGCACGTCGAACGTTCCGGTGCTGTTGGCAGAACCAAGCCTGTGTGGCAAGCACAGCTTGGGGTTAAACTGGTGAAACCAGGCCTGAGCAGCCACTCAGTGCTGCTGTTCTCTGAAAACTCAGCTCTGCCACTGACCTCACTGAGTGAGCCAGCTCTGGGAAAAAAAACCACAGGGCACGTATCCACCCAGGCAGGCAGAAAAGGCAGCGGCTTCCATCCAAATGCTGCTTTACAGGAGCCCAGATGCCTCTGAGATGTCTTTTGTTCCTTGCCAGAGGTTTGTGGTGGCATCTTGGAGCAAAGCTCCTGGCTGGCTCATCCCCAGCCTGGGAACTGCCCTCAGAGGCTCAGCAGAACAGCAGCAGGGAAGGTGTCCACACGCTGCACGTAGGCTTTGTGCAGAGCTGCTCTTTGCTCCGAGCTCTCAGCTGGCAGTCAAATGCCCTGGCAGAGATCAGGGTCTGGTGGGGAGGCAGCAGTGGGTGCCCAGCAGGGAGGGGAAGAGCCCCCAGAGCCCTCTGCAGGCCTGCAGGAGCCATTCCTCAGAGAAGCAGCAGGGCTGTGGTCTCCAGCCATGCAAAGGTCCCCAGAACCCTCCTGGGCATGGGAGTGAGCTCCTGCCCAGCAAAACTGGGAAATTAGTCTGGAGAGCCAGGAGAGAGGGAACCTTCACTCCAGACTCCAAAAAATGAGTCCCCCAGAGGGATGGAGGCAGCAAACATTAGGATGAAGTAGTCCCAAGTCCTTCCAGACATTTGGAGATCCCCTTTGGTGGGGTTGCATCTTGGCTGAGATCCACCAGCCCCGCTGCAGGACTGACATGAGGGCTGGGAGCAGAGCTGCCTCAGTTTGGAGCTTCCAAAGGAATTCCTGGTTTGTGCTGGACATGCCCTCTCCTGCCCTCCCCAGCCTGGTCCTGCTCATTCCACCACAGCATCCCTGACTCAGGGCCCTTCTTCCCTGGCAAACAGATCCCTCCCTCCACAGGAAACTTTGGGGGAAGTTTCAGGAACTAACTTTGGGGGATGGAGCAGATTGTATGATCATGGCTTGAGGAAATTATTATATTTTTAATTGAATTTTGTGTGCTATGCACAGATACTACAGTAGTGGGCCCTTTATCAATTGTTAACACGAATACTAATGAATACTAATGCTAATCATTTGTTTCTGGAAACAAATACAAAGATATTTGATGGGAGAGGGGAAAAAAAAAAAAAAACCTCTCTGAATTTTAACACCAAAAATAATGAAATGCATTTCAGGCCGGTGGTGGCAGAAGACAAAACCCCAGAGTTACAATCTGGTGACACTGAACGTGAGATGCTCGCATGAACCACTCCGAAAATGACTCAAGGAACAACTCCAACATCCTTGGCCCAAAACTGCAGCGGAGCCACGTGAAGGTAAAGGCTGCAGGGCACAGCCACGGCTGCTCCTCCGGAGTCCTGCGGGGACCAGGACAGGGACAGGGACGGCTCGGTGCCCACGGAGCGATGCGGCCGCCCCGTTCTTTATCCCCCGCGCTGATTTACAAGGCGCCCATCTCCCTCCAGCAGCTGCTGGTGCTTTACGAGGTTTGCAGATGAAAGCCAACGCAATTTCCACCCACCCACCCCAAACGGGAAGGAGCGCTCTGTAACCCTTTCCTAACCCTGGAGCCAGGGATTCTGCGGGGAGCAATTTAGCCGGCAGGAGATTCCAGGAAGGGCAATTAATGAAAGGCTTGGATGAAGCTTGTCTTGTATCTCGTTCCAAACACGGCCATAGAGGTTTGCACTGGGGCGGGGGAGGCAAACGTTAAAGGCAGGGCCTGCTCTGGAGCACACCCAGTCTGCAGCACCTGCGAATTTCTCCCCCGGGATAAATAACTGAGGTATCTCCGTCACTCGAGGCTGTTCAAATTATTCATAGCAAATAAATTACCAGGTGTATTTAGTCTGTTGTCGTGTCCCCCCCCCCACCCTTTTCCTACCCGCTCATGAATCACTTGGAAATAGATTCTGATTTCTGCAAGTGTGTCTATTAGTCATGATAAGGAGCTGTGGCACAGCTCAGGCAAAGGCAGGTGGCCCATGGCTCATTACTGGCCTTGAGTCTACATCCCAGTGGTGATTCAGCTCCTGCTTCCGAGGCCGACTGCCGTTTTCCCCCCTTCCTTTCAACGAGCGATGGGAGCAAGAGGAAGGACACGGCAGAGATGCTCAGCACAAACCTGCTCAGGCAGGCAGGAATCCCCTGCTTCTCCAGCTAATGGGGCTGCTCCAGCACAGCCCATGACCCCTGTGGGGTTGGTGGTCCTGGCCAATGCCACTCTGACCCAGAGGAGTGTCCGTATCCACCGGGGCACCCCACATCTGTGGCCAACCAGCGCTGCCCGGGCATCCCCGAGACTCGGCATTCCTGCAAGGCGTCCTCCACTGCCGGCCAGAACATTCCTGGGAGGATGCACCAAGAGCGTATCATTCCCTCCCGTGGCAGGGTCAGCCTCGCCCCAGGCTGTGCCCACGGGGAGCAGAGGATTCCCCATCTCCTGTGCTCCAGCCCTTGGCCTCTGGGGCAATTCCCGCCCAGACAGACAGAAATAGGCTGCCCTGGTGCCGTTCCAGCGTTGCGCTGGCTGCGGATGGAGGGAAAACTTGTTACGGCCGGAGTGCGACTGGCAGGGCCAACCTGGGCAGCCCGGAGAGGTGAGGGGATGCAGGTGGGAGGGGAGGAGGAGGAGCTGTGGCCTCCCTTCCTCTGCGGCACGTGGCGCTCCGGTTCCAGGGAAAGGGAGACGTGTCTGATTACCGGGCAAACAATAGTGAGCAGCGCTGTTTAAACACATCCAATTACCGCTGTTATTCAGTGGGCAGAGGCCGACGCGAGAATGCAAACACAGGGAGAGCAGAGAGGTCTCTGCCTGGGAAAGCCGTAGGAGCCTTGTAACTCTCCCGTCTGAAAAGGGATTTAATCAGCAGCTGCTCATTGGCAGGGCGAGGAGGAAGAATGAGCGCTTTGTGCACGGCGCTGACTTTTCCCACTCCCTGGGGCACGCAGATAACTCCCCTGATCACCTCCCTCCCCTGGGAAGCGCTGCTTGATGGCACAGATCGGGCTGCTCCGGCCAGCCAAACACCGCCCGGGGCATCAGCCCGGGAGAAACATCTTCATTTCCCTCTGCTGCTCCGACTCTGCTGCCATCCAGAGGTTTCTGATGACCCGGAGATCCTTCCAGATATCCCACCTGGGGTGCTGGGGATGGAGGACTCTCCACCACCCTACCCAGACCGTGCCATCCTCTCCTCTCCCAGCTGGTGCTGGGGTTAGCCCTGCAGTTTGGCCTCTGTGGCTCCTGCCCAGGAGGAAACATGGAGTTTTTAGACCAAAGAAGTTGCCAGTGGCCAGTTTCACCGGTATCAAGGGAACTTAGCATCAGTCAGCTCGGTGCATCCCTTCCTGCTGCAGTGACACGAGCAGCAGTGAAACGAGTCTCTCACGGCCTCATTCCGCCTCTGTCATCCACTTCTCCAGCCCTGGCGTCCCTAAATGCCAGCGGAGCCCTTTCGGAGAGAGGAGCCCCACCTCAGCCCGAAGGACTCCAGCTGACCCCTCGGCACGGGGAAGGTTCACTGCAGGCGAGCAAACCGGTCCCACGTGCTCCCCAAACGGAAGAATTCCCCCGATTTTATAGGATTAACGCTCTCACCAGAATCACAGGTGATTATTGCTCCCTTCGGTGCTTTCACATGGCTTGGAATAACGCCCCAGGGATCCATAACAATTAACCGGCCTCAGCATCTCACTCTGCCGTCAGTCAGAGACGCAGGAGGAGAGATCCTCCAAAATGAACCGAAAGCAGAGGGAATAAGCAGTTTAGTCCTTTTCTTTGCTGTTATTCCCACGTTAACACCGGAGTTTCCCCCCCGTGGGATGACAACAATTTCTGCTTGAGCAGAAATTCACCGACACGAGGATGGCACTTTCATTTCTGTGCGCAGTGACACGTCCCCAAAACCAACTCCAAAGAGCAGGAGGAGAGCTTCTTCCCCCTTGGGTGGCTTCTTCTGGCTTGGGGAGCGCCCGAGCACGGTTCCCCTCCGGGCTGAAGGTGTGCTGAGTCCCGAGGGAAGGCAGCTGGGCTGTGCCAGGGCTTCTGCTGCTCCCATCGCTGCCCTGACACGTGCGGGGAGCGCGGTGTTTTCTTCCCTTTACGAGAAGGATTCTTTTCCAGTTAATCAGTCCTGGTGGAGCATTTAATCGCTGCCCAAGGACTCTCTCTGAGTCATGCCATGCTTCAGGGGTTACCTGTCAGCTACCTGGGTTACGGGGCTTCGCTCCCGGCCCTCAGCTGGATCTCGGGGCAGAACGGCCCAGGGATAAAGTGGGATGGGAATGCAGCCCCCCCCCCGGCACATCCCCAGGTGAGAGCTGCTCCTGCCCGGCAGCAAAAAGTCTGCAAAAAATGTGATCTGCTCCAGGTGATCTTCCAGCCCAAAACATTCCGTGAATCTATGAAAACGGATTGCAAAAAATCAAATCCCGCCCGTTTCCATTTTTCTGTTGCAGCTGAAAATATTTGTGTTTCCAGTCCTATTCCCTTGGAAGGGTGTTTTATTCTAATACAGGAATTTTTCAAGGATGCAAATGCATTTTCTGTTTCCCTTGCAAACCAGGAATGCTTCTCTGCAGGAAATTTTCCATCTTTTAAAAAATGGCTTTACCAATATTCCACATTTTGAAATCTACAATAAACCACCCCTCAAAAAAAAAAAAAAAAGGAGGAAACAAACAGCTGCAAGCTCAAATTAGGGTGAAATGCAGGAGGATATAGTGGGGATGGCAGAGTTTATCTACTTTAAGGTGCTTTTCTGGGGAAATAAAAGCCCTAAAACACTGGAGCCACACATTTTGGCCTCACAGCTCAAATAAAGGCAGAAGCAATGAGGGCCTGCAGAAGGCCATGTCCAACATGCTGGTGTGACAAGGCAGCAATTTCCCCATCCCAGTGTGGGGCTGGCAGCACAAAGCACCTTTGTGGAACACTCCCACTCCCACGGGTGTCTGGGAAAGGCGTGGGTGGCACAGGCAGGTCCTGGCTGCTCTGAAATAGCTCGGTGCCACTCAGGTGAAAGGAGCAGCTCCAGACTGCTGCAGCAGCCATGGCTGGAGCTGCCAATCCAAACTGCCTGGGACAGGGAAACAGCACAGCAGCTCCTGAGCCTCGAGGGGAGGATCCGTGTCTCAGGCTGTGCTGAGGTGCCAGAAACATTTCAGGATGTGCTGAGAGATGAGCAGAGTTTAAAGGTCTGCAAGGATAAACCTGAGGGATGTGCACAAGGTGGAGACTCAGCTGTGTGAGGGCACAAAGAGAGGGTGCATCCATGTGGGTGCAGATATTAGGGAATCAGAGAGTCACAGAATCCCAGAATGGTGAGGTTGGGAGAGACCTCCAAGATCATCGAGTCCAACCTGTGCCCTAACACCTCAACTGGACTATAGCACCAAGTGCCATGTCCAGGCTTTTTTTAAACCCACCCAGAGATGGTGATTCTGCCACCTCCCTGGGAAGAGCACTCCAGTACCTTATTATTCTTTCAGTGAATTTTTTTTTTCCTGATATCCAACCTATAACTTCCCTGCCGTAGCTGGAGACTGTGCCCTCTGGTTCTGTCAGAGCCCAGTCCCACCTGTCTACAGCCTCCCTTCAGGGAGTTGTAGAGAGTGATAAAGTCACCTCTGAGCCTCCTCTTCTCCAGGCAGTGGAGAATGGAGTCATGGAATGGTTTGGGTAGGAAGAGACCTGAAAGCTCATCTGGTTCTAATCTCATTCCATGGGGCAGGGACACCTTCTGCTAGGCCAGGTTGCTCCAAGCCCTGTCCAAGCTGGCCTTGAACACTTCCAGGGATGGGGCATCCCATCCCCACCTTCACCTCTTGCAGCCCCTAACCCCTAACCCCACAACCTGAGGAGCTGCCCCTCGCCAAGCTCCCGTGCTCCTGTGGGGTGGCAGAGCTGTGCCACACTCTCAGGTGCCACAGGTCTGCCCTGGACCCCTGACACAGCCCCCAAACCCTGCAGCGAGGCCTTTGGAGAGCAGGGAGTGAGTCTGGGAAGCCGCTGTTTCCCTCGGTGGGAGCGGGCAGCTCAGCCTTTGTGACCTCCCTGGTGAGTCCCCAGCGGCAGGAGAGGGGTTGTGATCCCCTTCTCCCTCCTCTTCCTCATGAGCAGGGCTCACCCCGCTCCTGCATGCCAGGAGGGGCTGCAGCGGGCTGGGCTGGGCATCTTTTCTTTGAAGTGGAGCGAAATCCTAAAGCTTTCATTCGGAGAGTGCAAATCACTGCTAAAAGCTTTCCCCTCTCTGACCCCCATCTAGGAAACTCTAATCCAGCCTCACCGGCTTCACCGGTTTCCTTTTGTTTTTCGGTTGTTTCTAGTTTTCTTTCCAGTGTTGACCTTGTGTTCAAGCATTGCTGACTAGAAACAAAACCGCAACCCCCTTCAACCAAGAGGTCCATTATGTATTTAATTTTTTTTTTTTACACTGTTTCCCCCATTTCTGCAGGGTGAACACACTCTCCAAAGCCCCCGGTGCTGGCTGCCTGGTTTGGATTAGCTAAAACAGGGTTTTGCCCAGTATTACTGAGGTGACTTAGGAGCTCGGGATGAGGATGATGATGATGATGATGGTAATCAGGGGGCTCTGCTAAAGAAAGGGGCTGAGTGCATCGCTCCCGCTGCCACACAGCCCTGAACCTATCCAAACCTGGAGCGCACGGAGGGCAGGGCCGTGGGGCCACCACATCCCGTGCGATGGCCACGGGACAGGTCTGTGGCCACCAGGACCAGCGACAGCTTTCCACAGTGACCATGGCAGCGACAGAGGAGGGGAGCATAGCCGGCAGAGAACTACACATTTTCCTCTGCCTCGCCAGCAAACCCAGGAATTCCTGAGTTTTCCACGACTGCCGGGCTTTCCTCCAGGGCGGGTGGAGCTGCCAAACCGCGGCTTTCCCGGCGCTAATCTGGGGAGCCGGGCGATTAGCGCGGAGCTGCCCCGGGGAGCGCAGGACGCATCGCTGCACTCGCCGCTCCTGCCTCCCCTCGGCCCCGCCGAGCTAAGCGCGTTATCTGTGCAGGCCTGCTCGGGAGCCCTTGGAGACGGAGCTGGAGCTCCATCCGGCATCTCCAGCCCGAAGCAGGGCTGGGGAAACGCAGCCGGGAGAGCGGGGGTTCAGCACCAGCCGCTGCTCTCACCATGTGAGGAGTTTTCTCACCTGAGTTTCCTCGTCTGAGTTTCCTCACCTGAGTTTTCCCAGGAGCAAGAGCCAGGCTGGGACCCCTCTCAACCCCATCTGATGGCAATATTGCCTGTTTGTGTCTGCAGGGTGATAAACCTCCATAAATCGGCCTGAATTTAAGGCAAAATGAGATTCCAATTGCCTTCCTGCACCCTCCCCACTCACCCAAGAGACCCAAACTTAAACCTGCTGGTGCAGACCCCACAAACTCCTGTTGGGTGCCTACAACCAAAAGACAGACTCAGGTTGTGCATTAAAGCTACACTGGGAGGATTTTGCACGTGCTGTGATGCCTCTGGTGTCCTCTCCGAGGGTCTCCTGCTTTGGAGTGTTCTCAGAGCTGCTCCTTCCCTGCTCCTCTTGCTCAAGTCCCAGGCACTGCTGGCCCTGAGCCTCCTCCTCCACTCCAGGCACAGGGAGGTGACCCTTCTGCTGTTCCTTACTCTGAGCCTTGCCTTTGGATCTGATGTCAAGGTGGCTACTGGGATTAGCTACTGGGATTAGCTGTCTCCTCCTGCTCTGTTTTGTCCTCCTGTCCAAGCCTCTAGATTTCTTCTCCTTCCCTGTGTCCTCCTTCCAAAAGGACAGCAGTTCCCAAATTTGCTGCTCCCAAATTTGCTGCTCCCAAATTTGCTGTTCCCAAAACCTTTCACCCAGCTGGAGGCCTGACTCACAGCTGCTCCTCCTAGCCCCTCTACAAGGCAGCTTGCCCTGTGACAGCAGCACACGTGGGTGAGTCCAAGGCAGCACAAACTGGGACCTCCTGTGGCTTCCTGAGATGCTGGCAGGGGCACTGCTGTCCCCAGAGAAGAGGACAAAGCACTGCTCCTCTTCCCCAGTGATGTTGTCCCTCCCATGGGGAGTGTCCTTGGCAGGCAGCAGGCAGGACCTTGCCCTGTGTTCTGAGTCAGCCCTCCCAGAGCTGGCCTGCACAAAGTAGGGCTTCCCTCACGTTCAAATCAATCTCAGCCCGTGTCTTGAGTCCTCTCCTTGCTGATTTCCAGCTGGGTGACATGGCTGATCTCCTGCTGCACTTGGCTGTTTTCCTTGTCCTTTCCAGAGACCCTTTAATACTTTGGATTGTTCATGTTCTATTTTATCTTCTTATTTGTTTTCCTCTAATGCCAACCTTCTTTCATCTGCCTAAGACTTTCTCCCCTCTCCCTGCTTTCCCTGACCAACTCTCCCTTTAGCTTCTTATTTTTACCTCTAAGTATCCTTTTGCTGATTTGGTGCTGGACCAAATCACTGCAGGGCTTCCTGCCTGTCTGAAGGGCTGCACCCAGTGTGAGCCTGGATGGCTCTGCCCCACATCCACTTTCCCTGGGGGCATCGCTCCCCTCCCTGGGGAGCTGCTCCCCCACCCTGGGAGCATCTGGGAACATCAGTCCCACTCTGGGATCATCACTCAGCAACCGGGGAGCATCACTCCCTCCCCGGGAGCATGACTCCCATTCCATGCAGCATCACTTCCACCCCGGAAAAGTCACTCCACTCCTCAGGGTGCATCACACCCTTCCCTGGGTCACGTCACTCCCTTCCTTGGAGTGCATCCCTCCCACACTGAGAGCATCACTCCCTTCCCTGGGGAGCTTCACTTCCATCCTTGGAGCATCACTCCCATCCCGGGGGGCATTACTCACCCGCCGAGGTCCATCCCCGTGTCCATCGGCCCCTGCCAGTGTCCCTCGCCCCCTGCCCGTGTCCATGCCCCCTGCCCGTGTCCATCGCCCCCTCCCCCGTGTCCATCGCTCCCTGCCCCGTGTCCCTCCCTCCCCCCCGGGGTCCCCGGCTCCCCCCAGCCCGCCGCACCGCTGGCTGTGCCCAGGAGAGGGCGCTCTCGGCGCAGCCCAAGGCCTCCTTATTGCTGTTATCCTCAGCGATTTCACTGCTTTAACTTTTTCTATTTTTTGCTGCTTAGGCTCCCATTTGCTCCTCCCCCCGTGGACGACTGGACGACCATCCCAGCCCTTTTTTTTTTTTTTTTTTTTTTTTTTTTTTTTTTTTTTTGGTTTTTTATTGGGGTTTTTTTTTTGGCTAAATAGTTTCTTTTTCTAATTTCTCCTTAAGTCTCACCGTGTCAAACTCTTTTTCTCTAGGTCCCTGCAGAAGCCTTAATCCCACCACCAAAGCTCCAGGTGGTCTCCTGGGTCAGAAGGCTGGGAGGGCTGGCAGGATGCTGTCCCTTGTCCCAGCTCTCCACTCCTTGCAGTGCAGTGTGCTGGAGTCCCAGGGACAGTCCCACCCAGAAGGACCTTCCTGCTTGCTCTGGTTTTCCCAGAAAACACCCAGATCCAGCAGCAGAAAGGTGTTGGGGGGTCCCTGTTACCTCCCTAGCCTCTTTCCCCCTTCCTGCCTCCCTCCCAAAGCAGGCAGGAGCTCAGCTCCTACCCTCAACACACACCTGCTATTAAAAAAACTATTTTCCCAGGAGAAGCTCTGCCACAAATTCCCACTGCACACATCCACAGGCGGCCAAAGGCCCTCCCTGTCCATTGAGGCATTGCTTCTCCTGCTGCTGGGGGAACGGGAGCAGGCCTGGAATGCAGCTGCAGAGTAAAACACTGCAAGGAGCCTAAAAATAGCTCCGTGCGTCTGATCTGCGTCAGCTGAGCTGAATTTTCAAGTGCAGTTGTGCTCCGGGAAGAGACACCCCTGGCTGCTTGTTTGTTTATCCCTGCCTTCGGATGCTTCCTGCTCCTGATCCCTCTGCAATTCCCGCCCCTCGGCCAGGGGGGATGGCAGCTTCCCTGCTTGGCACACTCCCTGGGGAGGTGGGAGCTGCTCCTGCTTTCCTCAGACATTCTGTTCCTTTGGTAAACTTTGCTTTGCTGAGATATTTTTTTAAGCCTTCTATTGTATTTTTCCATCTTTTTCTTTAATGAAGGGATCCCCTTGGAAACCTCTGCAGCATGTGATGCACAACATCTCATGGACCAAAAGCACTGTTTTAGAGGTATTTTTTCATTAAGGCTTCTCAGAGGAGTTTAAGGTCGGTGAAGCAAGGCTGGGAGGTGGAAGACGAGCTTGCCATTAGCTACAAATGACCCTCTTTTGACCTCCTTCACTCTTAATTGTGCTGCTGGTCACTCAGATCCCTACAAACTCTGCTGGGATCGAGGGCATGTTTATGTCTAAACCAGGCTGAAAGCAGCATGAGGTTTCCCAAACTGCCCAAATCTGAGGTTTCCCAAACTGCCTGAATCTGAGGTTTCCCAAACTGCCCGAATCTGAGGTTTCCCAAACTGCCCAAATCTGAGGTTTCCCAAACTGCCCAAATCTGAGGTTTCCCAAACTGCCCAAGTCACCACTGACTTCCGTAACTGCCAAGAGGTGCCACTTATTCCTTCCAGAAACCCTGAGTATCCCTGAACACTTGCCCCAGTAGGCTCTGAGTCCTCTCCCCCTGGTCAGCACCGTGGGGTTTTGGGATGTCTCCCGTTCCAAGGGGAATCAGGTATTGCTCATACCCCCTCTTTTGTCATTGGAAAATATTGTTGTTGGAATACAGAGCACGAGACCAGAGTTTTTAAGGGCTCTTGTGACGTTTTTCAGGTGGCTCCTGTCCTTGGCCCTTCCCAGGCTGAGGGCTGAGCTCTCAGTGGCCTTCAGCTCCAGGCTGCTCTGGGCTGGCATTTCCAGGTGTGACAGGAGCTCCTCCTCCCCCATCCCCTGGCGTTGTCCCCGCTGGGATCCCCAGGGACTGTTCCCGGGACAAACTCTCCAGGCTCTGCTGCAGTTGGAACACCCAGGAGCCTCCAGCTGCCGCTCCCCTATCCCTGGTAGGCCCTGGATCTTCCATGCAAGGCAAATCCATTGCTCGTGGTCTTATCTAGAAAGAGCCAAGCGCGGCCCCTCTGCGAGAGCATCTCTGGGATTTCTGCCAGTTCCTGCCTCTCTTGCCCCTGGTGCCAAACCCACGGCTGCTCCTGTCACCAGGGGCACTTGGGAATGGCTGGGGGAACTTTCCACATCCCTCCTGCTCCCTCCCATCCACAGCCCCGTGGTGCTGGGAAGGGGAGGAGAGGCCCTCGTGTGTCCACACGCAGCCCCCGTTCTGCCTGCAGGATTGAGGGCAGGAAGCCAAAATCAAATCTTCCCTTTTTTTTTTTTTTTTTTTTTCTTTTTTTCCCCCTCCTTTTTCTTTTTTTTTCCCTTTTTTCCCAGAGTGTATCACTGGCTATTGTCCTTATCAAACAAAGCCCTTTCATCAGAGGTTCTTTAACACACTTTATTTCTCTTTTATTTTGCTTTGAAATAAGCCGGGCAACAATTAATTTCAGAGAGAGAGAGAGAGAAAGAGAATTCAACAAGGATCTATTACTACTCTCCGCTTCTATTGCTGTAATGAAAATCTATTTCCTTTCCCTTTTGTGTCCCATATAATTTAATGCCCATTTTATTAATGGTCTGAAATAATTACGGAACCTTTTGTGATTCTCAAGTATGTTTCATTTAATTGTGCAATAAACGCCTAATCTCTTCCTCCATCTGAAGCTATTATGGCATTAAAATTAACAATTATGCAGCAATGCGCCCGGGTCCATAGAAATCACTCCAGATAACTAGACATATATAAATCATTCATGAGAACAATTTCTGAAAAGAGACGAAGGGAGAGAAGAAAAAAAAAATGTGTTGAGAATGACATTGGGAAGCCAAGGGCCTGGTCTCTAAGAAGATAGCAACACCTTAAAATTTTTTTTTCTTCTCTTTTTCCCCCCCTTTTTTTGTTATTATTATTTTACTAATTGTGTTCAGTGGCACAGCTACCCCCCTCCATTAGCCTGACAGATATTTTCAGAATTAATTAACTGTTAGCTCAGAGGATAAATTGTTCATTATCAATTTTTTTCCCCCTTCCTTCTTTCTTTCTTTCTCTTTATAGTTTTTTTTTTTTTTTCCCTCCTTTTTTCCCCTTCTCTTTCAGGCCAGCAATTACACTCTCCGCCTTTCACTGGCAGGTCCTGTTCTGTAGGAGGTAATCCAAATGGGGAAAGTGCTTTTTCTTTCAACCCTATTCACGGGTGCTCTTCTCCCTTTTGTGGGATTTAATAACCACGGCTGATAGGCGCGCCGTGGACAGAGAGGTTAAGTTTGTTGTCTCAGCACTTTGTCGGCAGAGGATGGCTCCAGCATCCCGCCGCCTCCCCAGCCCTCCCATCCCCTCCACGCCGCTCTTTAATTGGCGCTCCTTTAATTGGCCCTGGAACCCTGCTCTGCACGGGGCCTCGACTTGTGGGCAGTGAGCTCTGGGGTGGCTCCAGCCAGGAGAGTGTGGGGACAGAGCCCTGGGGTGTCCACCTCGAGCAGAGAATCATTGGGTGGTTAAGGCTGTGTCACAGCACATGGTACAGTGGAGGTGGCCACCATGCACAGAGTATCACCACACCCTTGCAGAAGGCTTCAACCCTCACAGAGTAACGCCAAAACACTTTAGAATACTTCCAGCATATGCACTCCTTGTTCTTTAGCCCAGCCTTTTATCCCCTCCTGTTGCTGCACTGCACCTGTGTGCCCTCTGCTCCCTTTGGTGGTTGGTCAGTGCCCCTGGGCACTCCATGGCTCGTTGCTGTCAGTGCTGCTCACCTGCTGCTCACAGCTGTAGCCCATTGAGGCTCAGTCCCACCCCAATCACCACAAACTCTGTGCCTACAAAGTTGGAAAACCCCTCCAAGATCATTGAGTCTGACTGTTCTCCCAACGCTGCCAAAGCCACTGCTAACCCATGTCCCCAAGTGCCACAACCTTTTAAATCCCTCTAGAATCACATGCCTTTAAATCTCTCCAGGGACATGATTCCACCACTGCCCTGGGCAGCCTGCTCCAATCCCTGACCACTCTTCCAGTGACAAAGTTTTCCCTAATATCCAATCTAAATTGCCTCTGGTGCAAGTGGAGCCTGCATCCTCTTGTCCTATCAACAGCATCTCCAGGTCACAGTATGGGACAAGAGGACAGCAGCCCACTCCTGGCTGCTGGCTGCCATCCCCTACAGGCTGCAGGTCCCTGTCACCATTTCTCAAATCCTTGTCACAGCAGTGCTAATATCAGCTGCTGATATTGTCACATCCTTCATCAGTCCTACCTGAACTGGGACATCCAGGTGGTCATTCCTGCCCTGCTGATGGAGCCATCATATCTGCCTTTCTATGGAGCAGAGGGGAGAAAATTGTGCCTTCAATATTTGGGTTGGTAGAAGATTCACTTTGGAATGTGCATTATTGGAAGAGAAGAAGAGATGTTGAGTCAGCCCTCCTGATCCATCCCTGGAAATGTTCCAGGCCAGGCTGGATGGGGCATGGAGCAACCTGGTCTATGGAAAGCTGTCCCTGCCCATGGCAGAGGGTGGAATGAGATGAGCTTCAAGGTCTCTCCCATCCCAAACCATTTTCTCTGTGTTGACCCAGGAAAGCAGCAGCCTTCATCCCTCCTGCTGGCATCCTCTCCCAGGTCTGACAAGCCCTGTGTTGATCATCCTTCATATTTAAAAGGTTTTTTGTACCATCTTTGTTCATCTTCCCCCATATCCTGAACTAAACTTCCTCCTGAGAGGCAACTCCAATCTCTGCTCTCTGTGACTGGCAACAGGAGGACTCCAAGGAATAGTTGGAGCTATGTCAGGGGGGTTTAGGTTGGATATCCTCAGGGAAAGGTTCTTCTCCCAGAGGGTGCTGGGCACTGCCCAGGCTCCCCAGGGAATGGACACAGCCCCAAGGCTGCCAGACCTCCAGGAGAATTTGGACAAAGCTCTCAGGAATGCACAGGGTGGGATTGTTGGGGTGTCTGTGCAGGGCCAGGTTAGACTCTGATCCTTGTGCATTTCTTCCAACTACATCCATTTCATTTTGTCTCCCAATGCATTGTCTGTTGTGGAAATACAACCACTGGAGTGTTGGAAATGCTGCCCTGTGCCTCAGGGAACACGGATGAAGAACACAACTTCAGAATGGCACATCCATGGTTAAAGCTCACAGCCAGGTACAGGTTTGACCAACGACTTCAATTAATCACTTTGAATAATGGCAGCACATTAGCAATGAGAGAGACCACTGAGAGGAAAATCTATAATCAGTGGGATCAGGAGGGAAACAGACTCTATCAAGCACTACAATGAGCACGGTTCAAAAGATGATTCGTAAAATTAAAAACCCAAATTCACCCAGTGACCTGCCTTCTTTCAGGCCAAAGGAGGGAGTCACGCTTCATTTTTGATATCTTTTCTATCTAAAGGATCGTTTTTCTGATCAGGTCAAAAAGCCCAACCCTACTGGCAGATGATGACTGGGACTTCTCCAGGGCAGCACTGGGAATTTAGAAATGTTTAGAAAGAATCTTTGGCTCTGTAATGAATAGAGGTGGAGGGGAAAACCCTTTTGTACCACAAAATTGATCAATGGAGTCTCCAAAATCAGCCATTCCCTCCTTGGTCCATTTCTGGGTGAGCATGGCAGGGTCCACCCCTGTTGTACCACCATCCCAGCAGGTCACAGGTTTTGGAATGGACTCTCTCCATTTCTTGGCTCTCACTGAAGGTTCCTCTTAAGCTCTGGCATCCTCAGGGTCACAAATTCCCAGGTCAGTGGCACCTCGAAGTTGACACCAGCAGCTGCCCCACAAAACACCTTCATGGACCCCTCAGTGATGGCCACTGCTCCCACAAGGGATCCTTGTGGATGTGGAAGGAGCTGCTGGGAGGGGTTGTCTCCAGGGGGGTGCTTCCAGCTCTCTGAGCAGCACCACAGGAGCAGCCTGCAGTGGATCCCATTGCTGTTGGGCTCGGTGGTCTCTGGGCATTCCTTCCAGCTCAGGGCATTCCGTGGCTCTCCTGCAGCGCTGGCCACGGGCTGGAGGGCTGCAGTGCCAGGATTTGGGAAGTGCCACAGGCACAGCTGGCAAAGACTGAGTGCCAGGGCAGTATCCCAGCTCACACCTTTTCCTCCTGCCTTGGCATCAGGTGTGTTCATGTAAGTGCAGGAGAGAGAGAGAGATTAAAATGTGTCCTTTCAATAAAGACGTTATTTCCACCTCATTTAGATTTTCCTGTTCTTAATGTACTTCATCGTTCCAGCTCATTTTATCCAAGTGTTTTAAAAAGCTCTCCTCTCCTATTTCTCCCTGGTGAGGATGATTAAGATAGAACAGGAATAATCTGCATGTTTCCAAACTTTGCTGCCTGTCTGGAATTAAATCACAGCTGCAATGAGGAGAGGGAAGAGAGGAGTGGGGAGCTGAGTGCTCAGAGCCAGGAAAGAACAAAAAAATCATGGGTGTGAATGCCACAGGCAACAATTTCAGTGCACAGCCCACACTTGGCCTTCAGGAGGTGACCACAGTCCAAACTACCTGGGAGGCAGCTGGCAGTCTGTGCTGTGCCCTCACCTGTAAGGCTGTTTATTCCCTGGAAATGCTGTTGATGGCACAGCAATCAAGTCCCTGTCCACGCTGGAAATAGCAGTGAACAGCAAAACACAGTCCTGCGACAGAAACAGGATTCCTTGTCAACCCTCTCACTGCCTTCAGGAAAACCCCTCCACATTTTCACTCCATGGAGTGTTTTATCCAACATTAGGACAGTGCTGAGGGGATGGAGCAGGAGGAGCCATATCACAGGTGGAGGGGACCCACTTCTCCTGCTGGATCACACAGACATGGTGTGATTCACACCTGAGGTGGAAGAGAGGACCACCCAGGCCCCAGGCTCTGCCAGCTCTGAGGATGGTGCCCAAGAAGCTCAGAAATGGAGAATGGAGCCTCCCACTGCCATTGGATGGCAGCTCCCAGCTGGGATTTGGGACACACTGAGGAACAGCTGTTTAGCTTAGACCCAGCTGCCTCCAGCACTCCATCCCCCAGTTTTGAACAGACTCCATGAAGCACTGTAGCATGGGGGTCACCAGCAGAGCTCCTGGCTAGGTCCTGAAATCCCCTTGGCTTTCCACAGACCATTTTTACCCGAAAATCCAAAGCTGCAGGAAATGCAATTTCTTGCTTGGCTTAAACAATAAGAAGCTGTGGCTGGTCGATTTCTGGAAGGGTCCAAGGCCAGGCTGGACAGGACTTGTAGCAACCTGGTCTAGTGGGAGGTGTCCCTGCCCATGGTAAGGAAGAGATGGGCTTTAAGGTGCCTTCCAACCCAAACCATTCCATGATTCTGTTCCATGATTCTAACTCTGCTGGAACTGGGAAGCTGCAAGCTGCAGTATCACAGTGCATTGGTGGTGCTCAATGCTGTGATGGTTAAAACCATCCAATTTTCCAATTTTTGGACAGTTCATCCTCCTCAGGTAGAGGCAAAAGATGCCCCCTGTTCCTCAGCACCCCCTGTGCTGTCTGCAGCCAGTCAGAGCCTTGCCTTAGCAAAGCCCATTTCATTTAATGGCTGTTTTCATATCACTGCCTGGTATTTATTTACTTCCCAGAGCCTGCTGGAGGTCGTAATGAAAAACGACCCAACCTCAGCACAGAGACTGCCCCATACTTAGGACGATTAAGATAAAGTCCCACATAAGTGGCCCTAATAAAAGGAATTTATCACGAGACATGGAGAGGAAGGTATCTTTATTCACGAGGTGAATAGCACTAAGGGTTGTCAGTGCAGATTCTCACTTCAGGAAATTATCATTCATTCTCCAAATTACTGACTGCACAAAAATTACTAAATGGTGCGTTATCACTGCCTCTCAGCACGAGGATGTCTTTGTTGTACGCTTGATTACAAATGGCTCGCCCCGTGATTATCGTCAATAAATCACAGGTAAGCAGAGCACATGCCATGGGGAGGCTTGGCTGAGAGGCTCCTGGAGCTGCCGTGAAAGGAGAGACAAAAGCCCCCCTCGGGTGAGGAGCCCTGGTCCTTGGGGCTGGCAATAACTCACTGCTCGTGTTGTTTATGCACAAGGACAGCCGTGGCCTCGCGTGGTCACGGCGACAATTCTGAAACATGGAAAATGCATTTCCTTACCTCTCCATAAATCCATGCAAGGCAGAGATAGATACCTGACTGTCTCTTTTTTTTTTGTTTGTTTGTTTTGTTTTTGTTTTTTTGGGGTTTTTTTTGTTTTTTTCCCGACCTGCATCCTGCCAAGAGCATCGGAGAGGCAGCAGGTACCAAATGGCAGCCCAGGGTAATGAATGAGGAGAAGATAAGTGATACTTCTGCAGCTCTGCAGCAACTTTGCTAAACGTGGTGCCCCAATTACTCAAAGATATTTGACTAGCCAGGACATTTTCGGGGGTCAAACCCACCTGTGAGGAGCCTTTGGGCTCCTCCTCCTCCCCAGACCATTCAGGGATTCTTTCTGGATACAGGACATGTCTGTTGACTTTTTCTGAAGACAGTCTGAGGTTTTTTGTAGTGGAAACATATCCCTGTATCCACAGGGCCATCAGTAACAGAAGGAAGAATGGAACCCTACAAGACGGAAGGATTTGGTCTGCATTGTGCTATCCCAGTATGCTTTAAGGGAGCTACAAGGAAGCATCACAACTCGGATAGAAGATCTGTTTATTTTCCTCCTGTTGAGACCACAGAAGGATCTTAGTCAGCTTAGTGATATCCTGCAAAGAGCAGCTTGCATTTTTTCCAGAAGAAAATCATGCAGATAATAGTGAGATCTTTCCATGCATCTTGAAATAAATTTGGACAGTGGATGTAACTTATTTTCCCTTGTAGCACAGGATGGCCTTTATAATTGGGCTCATTGGTCCTGCTCTAGTGCAAACCCCTGTATTGTTACCTGTAAGTGAAGAACACCCTGAACTCCTCGGTGGTTAGGGACAAAATCCTTAGCTCACCTCCCGTGTCAGGAGAGATTCTTGAACTTGAATTCAACCACAGAACTCAAAGCTGACCTATATCAAAGCTCATCCTTGCTCCACACTTGACGCTCTTCTCTACAGAGGTGCCTCCTACAGCTCTTGTGAGGGGAAACATCCACAAAGGTGGACAGAAGCTTTCCCAGGAAGGCAGTGCCAGAGCAGGAAGGACTGTATGAGGAGCCAGGGCAATCCTGAAACAACTGGTAGTTTATTGCGCATCTGGTTTTGGAGGCAGGTGCTCATTCTGCTGGAGTGTTTGTTGTCCAATTAAACAATCTCAGTTTCAACTACAAAACCTCTGAATTCCCCAGCAGAACGCTCCCTTTTTTCCCCTCATCTGGGCAGTAAGAAAAGCAGGGGGTGTTTGCAAAGCCTCTCACAGAGCTCAGGCTTGGGTGCGGTGACACGTGGGCAGAGATTTAGATCCCTATCAGGGCTTGTGGCTCCAGCGATTACACTGCATTAAGGCTCTGGCAGTGTTGACAAACACTGCTCCAATTAGGAATTAGCTTGGCATGGCATCTGATAGTCCTGCTCACTGCTGACCTTCTAAATGGACAGCCCTGCCCTCCCCCTCTCTCCCTCAGCAGCAGGCAGGAGACAAACCCTGAGAGCTCTTTCCACCATCCCTTCACCTCCTTTTTTCCTCTTAATTCATGCATTTCCATCGACAACCCAATATTAATGGTGGTTATTGTGCTCCAAAAATTCCTCCCTTCCACATCCAGTCCAGCAGCACCTGATGTCACAGGTGATGATCCAGCTGTGCGTGTTTTCTTTCAGTATTCACAGAATCCCGGAAATCTGGGGGTTGGAAGGGACTTTAAAGACCATCTCACTGTGACCCCTCCACCATGGGCAGGGACATCTCCCACTAGAGCAGGTTGGAATCTTGTTCATCAAACAGCAAAGAAAGTGTCTTTATTTTTGGAAGTCAGTGTCCATCTAAAGCTCCAGACTTCCAAGACATTCCAAACCCATCTCGGGCAACACAGAATATTAATACAAAAACACACAGGTGTGATCAGGACAGCTGGAACAAGGGAGCAGGAAGTGTCATATCCAAACCTCCCAAGGGGACATGAGAAGGTGAGACCCACCCACAGTCATGGCAGATTTGGGTCAGAGAAGGGGGACAGGTGGAGGCTTCTTCAAGGCATTCTGGAGCTGGAGTGAGGGACCCCAACCAGAGGAGAACATACATTATTAATTGTACAATGGATTTACTGTGGATAGAAGTAGATATTTAAAAGGAACAGAAATGCAGACAGGACAGAAGCTGGGCAGGCTCACAGCGAGGCCATTTGGGGACTCTTAAGGTGGTTTGTGCAGAAATAGATGGGGCACCTTCTCAGGTGTGGAGCAGTCTGGAGAGCTGGAATGCCTGTTGTGGGTGAATCTGAGCACGGAGGAATTACAGGACAGGGACTGTCTTCTGCTCTGCTTTTGGCCAGGAGTGGTGCAAAAGGTCCCCCCATGCAGGATCTCACCCCTGCCCTCGGCCGTGTAACACAGACCAGGGTGCTGGGATCTGCTCTTCCCTTCCTTGGTGCTCCAGACAAATCGATCAGAGCTGCCATCCAAGTGATCCCAGATCACACACAGCTTCCAGGCATCCCTGCACTGACATGGGACTCCCACCAAGCATTCCGAATAAACCTCCAGTATTTAATTTTGTCTGTTTTTCAAGATCCTTGTCTGCCATGACTGTCTGACTTCAGCCTCCTCTCGCAATGTGCACAGCTCATCCGCATGAAATCACAAGGAAAAGGCAACCAGGAATTATGCAAAGATTTATCCAGTCCCGATCATGCCACACAGGGATTCATCCAAGTGACATAGATACCAAATTTAGGCAGATGAATTCTGTTTCCAGGCCAGTTTTCCTGACCAATACCACGGGAGAAGCTTTTGCTATTAGAGAAACCGTCATCTTAAATTATTCCCAGAAATGGTAGCAACAGCAGTATCCCAGAGTGCCCAGGGCACTCCCAGCTCCCACAGACAGACACAGGACCACCCATCAGAGCCTTTCCAAGTCCTCTTTTGGAGAAAGAGATGCCAGGGACAAAACACCTGCTGTGCCTCGACGTGAGACGAGCGAGTTGTGCCTGCACGAGGCACTCCCAGCTTTGGTGGCCAAGCTGGTTTTGGTTGGTTTGGAGTCCAGCCTTGCTCCATGCCAGTGTTGTACCAGTGAGTTCCTGCCCCAACACCCCTGACTGGCAACCACAGGGATGCCAAGGGATGACAGCCACAAACCAGGCATTCCATGTGCACCTCCCTCCCTCCTCAGCAGAGCAGGAGGGGTTGGTGCTCATTCCTTGCTCCAGCTCACGTGTTTCCATTAGAGTGGGGAGGGCTGGGGGGGCTGTTGTGGTTCCCTTCTCTGCAGCACTGGAAATTGATAAGGTTCATATGCATACAAAAGGCTGAATGGAGAGGCAGGAGGGTGAGCGGGGTCGTACACCCAGATGGATTTTTTAATTCCGGGGGAAAATAACACCACGCTCTCAAGTGATAACTGAGCCTTTCTTCCCAACTCGGACCAAAATATGATTTTTCATCTGCGCATTGGAGGAGAGGAAAATTATACAGAATTTCATTCTGCAGAATAATAAAGCTTCATGCTGAATAAAGCTCCCATAAGCCAGTGTAATTACTGAAGGGCAGGAAATACACTTTCAGTTTATATCTAATCACAATGCCATATTGTGTGCTGTGAAAAGGACTTCTGGAGGCCGGAGTGTTGCTGGAATGTGAGCAGACCCTGAAGACTTTCTTCTTGGCAGGACTTTTTCAGCTGGGGAAAAAAAAAAAAGAAGATGAGTGGCTGGAGTCACTGAAGAGGACACAAAAACACTGCTTGAGAAGGATTCTCAAGGCCTTTTTTGGGAGATTCAGACTCAACCCTGGCAGCTCTTTGACCTCAGTTTGGCATTTGGATGATGTGGCCCAGCAGGGCCAAAGGAGCACTTGGGTGGTTTGGGGTTGGATGCTGCTCCCTTCTGATGGATCACAGACCATGAGCCATGGTTTGTCCATACAAATAACACCATTAGGATAACAGAAAATGTGGGACCACTGGGATTTCTTCCATCCTCTTTTACCCTCACGATGGATCACAGGCACAAAATGCTCTGTGTAGACCACCAGAAGCTACAACACCCTCAAACTGGTCAAGGTTGGGACAGTGCTGCTCAGAACATTTGAGAAACTGGTTAGAACCAGGAACTGGTGGAAGCAGACTGGGAAATGAGGTTTGGGACAGGCTTGGGAGATACCAGGAGGTTTGTGTTCATTGAGGGGAAAAGCAAAGAAAAGGGCAGAAAGGGGGAAGATTTCTTTGTGAAGTGAGAAAGAGTTTTTTGTGCAGAGGGTGACAAAACCCCCTTAGCACAGCTTGAAACATTGCTCCTGTGTGAGCAAATAGAGAGCATAAACCTGCTCCCAACGTGTGTTTTATTCCAAGGCCTTTAGACTAAATCCCCCATGGCACCTCATGGGAGGCAGCTGCAGAGGGTGTGAACTTCCATGGCATGGCAGGTCCCCAAAGACTGGGACACCTACCTGGGCTGGGGGGAAGGTGACAACCCATGGCAGGGATGTGAAAAAAAAAATCATCCACACTCCCTCAACCTCAATATTTTCTGCAATAGTTCAACCAAGAGCTGACAAGATCCTCTTTGTTTCCCTACCCATCCTTCCCTGTGGATAGGACAACCTTTTCCACGCAGGGAACTCCCTGGGTGAAATCTTTCCTGTTCACTGGTCTGAACTGGGAATGCTTCACCTGAAGGATGTGAGACTCCTGCTTTTCCACAGTGCAGCTCCCTGCTGGCTGGTAGCCATTCTCTGGTTAACTAATACACTCACATCTCTCTGCTCCTCTCTCGTTTCCAACTGATGAGCTCCCAGTTTAGAGCAGAATTTCTTGTTAATCCCCAAGTGCATGACCTTGCATTTAGTAGTCTTAAATTTCATCCCATTTCCTTTACTCTCGTCTCCAAGATTATGCAGTTCTCCATGTATGGTATTGTGATCCTCCTTTACTTTGCTGACGGCTCCTAAATTTATGAGGACTAGAAAATTGACAGGAAACTTAAGGCCAGGCCTGGCTGCCAGTTCACCTTGGGTGGGAAGGGCGGGTGGGGGTGAAATCCTGCAGCTACAGGGGGTGGCAATGGGTTCAGGGAACAGCAAGGAAAGCAGGAAGCAGCTGCCTGGCCCTGCAGTCATGCACTTCATACAAAACCCACCAGCATAGGATATGTCAGACAGGGAAAGAGCTTCTCTGAGCAGTTTGTTTTGTTTTCTCTCCCGTGGGGATCCTGGGTGATCCAACACCAATGTCCTGGTGACATGAGGAGGAGCTGGGATGGGAGGCTGGCAGAGTGCTGGGATGGCTGGGCAGCATCTGAGAGAGGCAGATGGAATGGGAGAAGCCTGCAGTGATTTCCCACCCGTGGTTTTCCATAGTGCAGTGGAATAACCCCCTGCCAAAGTGCTGGATCCTCTGCTTGGGAGGAGACTGTGCTGCCTTGACTGCTACAGCTGCACCAAGTTCCCAACGCCAGGGTCCCTCATCTGCTAAAAGGATGGTTTGGTATTTAATGCACTGCTTTACAAATCCACCCAAAATGTTCTGCATGCCCTCACTCACATCTAAAGTTAAAAGACAGGAGTCAGGGCTAAAATCCAGGAAGGTGCTGGAGATGCTGGTAGGACCCCAGCTGTCTCTACCCCAGCTCCCTCCTGCCTGCCAGCTTAAAGCTGGACTTTGTACCCTTCCCTGTGCTCCCTGGCAGGAGAGGTGCACCACCACCTCTTCTGTTTCACACCCACATTTCTGGACAAATGAGAACTCTGTGGGACACTTCTCTCCAAACTCCTTGGCAACAGGAGACCTTCTGGCCCAGGTGTCACTATAGGGCACAGAATAACACAATGCAGACACGCTGCTCTTTCAAGGTAAAAAGAGAATTTTTTAATTTCCGACTCCAACATTTATAGATTTCCAAAAGTGGCAGGGCATTGGAGGGTGACAGTGCCACCTCTCCAATGACGCTGGACAAACCAACAGTCCATCAAATTTCTCCTCCTCCATAAAAGAATGCAAAATAAAAAGTGATTTACATAAAAGGGTGTGAAAAAGTTTGTTACAAGAATGTAAACAGCAGAAGGCTTAGAAAATATTCAAAAATCAGGGACTCCTGCAGCTGCACCCTCTCAGAGACCCCATTTGCCTCTGGAAAATCCCCTGTCTGTGCAGGGTTAGCTTCTAACCTCTCTCCATTTCAGCCAGCAGTGCAACTGGTTTGCACTAAGCATCCAGCCGAGGGGATTCAGCCCTCCCAATCAGCACAACTAAAGCATGAAATGAGGACACAGCCCGGGAGCCTGAGCAGGGGGGACTGTGTTGCCTCTCCCTCATCACTGAAAAAAAAAAAAAATTAAAAAAAAATAAAAAAAGCAGGGAAGAAAGCAGAGCCTTTGCATTATTCTGTGCTCCGTCCGGAGCGCAAATGCTCTATTTTTACACACCTTCCCATCTCCCCTGAGCCCCGGCCCCTCCTCCTCCTCCCGTGCAGGCAAAGTTCTTGAATCAGCAGATTCTGAGCTTGGGAGCGGTAAAGAGCTATTGAGGGACGGACTCTGATAGCATTACAACCATCCATGGAGCCATTTTCTGTGGCGAATCGCTGAGTTCTACCTGGTTATCTCCTGCCTTGCACATCACTTCCGAATGACATGCTCTCAGTCTGGGCAAAAAATGAGAGGTTTTTTTTTTAAGAGCTGGGATTTCAATAATATGTGACGAAAGGATGAGATTACTTTCTGAGGTGGGAGAAGGCGAGAGAGGGGGAGAGAGGGAGAAGAGATGAAGAGCAAGTTCTTGGTCCTTGATGGAGTTTCACAGCTAGGCTACTCTCTTGGTGGTACAGACAGCCCTGGTGCTCTTCTTTGGATGGTTTCTTACCCTTTTTCCAGGTGAGGGGGCTGGGAGAAGCCCAGGTGTCCAAGAGGTCAAGAGGTGTTCGTGCACTGCATTAATGAAGAGATTGTCTGGCTGCAAAGGGCACTGGAAGCAGAAGCTGCACTAGAGAGTGGCTGAGCAGCAGCTGTAATTTCAAAGACAGGTTTCAACCTGAAGAAGTCACAACACACCCAAGTGGTTTGATTTCCAAGTGCCCAAATTAGCCAAAAGCCAGTTGGAAGTGGAGGTGGGCGGTGTGAACGCGCTCTCAGACGGAGGGGTGGAGGTGTGGGCTGTGTGTGCCGGTGGTGGAGCAGCAAGGAGACACTTTCCTGGTGTCAGATCCTCCCCTGTTCAGCAGAGTGGGACTCATTCCACAGAGATAATCCTTTTCCTGCCTTCAGATAATTTCTGTGCCTATGTTCTCCAGCCTGGGTTCTTATCTGCTTCCCTTCCCATCGTTGCTGGGTGCATCACCGTCTTTATCTTTCCAGCACCCCTCCAAGGCAGGCAGTGCTCTCATCCCCCAGGTTCCAGGGAGAAGCTGGGAGGGATGAAATGGGCAAGCTGCAGGGATTCACTGTGGTCACACACAACCTGTACATTAAAACTGACCCCAAGGCACAGGCTTATGTCTCAAACCTTTGTTTCAACAGTCAGGTGGGGGAGGAAAACAAACTCCAACTCTATAAAAAAGGCTGAAGGCAAGTTGTGGAGGTTTATCACATCTCCAGATGCTCTTCTGCTCCCTGGGGAAGTCAATTCACACCACATAAAACCTGTGGCAGTGTGGAGGAGCTGAAGGCAAGACCAGAAATGCATCTGCAGGTGTAGGTGCATTCACTGGAGCTGTTGTTCAGCACTTGGGTAGGATCTACGGTCTTCCACAGGGACTGCTTATCTGTGGGGCACATTTGGGAGGGAGATGCAAATTTCTGCCCAGCATAGATTGTCAAAGGTCACTTCCCTGCCTCGGGGTTCTGGTGACCAAGGCCAAGCCTTCGTGGTGATGTCCACAGGCAGAAGGTGAGGAGGTCACCAGGGCTGCAGGAACAGCTTTGTGCAGTTGTGGCAAGTACCAACACCAGCACTAACCAGCTTCCAGTGCACGAGTAAAGCCCAACACATCTCTCATTTCACTGTCTGAGTAGAAAAACACAAGGCTGTGATCCATGTCTCCAGGGGAAAACTGCAGAGTCTCAGCCTTGCCATGGTGCTGCTCACCTGGACGTGCTTTTTGCTCTCCTCTTGCTTTTCCAGCCACAGTGGGCAGGGAGAGCAAAGGGTGCAGGGAACTGTTCCCTGTGAATGCTCCCTGTCCCTGATGGGATCACCCGCTGTCACTGCCAGCCGCAGGTTGTCTGTGTCAAGGAACAATCTGACAAAGTGCACCGGGTGAAATTTTGCTGGCTTCTGTCTTTAGATAAGGGCGCTATCACTGACTCAACATATTTTATGTATAACACACCCGATGCAAAAAGCATTCAAGCATCATGCTTGTTTAAATGTATTTGATGGTATCTGGAAAAACCAGTTAACACTTCCAGGCTGGCTGCGGGGTGCTCTGTGCAGGGAATCGCTCCAGGAAATGCCATGGAGCCTTGTCCCCGTGCTCAGAGCTGCCTGTGGCAGGGCCACAGGGCAGGAGGAGGACAGGCTGCCCCAAATTTGGTCCTGGTGGAGGAGCTCAGCTCCTCTCAGGAGGAGCAAGGTGGAGAGCCCATCTGCAAAAATTCCTTCCAGCTCTGAGTGGTGAGAGCAAAAACACCCAGCCACAAAGACAGCCACCTCCAGATTTATCCCAAAGTCTTCCCAGAGCCTGTTGCCACCGTGTCTGGTGTTGTCCCCAGACTTGTTTTCACCATCACACCCTTCTGCTTTCCATGGAGAATAACCCTGAGCAGGGCATTTCCATGTTGTGTGGGGACCTTGCCTGTGTTTGACCTCATTTCCCCCTACCTGGCCAGAAAGGGATGGTTCAGATGAACCTTTTCTAGTTAAATGCCATCACTTTTTCAGAGGGTTTTGTTGATTTGGGGTTTTATTTTTTGGGCCAGATTTTTCAAGAACACATGAGAAGAAGATGGAGGCAGATCACTCCCGTGGATTTCTCTCTATTTACAGGATAGTTCTTTATCTTGGATTTATGATCCTTGATCCAAGCTCTGGTGCCAGCTCTAAGCAAGCAGACACTTGTGGTGTGTAAAGAAAAGAGAACACACCTTTGCCTCTGAACTGCAGAGACTTTCTGGGTTAAGGTGGTCACATCTGTTGGGGAGAAGAGAGGAATTAAGACAAATTTCTCTGTTATTTCTCATCAGTCCCATCTCTGCTCATCAAACAGATGAGGTGGAGCTGGCAGGGAAAAACAGGGGATTTTGTTGCTGCTTCCTGAGGTTCACAGTCTGGTATTAATTACAAGGCTGGGCAATGACTAAATCAGTTTGGTGGTCATTTCCTTGGATGGACATTGGCATTTCCCAGTGATAAGGGAAAATCTGTGAAAACATGATTTCTGCTCCTTTTGAAGAGGCAAAATCCCAATAACAGAAAACCTATTACTTCTTCATCTGCTTATTTCTGAGGTCCAGCTAAATCTGCTGGAATATTTAGGAATTCCTCTGTCCTAGGAATCTGGGCTACATGGAGGGACAGGTTCATGGGTATAAAGATGCACAGCTGCAGCACAGGTTCAGCTCCACGCCTTTGTACAAGGGAAGAAGCAGTGAAAAATTTCCCCCTTTCCCACTCTTGTCTCTGGAATCCTTTGGGAAGCAGAACTCGCTGGGGTTCAAGGATCCCTGGTGCCAATGTCACCACTAAGCAAGTCCATCTCTTTTCCCCTGGTCAGTGATGGAGAGAAACAAATTCCTGACCTTTCCCAGAGGATTTCACTGGGAGAAGATGATTCCTCAATTTTGTGTGGCTGTAAAGGGGACCAAGAAGCTCCAAGCCAGGAAAGCTCCCATCTCCCACCCATGGAGAAATCCTGCTGTTCCTCCTCTAGGCTGCTGCTAAGTGTGCTGGGAACTGAAGCAAAGCACTTTGCATATCCTGGCCCCCTGTTTTTTCCATCAGCAAAATGAGACTTCCAATTTGGGGTAAAAAAAAAAAAAAAAAAAAAAACAAACCACCAACTCACTTTATAAAAAGCTGCCTACAAAAAAAAAATCCCAATTATTTTTCTAAATTAGGGATTAAAAAATGAATTATTATTCCCTGTAGGTACCAAGAGGCAGCACTTTTCTGGCATTCAGGATTTGGGAGGAAAATTCTAATTATGCCATATTTTTGGGTTGGGGTTTTTTTTTTTTTTTTTGCTGTTTAGAAGTGGTGCTTTCCTCCAGCTCCTTGGTTGGGGTGCTGGAAGAGGAGGAAGAGGAGGAGGAGAGGAAGAGTGAGCGTGTGCAGGGTGGCTGGGGCTGGTGCTGAAGGATCCTTTTGTGAAGATCAGCAGTTCCTGGCGCTTTTATCCCAGCCAAAGATTACATTTAACTCCCAGGGGTCTTTGCTTCCTCAGATCCTTTTCAGACTGAGTCACTGTAGCACTGCAGATAGTTTTGGGTGTCCTTTCATTTCTTCTATTTTTTTTTTTTGACAGTATTAAATACATACCCCAGTGAGCCATAAATCAGTGGTTTATCAGAGAATAAATCATATCTGTAATAAGGGACCACTTCTTTTTAATTGGACAGTGCATTAAATGAAACAGATATACTTCCTCAAAGAATGCAGAAATGTGTCAGCCAGCCTTCTTTAATGAATTTTAATTTTAAACCACCTTTTCTTTGAGAGAAAAGCTATTTCTTCCCAACCCCCTCCCCCCTTCTCTCCAGTAAAATTATATTCTAACTGGAGGATTTGCTGAGTTTTATGGGTTATTGTACTCACACCACTTTATCTTTCATTCCTGTGGGATTGTAGGAGCCTTTCCTGCAGGTTCATGTTGGTTTATGTGGAGAGGGATGCTGCAGCAAATGGATATTTGTTTGTGTGGGAGGTATCCATGTGTTTGCTGGGGGATGACTGGTTGGTTCTGGTTTTATTGGTGAGAGCATTGCCAGGAAAGAAAGAGCATCTTCTACACCCTCCTGAATCCTGGGGAAAGCTCAGCACTGGCTTAAATAATTCCAATAATGAGCAGTGACCACAAGGAGGGAATTCCTTGGGGAAAGGACAAGGACCCATTTGATTTTGGAAGCAATTATGGACCACGGGTCAGGAAGGGAAGCAATGTCACGTGTGCAAGGATCAGAGGCACAGCACAAATGTCCCAGCTCTGTAAAACAGAGATCAGCACCCCTCCTATGAGGAAAGGCTGGGAGCTGGGATTGTTCAGTCTGGAGAGGAGAAGCTCCAGGGTGACCTGATTGTGGTTCCCAGTGACTGAAGGAAGCCTGCAGGAAAAGATGGAGAGGGACTTTGGAGGGACTTTGTTTCCAAACCTTTGGAGTGACAGCACGAGGAGAATGGCTCTTAGATGAAGGAAGGTGGATTTAGATGGGATATTGGGAAGAAATTTAAAAAAAAACCAAAACCATGACAACAAACCCAAACAAAAACCAGGCAAAACAAACCAACCAAGCAAAAACCCAACCCACCCCCAAAAAATCTCATCAAGTTTTTCAGTAATCAACCTTCCCACTCAAAAATGGCCCCAAGGTCCACCCCAGGAGCCCACCCCATCCTTCCCATGGCAAAGGCCATGCAGGAGCCAGCCCAACCAGCTGCCTGGCACCTCCCCTCTCTCCCAGAAATCCCATTTTGTGAGGACAGCCAAAATGTCCAGGTCTGTTTGCTGCAGGGTAATGGGGATTCCCTTCTGGTCCTTTTGGCTGCCCACCCTCAGCCCCAGCAGGCTCACAGCTCAGCCCAGCCCTGCTGCTCCTCCCTCTCCTCTGCAATCATTTCCTTCTCAACATGCTGGTAGAAAAATCTTTATGAATTTGAATCTCCTCTTATTATTTCCAACCCTCTGCTTATATTTCCTCCCCACACCTGGGGGTGATTGCCCCTCCCTGAGTGCCCAGCTGGGTCACAGTCAGTAATAGCTGGTTATTAGCTCTGGGCAGAGCCTGCGCTTCCAGCCAGCCATGGGAAGATATGACAGGCAGGAATAGAACATTTCCCCCAACTTCTTATCCTTGGTGGCTTTGGAGTAGGTATCATTTTCTTTTTTGTTTTGCTGGTTGAATTTCTAAGAAACCAAAGTTTTCAAAGCCACTGAAAACTCTTTATCCTTGTCATCTTAATTCATGTTTTCTCTGGTATGACTGTTCCTTGGTGCTATCATTTGTCTTGGAATGCTTGAAAACCAGGGCTCTGTCTTTCTCTCATTTGTTTTCTATTAAATTCTGGAGCAGCTGAGTGAAGGCACCTCAGCTGTGTGCATTTCTCACACCAGTTATTCACTGTTCAGCAATTTAAAAACTGAGATGACACTGCATGGTCATCATCACATGTGGTGCATTAAGCCTTGGAGCTTATATAGGATTTAATGAATGTTTTTTTCTGTAGAATGAGATTGAGAAACCTAGAAGGCTGATTTTTTTTTTTTTAAAAACGGAATTCCAAAATTTAAAATTAAAAAAAATTTAGAAATTAAAATTAAGAAATTAAAATTAAGAAATTAAAATTAAGAAATTAAAATTAAAAAATTAAAATTAAAAATTAAATTAAAAATTAAAATTAAAAATTAAAATAAAAATTAAAATTAAAAATAAAATAAAATAAAATTAAAAATTAGAATTAAAAATTCAAATTAAAAAAATTAAAAATTCAAATTAAAAAATTAAAATTAAAAAATTAAAATTTTTTAAAAATCCACAATAAAGGTGTTTAGGGAAATGCTTTGTTTAAGTGCCTAGTTAACCACGTTGGTCAGCTGAAATTGAGATTTGCAATGCATTTTCTCCAAGGGAGACTCTTCCATCACCCCACATGGTTACAGACACTGTGTGTTGTGACTCCTGAGTGTTGACACCCTCTTGCTTCCCCCAAAATGGGCCTCTGAACCAAGCTGGGAAGAAGGAGAAGACTCCCCACGGCTGAGATTTGTGTGGCATCCCAGGCAGAGAGAAGCAGAGCTCAAAACCTGATTGCTGCCCCTGCCTGGGTCACCGTGCCAGGCTGAGCTGGGATTTGGGGTGTGAGCTGAGCCCTGCCTGCCCAGCAGGATCCTGCCCAGTCTGGGAGCTGCCTTCCCAGTCTGACACGGGCAGGGCAGGGCCAGGGGCACAGGGAAGGAGCGCTGTGCCATCTAGTGAGTGCTGCTGCCAGATAAAGCAGCTGTTCCCTGCTCAGCTGGAGGCACCACGGCCAGCTCGAGGGGCTCTAACCAGGCTCCCTCCAGTGGGTAAAGGACTTCTCGGGGCTCAGAGCACCCCAGCCAGGCAGCAAGGCGGGTTTAAACCCCGAGGTTTGGCTCAGGAGGAGCTGGGCAAGGCTGGTGTCAGAAGAGGCTTTGCTCCCCCACCCTCAGCAAGCAGCTGGGTGCTGCAGCAACAGAGAAATCAAAGCAAAGGGAAAAAAAAAAAAAGCAGAATGTTTGGTTTCTTCTGTCTCTGTCACAGAAGGATCCACCAGGAGTTTCCCTCTCCTGCAGCTCATGCTCAGCCTTGTCCTGATCTAACCCCAGCATCATCACCAGGCCCTACAGGGAATGTTCCCATGGGAGCAACACCCTGGGGAGCTGGGATCAGCTGGGTCCTGGGGCTCTGGGTGCACCAAGCCCCTCCAGGATGGTGAGCCTGCCCTTGTGTGGGTGCAGAGAGGGGTGGGAGGGCACCCCAAAGCCCCTGGGGCTGGTTTTGGGGGTCAGCACCGGGAGGGCGACCACCTCCAGTGCCAGGGGGGGAGGGAAAGCTGGGAGGTGGGAGCCCACCCTGGCACGTGGCCAGGAATGGCCTTCTGGTGTGATGTGCTCTTGGATTTTATTTAAATCAGTGAGACGAGAGGACAGTTCAGAGCACTGGATTAATTCCACTTTCTCCCTCTCGCTCTCTCTTTTTTTATTAGGAAAATAAAAGAGACTTTGAAATATTAAGAGAGAGTGGGATTAGAGCCCTCTCCTGCTACCCCAGTCTTTCCTCCCCTATTAATTTCCACTTGATTAGAATTCTTTTTGAAGTATTTAAATATGGACAATAGGAAAAAGGGAGGGTGAAGTTATTGAATATCAGTTAAACTGTATTAATATAAGCTCAGTTCCAGCTTTTATATAGATACTTCATATATATGTATAGTTTCCACTAGGAATAAAGTAGATCTATCCCTCCTCCCCTACCTAAAGTAATTATGATTTAAAAAAAAACTATAATGAAACTCTTAAACTTTAATAGCCCATTTATAAATCCCCAGCTTAAAATTTAAACGCTTTAAAAAAAGTTTTAGAACTGTAGAAATTTGCTTTCCCCCCCTCTTTTTTTTTTTTTTCCTCTCTCTTTTTTTACATGAGAGACACTTTTATACCATAAAACTTTTGAAGCCTCACGGCCATTCTCAAGCAGCCGGCCCTGCCTTTGGTGGGAATTGGGGTGCTGAGGGCTGAGAAAGGAGGATGGAGGGGGTTTGGTGCTCAAAGGGGCTGCTCCACACTGTGCCAACGTGGGAAGCCCAGCAGGGGCTGGAGAACAGCTGGGAAAGCACTCCCATCCATGATGGCCAGCACCCAAACTCTTCTCCAGGATCCTGGTGTGATCCAGCAGCACTGAGCTTGCCTTTCCTAGTGCAGGGGAAATCCAGGAGTGCTGGTGGATGTGGAGGGGTCCCTGGGACAGCTGGGGCTGGGGGTCCATGTCATGGCCATCCTGCACCTCCTGGCTCATCACCTGCCAAGCCAAGCTGCACTTGGGGGGTTCTGTTTAGAAATCAGTACTTTTATAAAGCAGAGTTCCATATCTCCATCCAGGCTCATAAATCCTCCCAGCTAACCTGAGAACTGCAGCTTGATTTGCAAACCATGGCTTTACTCATCAGATTTAACTCCCTGACTGGCTTCTGAAACAGTCGATTGGCTTAGAAGTCAGGCAACAGATTTACAAATCCTAAAACAGATTCACACATCCTAAAACAGATTCACAAGTCATGCCAGTAAGATCTAAGGGGGAAAAAAAGAAAAGAAAAAAAAAGGAAAAAAGGTGTTTGTTTAGAGATCTTTTCTTTGCAAGGGGCTGATTTACAGCCCTGGACACTGCAGCCCTGTTGCTGCAAAGATCCAGCTCTTCCTTTGGGATTCAAACCTGATATCTCTGTGATTGTTGGTTTTTCTCCTAGTTCTGACTGAGCCTGACCTCGAGCTGTAGGATGCAACAGGGGTGGCAGGATCAGCAACCCCTAAGCCCAAGAGAATATGGGATCAGGGAACTGCAGAATGGTTTGGGGTAGGAGGGACCTTAAAGCCCATCCAGTGCCACCCCTGCCATGGGCAGGGACACCTTCCACTATCCCAGGGTGCTCCAAGCCCTGTCCAACCTGGCCTTGGACACTTCCAGGGATCCAGGGGCAGCCACAGCTGCTCTGGGCACCTGTGCCAGGGCCTCAGCATCCTCACAGGGAAGGATTCCTTACCAGTATCCCACTCTAGATCTACACTAGTTCATCTTAAAGCCATTCCCCCTGGTCCTGTTACTCCAGACCCTGGTCCCAAGTCCCTCTCCATCTCTCCTGGAGCCTTTTTGGGCACTGGAAGGGGCTCTGAGGTCTCCCTGGAGCCTTTTCCTCTCCAGGTGAACACCCCCCATCCTCTGGACTCTCTCCAGCAGCTCCATGTCCTTGTGCTGTTGGACCCCAGGGCTGGGGCAGCTCTGCAGGTGGGGTCTCACCTGAGCAGGGCAGAGGGGCACAATCCCAATCCCTTTCCTGCTGCCCATCCTGGGATCAGTTCAGGGCAGGGTTGGGGCATGGCCAGCCCCACCCACCACCCCAGGAGGAGGGACAGGATTAATGTGACCACAGAGGAGATGTTTTTAAACTTGAGGTGTTTTAACAGGAGGCAGGTGGTGACCTGAGGAGGGAATGCTTGTGTTCCCAAGGTGATGCTGGTGGAGCATCCCCAGAAGGGCTGTGAATCACATCCTTCCTCTCCATGCCGCAGTGCTCCTCTATCCCATCTCCTGGGACAGGCTTAGCACCAAAATAATCACAGCTCGTGGCCTTGTGCTCTTGGAAATGCATTGGAAACCATCCAGCTGACAGATTTGAGTCGTGCCTCCATTGTGGCTTGGAGGGGGAAGAAAAGGAATTTCCTATCTGCCCGTGGATGATTTGTTAGACAGCACTTTCAAAGCTCCGTGGGGTTCCTCTGAGGTGCTGGACCTCTGCACCCCATCCAACAAATCAACTCTCTGTCATTTAGGAGTACCTCTTGCAAATTGTTGTTAATGGTGTAAACTTCCATCTTTCTCAATGTTCTGGAGAGACTAAGCAAAAAAATAACTTGTCCACAACTTTCGATGTTAAAATGTGCAAAAACACCTCTAGAATTCAACTATTTCCCCTTCCCCCCCCCCCCCGAGGTTTTCCAGATATACATCATAAAGCAACAACTGGCACTAATTCATTTTCCCCTTTGCAATCACCTTTAAAGGGAAAAGCAGCAAAGATTTCCTACCAGGTGTAAACACAAGGAATAAAAGGCCAGATAACAATGAAGATTTCATGGAAACTCACAGATACGAGCACCCAAGTGTAAGGCCTGCAATTAAATGTTGGCCAGCAATTTCCAGCTGACATTTTGTAAACAGGGAGCTGAGAAAGGCAGCGGGAGAGTCAATTTTGGGGCAGGAACATGAGAATCTAGAGGTCAGTGGAGGAGGCACACATCACCAGGAAGAGGGGTCTTGTTTATTAGAAGGAAACAATCAGTCCAGGTGATAACAGGCCACCCCCAGCCTCCCATCTCCTGAGGCAGGTCCCCACTTAAGAGAGATTTTCATGTATTTTCCCATTTTTTGGTGCTGTCTCTATGAGCTGGGGTTATCTAGAAATGCTGGTGAGTCTTAGGCTGCAAAGCAGTGCCAGGATCCTCCTCACCCGCTTTCTGAACTGGGCTTTGCATCTTTTCCTTCCCTTCCCAGGATAAAATTAAGAGTGACTTCTTTCCTAATTAAACCCAGCTTGGACTCATGGTTCCCCGGCCTAAACCTAGCCTAGATGTGAGGAGAAAGGGTCATCCCTTAAAGCCTGGCTCTTCCTCACACAGAGATGCCCAAGAAATGCCATTTCCATTTCATTTTTCTCCCTCCAGAGACAACTCCTGCCTGATGTTATTCTACTTTCCCCACCCACCTCTTCCCCCACGTGCCCCCGGGAGCCGCTAATAATAATATTGCAAACCCCGTAATAAATGCTGTGATCGCAGCCTAAAAAGGCTGGGGATAAATAAATAATAATAATAATAAAAAAAAAATTCCCATTTATCTGCGAGCTCGGGAGAGGCAGAGAGAAAAGAGTTCCCTATTAAAGATCCCGCATAGCCACAGGCAAATTCGAGCATCATCTCCTTGCAGAGCCCGGGTTTTTTTAAGGCAGAGATTACTCTGGCGGTTCAAGGTGCTATCGAGCTCGCACCAGGGACAATTACAAGGCTCCAGTTGGAGCGTCTGAGACGATGCTGACGTCTGATAAGGTTGAAGGGGAATAATGGAAGGAGGGAAGTGATAATGGACTGCTGAATGGGTGGGTTGAGGTATCATTGCCGGAGAGCCTGGAGACAGAAGCTGCTGCTGGTGCAGGGGATGCATTTTTTCCCTTTCTCTCCCCCCGCCCCATTTTGTTTCTATTTTCCCTTCATAAGAAGAAAATATCTCCGAACATGCACTTCAGAAGGATTTTTCCCCTCCTAGCTCCAAGCAACACTGGTGACACCATTCTCCAACTCTCCCCATGCCATGAGAGCCATCAGAGCCCGCGTGTCCTGCCTCCCTCAGCACTTGCTCCCAACTGCTCACAAACCTTTTTTAATGTTTCCTGCCCATCACCGAGGGCCAGGCTGGGCGCTGGGGGTGCTCTCAATGCCCAGCTCAACACCCCACAGCTCAGAGGGGCAGTTCAGCCAGGGCAGAATGAGGGAGAGGAGCCATCCCTGCTTCCCAGTCCAGTGCTCCTCCAAGGATTTCTAAGGGCTGGGATCCCACCCTTCCCTGGTGGCCTGGGGGCAGGTGAGGGAATCTGGCTTGCTCTTCTCCATCAGTGAGGGATGAATCCCCACACTGGGTGGCCTCACATCCCAAAGGATGGACTCAGCCCTTCCTGAACCCTCCATTCCATTTTCTTCCTGCCCTGTTCTCACCAGCCTGTGGCCCATGATTTGGTCTCCATAAAACTGGAACTGCTGGTGAGCACAGAGAGCATTGATGAATCTTTGATTATATCTTTCTTTGCTGAGATTTCTTCTCCTGGGCCAGATTCCAGCTGATAATGAATTTGATATTTTTAAATATCCAACAAACAAATAAAGTCTATTGTTTTTCCCCTTTGGTTATGAGACTCTTCTCTTTGGCAGATCCTTTTATGTCTGTCTTTCCCTTTTGGAAGTATAAAGTTAGATCAGGATTTCACTTTTCTTCTTTTATCAAGGCAAGACAGAGTTGCCTCTATGTTTTCCTATACTATTGAAGGCCAGGATGTACCATGAAAATCCCTCTTTGGGAAAGAGGGGGTCTGGATAAGAAATCATATTAAATATTTCCTACATTGGAGATCAAAACACCCTCCTGATGGCCACAAATATGGAAGTGCTTGTATAAAGACCAAGCAGAAAATGATGCATTTTTGCTTGGCCCAGGAAAAGATGCTGGCAGCTTCCTGGGAATCGGGCAAATCCTGGCCAGTGGGGTGGAAGATCTCCAGACAGCATCTGAGGGAGGCTTTGGGGGAGTGACTCACAAAACCAGATCCATTTGGAGATGCATCTTGACCAAAACTTGCAGAGAGGTGGTGCCAGACAAGTGTCAATCCCCCAGACTGAGTCCTTTGCTTCAAAGCAACCCCAGCAGCACTTTTGGGTGGGATTTCTCTCCTCTGCCTTTGGACAGTGACAATGTCAACAGCTGAGCTGGGGGGTCCAAACTCATGCTCCAGCCTAGGGAGGTGAATGTTCCTTCAGGGAGTTCAGTTCAGCCATCCATCTTGGGATGGGATGGAAAGTGGTCCAGACACGTCCTGTTCTCCCTGCAGGCTCCAGAATGAGCCTTAGCAAGGAGTTCTGGTGCAGACAAGGGAAACCTGTTCACCTGGGAAGGCAGTGAGGGTTAGGTGGGATATTGGGAAAGAATTCCTGGCTGTGAGGGAGGTGAGACCCTGGCACAGCTGCCCAGAGAAGCCCCTGGATCCCTGGCAGGGCCCAAGGCCAGGTTGGATGGGGTGTGGAGCAACCTGGGATGGTGGAAGGTGTCCCTGCCCATTGCAGGGATGGGAGGAAACAAACTTCAAGATTCCTTCCGACTCCAAGCATGATTCCATGACTGTGGGCTTCCCAATGGGATGGTTATCAGGGCTGAAGGATCAGGGATACCTGTGCCATCAAAGCTCTCACCAGGGTGTGTCCAGTTCTGGCCCCTCAATTTGGGAAGGACGTTGGGACACTCAAAAGCATCCAGAGGAGGCAACGAGGCTGGAGAGGGGCTGGGAACACAAACCCTGAGAGCAACCACTGAGGGAGCTGGGGGTGCTCAGCCTGGAGAAGAGGAGGCTCAGGGGTGACCTTCTTGCTCTCTACAGCTACCTGGAAGGTGGCTGTGCTCAGCTGGGGCTGGGCTCTTTTCCTAAGCAGCAGCTGACAGAACCAGAGCACACAGCCTCCAGCTGCACCAAGGGAAATACAGGTTGGATAATAGGAAAGAGTTTTTTACAGAAAGAGTGATAAAGTTCTGGCATGGCTGCCCAGGGAGGTGTGGAGTCCCCATCCCTGGGTGTGTTTAACAAAGCCTGGATGTGGCACTGGGGGCCAGGGTTGAGTTGAGGTGCTGGGGCTGGGTTGGACTCCATGTTCTTTAAGGTCTCTTCCAACCTGGTCATTCTGTGAATTCTGTGAATTGCAGAGCAGGAGATGCCAGGGACATCTCAAACCAAGAGGGACAGTGCAGTCCCTGCATGCAGAGCCACCATCCCCCCACTCCTGCTTGGCTCCCTTTCCCATGTTCCAGTGGAATATGGAGCACACCAGGAGCTGTGCCTTGGAGGTGGGTTTGGAAGCAGTGATGGGAGGGGGCATGGGAAGGAGACAGGGAATGCACACAGGGAAGACCAGGCCCTCCTGGAATGTCTTTCCAGAGGCCACAGTGGTATGTACAATTCCAATTCTAAAATCAAAAAGAAGGGAAAGCAGGAAGAATGGGTGCCATGGTAGAGGATATTTGGTGCTTCCTTCATTGCTGTTTCAATTTACTCTTCCTCCACCCCACCTTGAGCCTCTGTGGGAGCTGAGGGCACAGAACTCGAGGACTGAGAGAATCCTCCTGGCCTTCTCCAGCTTCACACACCCCCCTGCTCTTCTCCAGCATGTGGCTTTCCAGGGATATGGCAGGAGAAAGGAACAGGCAATACCTGGGGAATGCCTTTCTGCTCCCTGCCATTGGAATGAGCTAAAATAAAGGGACTGCTGTGTGATGCCAGGAGAAAGGAGATGATATCTGCCCAGGTTATACCCTGGATACTAAATCCAAATGCATTTCAACTAAGATCAGTTCCTTTAAAAAAAAAAAAAAAAAAAAAAGAGAGAGGGGAAAAAAGTTGATTTTCTTTGCAGCTCTTGGAAGTGAATCTATTTGGTGTCAGGCTGAAAGAAGACAGCGTGTAAGTAACTGAGAAAGTGTTTACTCAGTGAATTAGTTCAGCTTTCATTGTGCACAGAGGATTATGGCCTCAGCAGTGGATGAGCTCCATTTCAGGCTGGAGTAGCTCACTTAGCTACCTCCAGGGCAGGACTAATTATCATAGGACTTAGGCCATTAAAGGGCTTTAACTACCAGTGCTCTCTCCCAGGTCTGGATTAACTCTTTGCCTGGAGCAAAGCGCCCTGATAACCATTCAGCCTAATGGTCTGCTTTGATTCCTCTGCCCCCTCTGCCCACCCCTTTCGCCTTTAAACTTTATATTATTGTCAGATCTGGAACAATAATTGGGAATATTAAAACCGTTGCTGCAAAATGGCAAAGGGGGCCTTGTGGCAGATTTTTTTCCCCCCCCTCTCTTGCCAAGGCAATTTTAGGAAATACAGTCTTGCAGAGAGCCCTCACCTGACTCAGGTGGATTAAGAGGGGCTGCTCAAAAGGCAGGACCCCCAAGGGAAAACCCTGAAATGCCCACAGAGCCCAGCTCTGTCTTACCCTGTTGTCTCCATGCCAATAATTGTGGTGGAAGGCACTCTGCATGGAAATAGCAAAAGACTATTGTTCCCCCAGGCATGAAATAGCCACGATGAGAGCAGAGCTATTACCCTGCTTCACAGAAGAAGAGCTGGGGTGCAGGAGGTTTAAATGTTTTGCCCAAGGTAACAGATGGAGAATGTGGCAGCGACTGCTCCTTATCATTAAAAAAATATTTGAAGAATTATCTCGTGCTGCCTCTTTAACATCAGCATTCCCAGCTCTTCTGGCAGAGTAGCAGCACATCTGGGTTGTACCCTGGCTGGAAGGTGTGGCTGAAGGAGGTTCAGCTCAAGACTAAAAAATCAGGTGCACCTCTTCCAGGAAAAAACCCTCAGGAGGGCATCAAAGGAATTGAAAGGAAACCAAAATAGATGGTTCTTCACCAAAAAAAAAAAAAAAAAAAAAAAAAAAAAAAAAAAAAAAGTGCTTCTTCCCACCACAGAGCTGGGCAGGACCCCGGTTGTGCTGAAGGTTTGGGGAAGAAAAATCGCTTTTTAAAGCTTGTACAGAAGTGCAGAGTGGGTGGAACTCTGGTCTGCTGCCCAGTCACACCCACAGCCATGAGGAGGCAGGTGTCCTTCTCCTCCGTGTCCCCTGGCACCACCCTTGGGCCATGGGAGATGGGAACTCTTGGCACCATTTGCTGGTGGAAATGCTGGCAGCTGAAACACCTCTTCAGCTGAAGAGGCAGTTGAAATGTTGAAATACCTCTTCATCCCAAGAGGAGCATCCTTAAGAGAGTTCTTCCTCTCCACCTTCCAGTTTTTTTATTCCATGAAATACCATTTAGTGCCAACCACTAAGATGAGCATGGCCAACACAACAACCATTTACAGACTCTGGTGGTCTCATGTGAATAACTCAGGTGCTCTGGAAAGACCTTTTGTCCAGTCAAAACCCATAAAATCCATGAAAGCACAGATTAAAAGCCAAAACATAAATTGGTGCTCCTCCATGTTCTTCTGTCCTTCACAAGCACATAAATAAAAGAGATACTTGAGCAAAACAACACATCAGAATCTGATTTTTGTGGCAATTCCCTTCCTGTTGTTACCAAATTATCAGCTCAGAAACATAAAATCATGAAACGGTTTGGGTTGGAAAAGACCTTAAAGATCACCCAGTTGCAACTCCCCTGCCATGGCAGGGACACCTTCCAGTATCCCAGGTTGCTCCAAGCCCCATCCAGCCTGGGGATCACATGCCCTGGTCCCACCAGAGAATGGTCTTAGATGGGTGGCAGATGCTCAGTTTCACATGTTCACAACTTTCTGCATCCCGTGGATCTCCTGTGAGTGTAGGGATGGACACAGGCTCGAAAAAGCCAGGATAGATGGGAAGCAAAGCCCAAGCCAGGATGGCTGGGTCAGGGTCAGGGAGCTCAGCATAGTTTAAGGCAGCTCAGATTATCTGAACAAAGCCAGGAACCTGCAGCCAGGTCTTCCTGAAGGCCTTGAACCCCATGAGAGCCCAGGGACCACCACATGGAGCCTGGCCCTTCCACAGGGCTCCCAAATACCTTCTCCCTGCTGGAATTCTGGGAGCACACAGCGTTTGAAAGCAGTGCCTGTCCAGCAAGGGGTGTTTCCTCCTCCTTGGATGCTGCTCCCCATGGCTTTGTTCACACCTTTTCTTGGCTGACTCAGTTCTGCATTCAACTGCCCAGCTGACAGCTTTCACAGCGCTCCTCAGAGCTCTGAAGCATCTTGCAGATGGTCAAAGCACGCCAAAATTGTGTTCTGCTGCTTCGTCTATATGGAAATTGTCTCATTTCTGCCTCCCTCTGATCTCTTACTCTGAGGATAATGGGGTTTAGTACTTTCCCTTCTTGCCCCTGCTGCAGGTGTGAACTGGAATAGAAGACAAACTGCTTACTGGAGTGCAGGTTATTTGTTGTTTGCAGATGAACAGAGCTGCCTTTCATTTCCTGTGATTCCGAGTATTAAATTCCTTCTCCTCGTCATTTACCCATTGCTTGACATCTTCTGCTTTCAACTCATTCATTCCCCATCACATCTGTGAGCCTGCACAGTGAGGCCCATCAAGAAAAACACAACTGAGGCCACTCACTAAGGAAGAAGAGAGGCAGGTAATTGTGGAACAGCAAGCAGAGACCTTTGAAGAAGAGGCAATTCCTCAGAGGAAAATTAGACCAGCTGAGTATTTCCTCTCTCATTACCAAGGGTGCTTCAAGCCTGGCTGAAACATCTGCTTGTGGAATCTACCAAGAAAGACACCCCCCCCAAAAAAAAAATAAATAAAAAACTACAACTGGAATCATGCAGGAGCAAGCAAATCTGCTGGAGAGAGCTGAGCACTGTTCACTTGCTGCTGAGGCAGCAGCTCCTCTTGCTCTGTGTTCACTCAGCACCACGGGACCCTGACCTGCTGTGTAGCAGACAGGGATAACAGCAGTGAGACAAGAACCCCAGAGCTGGGGCCAGGCAATGAAAGCACCTTCTGGTGCCTCCTCCTCACATTTATCAAATGCAGGTTTCCCACCTTCCAGTGAAACTGCAATTAACTTGTAAATGTATGCTACACAATTAATTTCCCGCCAGCTGCTGCTCTGCAGCTGAGAGGAAATCAGTCAGGCAGGCACCCACAGGAACTCTGGTGTGGCCCTTGCCACAAGTTCTGCCCCAACACAAAAAAAAAAAACCCTATAAACAATAAGGCCACCCCACCTTACACAGAGAGAGCCCAAGGACTGGAGGGATTGCAGTCCCACTTGGAGCTGCTCCATCTAAAACAGAGGAACAGGAATTGAGCTCTACAGCCAGGTCAGCCCTTGTGCAGCTCTGGGTTGGAACTGAAACTGTGGGTGTGAAAATCCAGATGTGTGTCTGTACTGGGAGGAGGTGCTCCTCATTTTGGAGAGAGAACCAGACTCCCATAGCCAGGTGCACTTGGCTCCCAGCCCAAGATGAGTCCAGGTCTCTTGTCCCATTTGGAGAGCAGACACACAGGGATGAGGGTCCCACTCACCCTAAAGACACAGGTAAGTTGTCTAGAACACAGCAAAAAAAGGTCCACGAGACAGTCTGAGCCTCATTCCACACAGGCTGTGGATTGGGGCAGATTTATCATTCCTCTCCTGTGGTATTTGTCCCCTTCCAGCAGGATGCCCATCCTTTTGTGTCCTGCCATGTGAGCTGGGATGGGGCTGCAGCTGCAGCCAGCACCTGCCTGCAGTGCCCTGCCCTGAAACACCACATCTCATGTCAGACCCTCCTGCTTGCCAGATTTTACTCCCCTGGTGTCTTCCCCTCCTGCTAACCACCAGGACATGAGTTGTTCCCATCTCTCCAGCAGGACTTTTATTTTACATTCAAAAATTATGCTAATTTAAGAGTTCTTGCATGGCCACTCTGGGATCTGCTGCAGTGGCATCCATTAAATCCCTGACACATCCCAGGGCTGCACTCAAAAGCCTGTGTGCGGTGGATGACAGCTCTGAGTGAGTGGGACCACAAGGTTTTTGGGAGTTTCTATATTCTTTTCTGTGGTAGGAGATAACAAGTTTGCCACCACAAAACTGTGAGCAGGCACAGCTCTTGACGGCGAGGGAGAGGAGTTCAGGCTGCAGATGCAGAAGGCTTTAGTCATGGTGGAAAGGAGCTGAATACATCAGCTCAGGGATGGGCTTCTCTGAAGGCTCCACAGGAGACACAGAAAATTCACTTGAAATGGAGCAACACCATTTGGGGATGGAAAAAGCTGCTCTGGAAAAAGGAAATCACCCATTCCCCACAGGCACAATGGCACATTGGGGGAGAGCAGCTAATCTTGGAGCAGAGCACAGAACTTGGGTGCTGGAGGGAGATAACAAAGACCAGGGGCTCTTGTGTTCTGGGTCAGCTGCTGGGCCCAGCTTTGCATCTTCTCAGCAGACACAACGAGCCCTGCCACACAGTGTCACTGTGCCTGCCAGAGATAAGCAGCAGCATGAAAAGCAGCTGGCTGAAGCTCAAGCCAGGCAAGATGGAAGTGATGCTTCTAGGGGAAAAAAAAATAAAAAAAAAAAAGGAGTGAATCAGGCATTTCCTAAGAAATGCTGAAGCTCTTGTCCCCCTTTGCACAGGGAGGACACCACTGGACTGAGACTGCACTTGCTCTTTAAGGCTCAGCCTGTGGTAGTCACAAGCATCATCTGGGCACCTGGACTCTCTCCTGCTTTTCTCTTTCTTTCTGTGAACCCTGGCAAGGCACAGGACTTCTACAGAGCAGGTCTGAATGCCTCTGCTCCAAGATGTGGCTGGCACCACCTGATGGAGGTGAGTTACAAAAAGCAGAGGATGCCCACGAGTTGGAGCAGATTGTCTCTCCTTACCCAGCCAGGAACTGGGTTTGGGACACAGAATTCTCTCCACATCTGGAAGGGCCAAGGAGACTGAGTGTGATGAGTGGAATAGCAGGAATATTAGGAATTCAGTGAAGGACATGCTCCCTTTGTTTAGATCCAAAAGCTGTTAAGCTCTCATGAGCATTATCAACAGGGAAAGATGTTATATCCTCAAGTTAAAGGATTAATGAATTGTGTTTTCCTCTGGGTTTAAACTCTTCCACCCCTTCCACAATGATCACAAGTCCCAAAATAACTTCACACTCTACTCCCCAGTTTTCTTCTCCCTGCTTTACAAGCTCCCTTTGGAAGCCAAGTAAAAGCAGAGAGGCACAGGCTGATTATCAAATAATATGCTTGCCATGGTGAGAGACAGCTGGATAAATAGTGGAGAAATCACCTCTTAACTTTAAATACAAGTGTTAATTCAGTTGACCTGCCCCCACTGATTAAAGCAGTTTCCAGAGAGTAAAAGGCAAGAAGATGCCCAATCCCTGGAAGTGTCCATGGCCAGGTTGAGATGAGGTTTGGAGCAACCTGGGATAGTGGAAGGTGTCCCTGTCCATGGCAGAGGAGGGAACTGGGTGAGGTTTAAAGGTTCTTCCCACACAAGCTATCCTGGGATTCCATGATTCTGTGACAGGAAGTCTCCTTGGAAGCTGCAAAAAACCCAAAAGCCCCCAAGGGCACTTTTCCTCCTAATGCCCAGTGACAGGAAGATTTCCATGCCCTGGAGCAGGAAGGTTTCTGTCTCTTCCACCGTGCTGCCTGTTTTGTTTAACATTCAGAGCATTGAAACTTCAAAAATAGCATCTGCATTCCCTTCCTGTGGATGCCTCAGCAGCTGGGATCTGCTGACTCGGGAGCTTTGGCAGCTGCACTTGACACAGGAATTACACCAGGGTGGAAGAGCTCGTGGAGAGGCAGCTGAGGGCTTGTGCCTCCCTCCAACGGGAGCAGGGAGGGGAAGAACATGGAGTGACCAGGCTGTCCCTCCCCTGGGACACACCATGATCCCACATGGACCTTGGTGTCCTCATAGGGTCCTCAACACCAGGCCAGGCTGTTGAGGAGCTGCTCCTGTGCCCCCTCACCCTGCCCACTGAATAGGCTTTGATTTGGTGCCTGCTCTTCTGAGATGTGTTGGGCTCTTTGATGGTTGGACATGCTGACCTTGGAGGTCTCTTCCTACCCGAATGATTCCAGGGTTCCATAATTCCATGTGGAGGCATCTGGCAGGTTTAGAGGTTGTCACAGCCAGTTGTGGTGGCACCAGAGGAAAGCAGTTTCAGCTCCTGCTCCAAGGCAAGACGGGCAGTTGGATGTCCCTCCCTCCCTGGCTGGATGTGTGCCATGCTGGAAGAAGTGCTTGTTGGGGGGAAACCTGTGTCCTAGAGGGGCAATTTCTGCTCTGTGACTTCATCCAGACCCATGGAAAGTCCTCCCAGTCCTTGGGAATTCCTACATATTTCTTTCCAAGCCCTGCAGAGCTGCCGCAGCCCTGGGGCCCAGCACAGGAAGGACCTGGAGCTGCTGGAGAGAGTCCAGAGGGATGGAACTCCAGGATGAGCAGAGGGATGGAACAGCTCTGCTGGGAGGAAAGGCTGGCACAGCTGGGATTGTTCAGCCTGGAGAAGAGAAGGCTTCTGACTGATCTAATTGTGGCCTTCCAGTATCTGAAGGAGCCAACACAAAAGATGGAGAGAGAATATTTCCAAGGGCCTGGAGTGCCAGGCCAAGGGGGAATGGCTTCCCACGGCCAGGGGGCAGGGTTAGATGGGAGATTGGGAAGAAATTCTTCCCTGTGAGGGTGGTGAGATCCTGGCACAGAGAAGCTGTGGCTGCCCCTGGATCCCTGGAAGTGTCCAAGGCCAGGTTGGACAGGGCTTGGAGCCACCTGGGACAGTGGAAGGAGTCCCTGCCCATGGCAGGGGTGGGACTGGAGGATCTTTAATGTCCCTTCCAACCCAAACCATTCCATGAGTCCATGATTCTGCTGACCAGAAACATTCCCAGAGCCTTCTCCTGCCTGTGCTCTGTTGCTGCTGCTGGCTGTGTCCCTTCACAGGGTCAGTGGCTGGTGAATCTGGGACACATTTCCAAAAGTTGGGCTGCCAAGGGCTCTGCCTCTAACTCACAGGAACCTCTCTCTCCTTTCCTGCTGCATACACTCCACTCCTTGGAAGGGCACAAAGAAAATTCAAGAGTTTTACAGAAAAATAAATGTGTCTCATGGATATGTATAAAATTGGCCAAGTCTTTGCAGGGAAACTGTGTGTTTCCCCCTCTTTGGACTTGCTCCTTCCTCCTCCTAACACGTGGAACAAATGTCTCCTTTGGAGCGTGATGGGGTAACTTGGAGAGGTCGGCAGAATTGCTACACATGGACCCTGGGCTGGTTTTATTTTTCTATTGAACCTTGATGGAAACGCATGCACAGCAAGTCAGGGCCTGTCCCTTTTCCTTTCTCCTTTCTCTCCCTCTCTCTCTCTCTTTTTTTTTTTTTTTTTTTTTTTTTTTTTATTTCTTCCAGGAGTGCTGATGATAAGAAAAGCAATGTCTAAATCTTCTTAATGGTGTTTATGCAAGCAGTTTTGCTTAGCTGCAGTCCCTGCCACCCCCTCCCCCGTCCACCCTCCCCTCCCATCTCCCTGCTAATATCGCTGCTTCATTCCTTTCCCTGTTGGCTATTACTATGGACTACAGCGAATCTAAAACTAAATAATCCCCTTAGTGTCAAGTTTTCTGGGCTGAGCAAATAAATCTAACCAAATGCATTATCTAGGTAGAGGAGGCTGTTGTAAGGGGGAAAAAAGATAAAGGCTATTTTACTTTAAGGCAAAGAGTAAAACCATCATTTTTCATTCACATTGTACTTTTAAAGTTGGGTTTTTTTTAATTTTATTTTAACTTTCCTGTTCAATCCTTTTATTTTTCCATTGTAATTAAAAAAAAAAAATAAAGAAATGTGGCAAAGCCTCTGATTTCAAGCATTAAATAGAGGGAGAAAGACCTCAGATAAGGTGCCATTCAAATCCCCCTCTCAGACGGGTAATTCTGATCAGGCAGTAAAGTGGTCTAAATAAATAAACCCTTCCCCACTTCTCCTTCCCTGGGGAGGGGAGATGAGGGTATTAGGAAACTCATTTGCAGGAGGAAGAGCACATGGAAATCTGCATGTCCCAGGATGAGGTGCAGAGGTCTGGATTCAGCCCAGGACAGGACTGGAGGTGTCTCTGTGTGGTGGCTCAGAAGCCCAATTTTGGGGATGCTTCAGCCTGTGTTTGCAAGTAGGGCTAACCCAAACCTGGGGAAAAAATGCCTCATACCTGGAGAATCGTGCACTTTAACTCCCATTTTCATCTGACAGGTCTTTGAAAGCACAAGCAAAGCCATCCAGCTCCTCTCTTGTACAAACCCAGGCCAATGGAGCTCTGCTGGACTTGTGGCAGCCAAAATCTGGCTGGCATTGTCCCCACCTGCCTTGGGCCTGGTTTGGGCAGCTCTGCCTTGCTCACCAGCCTTCCCTCTTTCCTGATCCTACACCCCATGGGCTCTGGGGAAACCATGGACCCAAAAATCCCACTGGAGCATCCTCAGGAGTTGTGCACATGCATAAACACCACGAATGACCCAACACCAGCATCATTTACCTGAATTCACCCTCTTCCTACCGGTTTTCTTCAAACACAGACCACATTAAGAAGATGCCTGGTGTGGCTCTTGGAAAAGCAGAACCTGACTCACAGGTTTCTTTAAAAAAAGCTATTTTGGCCAACATTAACCCCTGACAAACACATCACTCCCAATGCCCTCCCTTCCTGCTTTTGCCCCCAGCTTTCCACGCTGAGCATGACAAACACAGCCCCATCCCTGCTGCTCTGAAGGAAATTAGCTCTACCCCAGCCCAAACCAGCACAACAAAGTAAAACCCCAGTGGGTTGTTGGGTTTGGACCCACGGGATCAGGGAAGATCAGAAAGATCTCTGACTCTGGAGCTGGGTGGACAAACAGTGTGAGGTGCTGCTCCCTTCACACACCTCACCCAGACAAATTCTGCTCTTGCCCCAGTTCAAAGGGGTTTTTTTCCACTTGAACATCAGATTGAGAATAATTAAGTCAACGGCATTTTCTCTGCATTTGCTTTAATCCCTTTGTATATGTTTTGGGTTCCCCATCTCTGCAGCCAGCCTGCCAGGGAGATCTGCTCCTAAGATCCATCAATCTTTAAATTTCTTCTGTTCTAGACAGGCAGATATTCCTGTTTGAAACTGATTCATTGCTTCTTTCTTGTTCCTTTTTATTTTTATCAAGCAATTCTTATCATTTTTAGACCCCCCCCCCATGTTAGAGGTAAAACCCCAGGAAGAAGAAGAACAGATTTGTTCTAGCAGTTGTTTTTATAAATTTTCTCAAATCTCAGGCGCTGCTCACATTGAAAAAAAAAAAAGGCAAAGACTACTCCATTGTGTTTTGGGATCAGGATCTGCAATAGACGTCACCAGTAATGATGGGCCAGCTCTTGACCTGCTCCTGGGCTGCACAGCAAGGACACCAGATGAGGACCAGGCTCAGCCAATTTCCAGCACAATAGCACAAGCATGCTGCTCATTTTAATCTAATATTCTTTGAAACATCTGCACAAAAATACCTGCCCGGCTGAGGATGAGCTCCAAAAGCCGAGGGAAAACTGCAGTCTTTGATAAACAGGCTGAAGGAAATTATGTGAGAAGGTCACACTGGATTGGTGAAGAGCAGCCCCGTGAGAAGGACTTGGGGCTGCAGGTGGTGAGGGCTGGCCATGCCCCAACCCTGCCCTGGGCTGATCCCAGGGTGGGCAGCAGGAAAGGGATTGGGATTGTGCCCCTCTGCCCTGCTCAGGTGAGACCCCACGTGCAGAGCTGCCCCAGCCCTGGGGCCCAGCACAGGAAGGACCTGGAGCTGCTGGAGAGAGTCCAGAGGAGGCACCAGGGTGAGCAGAGGGATGGAGCAGCTCTGCTGGGAGGAAAGGCTGGCACAGCTGGGAGTGTTCAGCCTGGAACAGAGAAGGCTTCTGACTGATCTAACTGTGGCCTGAAGGAGTCAGCAGGAAACATGGAGAGAGAGGGGCTGGAGTGCCAGGCCAAGTGGGAATGGCTTCCCACTGCCAGAGGGCAGGGTTGGATGGGAGATTGGGAAGGAATTCTTCTCTGTGAGGGAGGTGAGGCCCTGGCACAGGGTGCCCAGAGAAGCTGTGGCTGCCCCTGGATCCCTGGGAGTGTCCAAGGCCAGGCTGGACAGGGCTTGGAGCCACCTGGGATAGTGGAAGTTATCCCTGCCCATGGCAGGGATGGGACTGGAGGATTTTAATGTACCTTTTGATCCAGACCATTCCATGATTCCCTGATTTCCCGTGTGCCTTAAGATATTCTGCAACTCCTTCCATGCTCTTAAGGTACCACCCAGCCCTTCTGTTTCCTGCAAAAACACCACATGCAGTTCAAGTCACAACCCTGATGTTCCTTAGGACCCCCATCTGGGACTTGGAGTCAATCCTGATGCTTCCCTGTGTTTCCTGTTGCTCTGCCACTCCTACCTTTGCCTTTTTCTGGTTTATTTAAGGCTGAGTCACCGTTGTCTACCAGGATTCTCTGCCAGATGACTGAGCCTGGGATGGGGCCAGGGGCGCGCAGCCAGGATGCATTGAGCCTGTCATAGGATGGATGGGATTTCTGGGCTCAAGCCTGGAGGGTTTGGGAGGAAGAGTAGGACCAGGAGCCAAGCAGAGACAAGACAGCTCTTGGGACACGAGGCAGCAGGAGGAGGAAGGAGAATGTGCTGAGGTTATTTCTGAACAGTGGGTTTGGTTGAACCAGACCTGGCTGCCTTCCAGCATGGCCTCTTCACCAAACAAAGCCTCGAGGCTCCCACTGGAAAAAAGATCTGCCCTTCTTCAGGTGAACACCCAGCTGTGATTTCATTTTTGCTCAGTAACCTGTGGCTGGATCTGAAACTACTTTGGAAGTGCCGCCATCAGTCTGTGCTATTTGTTCTTATATCTGGGGGGTTGGTCCCACACAAGGAGCAAAAGGGATTTGTCCAGATCTCTCTGGTTATGAGTACCAGGAATCCCTCTTCTCCTGGAGATCAGACGTGCACATTATGAGACAAATACAGGAGCACACAGATGGAGCATCACAGGAGCACAGAATATCCCAGCTGGAAGGGACCCACAAGGATCATTGAGTCCAATCCCTGGCCCTGCACAGACACCCCAACAATCCAACCCTGTGCATCCCTGAGAGCGTTGTCCAAATTCTCCTGGAGCTCTGGCAGCCCTGGGGCTGTGCCCATTCCCTGGGCAGCCTGGGCAGTGCCCCAGCTCCCTCTGGGGATAAAACCTTTCCCTGATCTCCAACCTGCACCCCCTGACACAGCTCCAGCTGTTCCCTGGGCTCCTGTCCCTGGTCACAGAGAGAAGAGGTCACCAGGATGCTGGGATGTTCCTGACAGTCACTGGATCACGTGTCTAAGCACAGGGTCAGCCAGTGACCCTCAGACCAAACATTTGTGGGCTGTTAATGACACTGTCAATAAACTGCAGCTTCACTGCTGCTGTCAGGTTTGCACTGTGACTTATTAGCTCTTGGTGACTTGAGGGTCAAGGAGGTGAAGCAGCTTGCCCTCTTCTTCATCAAGTGAATATTCCCCTGCTTCCAAGCCTTTGCCACAGTGCCCTCACTCTTTTAGGAGCCTGGTGAATTTATTCTCTCTGTGTCTGACCCTTTGCTTGATGCCATGTATAGGCAGTTGCCATCCTCTGTTATTTTCCTTGCTATCCCCCAGTTTATCTTTTGACATCAATTTATGTGCCAGTGTCCCAAACAACTTCACCTCTTTGGGTGTGTTGTGGTGCTCTTCTGCTGGGCATAGAGAGCTGCCTGCAAAACTGTGTTGCTTTTAGGCAAATCTTTTCCCTGGTACCTGCCACTCCTGGCATCCAGCCTTGCCCATCACTCCACAGGATGGGAATGCTGAGACATGGCTCTGGGATTCTCTCTTTGGCAGCAGCAAGGAGAGTTTACAGACTGCTCAGCCCACGGAGGAGAGCAGGCAAACTGCTCCCAGCCTTTCCTTGCAGTCCCATGGCTTTTGAGAGCAAGCTGTGACTGGAAAATATTCCCATCGCTGCACCAGATCCCTGGCTCTGCCAAAACCAGCTGTATCTGCACCCATAATCACTCCCAACCACACCATTTACCCACAGCTCTGTTGTTGTCTATTGCCATGGGTTCCCAGCAGGTTTTGAACTGGTGACAGATGACAAATGTGAGAAAAGTCTGCTAAAAAAAAAAAAATGGGACCATCTTCAACCTCGCTGCCAGCTTTCTGTCACTGTAGCATTCCAGGGCTGGGAGTGTGTGATGGCTTCCACCTTGATTATATTGATGATAATCCAACTGCAAAAACACTCTAAGTGTACATAATATAAATATAAATGCAAATGTAAATGTAAATGTAAATGTAAATATGAATGTAAATATAAATATAAATATAAATATAATTATAAATATAATTATAATTATAAATGTGTATTGTATGTACACACATCTATACTATGTATATATTATATGTATATAATATGCATATATATGTATACACACATATGTATACATATAACATATTATATATGCATAAATAAATAAATAAATAAATAAATAAATAATGTACATATGCAAAAAAAAAAAGAGCCTTGTTTTATTTTACCTGGCCTTTGTGACACAGGAATATGGGGTTGAAAGGGAACATTTTCACCCACTAAGCTGGCATCTCTTCATTATATCCCTTTTATAATCTCTACTTCCATCACTTTTTTCCCTTCCATAAGTTTCCAGACTTTTTGGGAGGCTTTTCCAGAGTGGGGATCTTCTCATGGTCACTGATTTCCTGCCTTGATTTTCTCATGGCTGTTTTATCTCACTTGCTTGGTTGCCAACACTGCCCTTTGCTGGGAGGAATCCCTTCCTCGCCCCAATATATTTCCTGAATATTTCCTCACTTTCCCTCTCCTGGGAGAACCAAGCCAAGATCTTTCTGCCCCATGTGTGGGTCATCTTTCCCTTAGCCAGCCATGGCTCCTCAGGAGCCCATCTTTCCCTAACAAGGGGTGACTGGGAGAGCTGGGAGTTTCCCCAGTTCTGGAATCAGCAGTGCAGAGCACAGACATATCAACACTTCCCTCTCTCCCCTGGAAATATCTTTCCTTGACATCCCACCATCCCACCATCCTTGGCTTTCCTCCTTCCCTGGCCACAGGCCAGGAGAACACCTTGAGCCCCAGGCCTGAGTGTCCTGCATTTCTTGTGTCCTTGGACATCTTCCATCTTCTTCCCTCAGGTCTGGAGCAGCACATCCTGACTCTGGCCCTTGCTCAGCTGCAATCCTGGCTCTCAGAGCTCCATCCTCTTGATTGATCCTGCATCCTAGAAGTTCCCTGTGCCACCCACACTATTTCCTGCCTGTCCCAAGACAGGCTGTCACAAGGTTGTCCTGACTCAGCTGTGTTGGAACTTCTCTTGGTTCATGTGAATCTTAGAGAGGTTTTCCCCACCTCACTACAGCTGGGTGAAGAAATGAATGATTACAGGTTCCAGCATTCCTCAGACAGCCTCTGGCAAATCTCCTGGGGCTCCTGGGTGACACCCACAGGGACTGCACAGCTGTCTTTTGTCCCCAGATAAAGCTGTTGTGGTTTTTGTCCTCCTCGTTTCCTCATTTCACAATTTCTCAGCACAGATGCTCTGGGTTGCTGAGTGCTGCAGGAGAGCTCCAGGAGATAACATCTGCAGAGATAGGAATCACTAAATGACTTGGTCACAGCTCTGGGATTTCCAGGTCCTCCTCTAAATGGAAAACCCTTAATAACATGTCTCTCCTCTTCCATGCTGTGTGCAGGAGATGTCAATGCCCAGCTTATTTGGCATCCCTGGGTAGGCAAGGACTGTACACCCAGCAGTGCCCCTTCCACAATAATTCAGCTGGTTGGGATGAGCCACTGTCACATCAAGACATGTGGGCCTTTTGTTGGAGGGACCTGAGAAGGTCTCGGGACATCCTGCAAAGGAAAGGGATGTACTCCCATCAGGACTGGTGATGCTTCTCCATGCTGAGCCAGGGAACTGCCCACCAGCCTCTGGGAAGCCTTTATTCAGGAACTGCATCTGTCTGACATGGATGGTTTGGGTCCTAATCTATCTGAGGGATCTGCTTTTGGGGACATGGTGGTTTCACAGCCTCACCTTTCTCACAAAACATTTCCTCAGTGGTCACAGGCTCTGGGTGCTCCAGGCACAGGACCAAGCAATGGCTCCCAGCAGGTTTCCACTGGCTGGAAAGGCAGTGCTTCCCAGAGGGACACACACAGATGCACTTCTAGGGAGAGAAAGTCTCCAAGTTATTTTTGTAAACACATTGAAACACTTTAAAAATAAAATTATAGCTGTAAAAAACACAGATTCCACAGAACTCATTCCTCCTACTTTAAACTGATATCCCGGGGCAGCCCAGAAGCTTTGGAAAAGGCACAGAGCACATCTTCATTAAGATAAAGCTGCCACGAGGCCAAGGGGGAATAGCCAGAATTACAATTCACTCCAAATACCCCGTGCTGCACAGGGAGGAGTTTTGGCCAGAGATGCTGAAAGACGTGAGCGATGGAGGACACTCTGGATTCACTCCAGCATCCAGAACTCCTCCTCCACAGCCACAAACAAAAGCAAAGTTTTGAAGTCAATCACTGAAGGATTCAGACTCATCTGAGACAGATCAAAGCTTTTCATTTCCACTGTGACATCACTCAGGGGTGTTATCTACACGGGAATTCTTAAAACACTGAAAAAAGGGGGTTAGGGAACATAGAGTGGAAGGGTTTCCTTCTTCAAGTGAACAAGCAGGACCTTATGGGATTGTCATAACTTCATTTCTCTTCTGTGTTTTTATCCCCCCCCTTTAATTTTTGATAAAATGAGTGTGACTTTCAAAGCCTGTGAGTGTTGGAGTCAACAGGATTGTCGGTTTAAAAATTCCATGTAAGTAAATTGATACTAGAGTTATTATATATATGGCATATTGATTTATGTTTATTAGATAAATAATAATAATAATTATTATTTATCTAATAAACATAAATATATAATAACTCTAATAATAGTTTATATTATTATTAGAGTTATTATATATATGGCATATTAATTTATGTAGTAAATAGACTGTATATATTTGGTGTGGAACATACATCAAATACATTCCATCCCATAGCAAATAGACAACAGAGAAATTTGATTTGACATTTCTGAACTTTTTTCAGAATATATAGGGGATAAAAATGCACAAAAAAATTTAAAAAGCACTTGCACACAGGATTCTTTTTTTTTTCCCAAGGAATTCATTGCTTTTAGACACAACTTAGGCCAAGGTTTTACTGGAATTCAAACAAAAAGTAGCCTTTGCCACGGGGAAAAACTATTGCAATAGTGATTTAAGGAAAATGATGGGATTGTAGAATATCCCGAGCTGGAAGGGACACACAAGAATCAAACTCCCACTCCTGGCCCTGCACAGAAACCCCAACAATCCTGCCCTGTGACTGGGAACATTATCCAAACTCTCCTGGAGCTCTGGCAGACTTGGGGCAGTGTCCATTCCCTGGGGAGCCTGGGCAGTGCCCCAGCACCCTCTGGGGGAAGAGCCTTTCCCTGATTTCCTACCTAACTCCCTCCCAGCACAGCTCAATAGCCCAGATGCTGCTCATTCCCTGCCCAGAACAACTCAGCTGTGGGATCTGAGGGCTCTGCCCCACAGCACTGCACAGCCCTCACTCATCCCAGCAGCCACAGATGCTTCCTAATCAAATTCCTGCATGTCACATCAATGGAGGGAATGTTGGCAGTCAAGTCTGCACTTTGAGGCGCTCACTTCCAGCCAGGCATCCAGGAAGGACCCTTCCCAAAGACTGTGCAAGATCTCAGGTGGAGTTCCCAACGAATGAGTGGGAAAAAGTGGGGAACAGGGTGCTGGAAAAAAAGCAGAGGTATTTTTAAGACGCTGATTTAGAGTGCTGTTAAAAATGCTGCCCACATAGCCTTTTAACCCTCCAAGATATCAGATAAGTTTCTTTTTCCTGCGGGGAGATGAAGTGGCTGTCATTATCTGGAAGGGCTGTATCATATCGGAATCTGCCGGCGCAGGTCAGCGAGTCCGGGCTGTTCCGGGCCCGGCTCCGGCGCTGAATTACATTTCCTGGGCACAAAGGCTGCAGAATGGGTGGGTGCTTTGTCATTTAAACTGCATAAAGAGGCAGAAATTGATTTTTATTGTGGATCTTCATATCTAATAAAGCTCTGAGGGGCTCTTTTCTTCTCCGATTGAATGGCCATTGAATGCTTTCAATCTAGTTCTGTGTTTCATGCCTAAACTGAATAGTGGCAGGAGGAAAATAGATGGGGGGAAGAGAGGCCAAGTCACTTTCCAGATTGAAAAGGATACAGAAGGGAAATAAATAAAAAAATAAAATAAAATAAAGTAAAAATGAATCAGAGGGGAAAAAAAGCCATTTAAGTGGAAAGGGGAACATTCCTGGCGCCGAGGAAAAATTGCTTTGTGCGACGGGCGTACGCGGGAGCGTCTGCGGGCACAGGGACAGTGTGGGATGACGTGGGACTCCATGGAATGCTGCTGAGGGACCCTGATCTTACCTGCACCTCTGCTCAGAGCTTTGGGACTGGAAATTTCCATCTCCCTGGCCAAAACATGTCAACGGTGCCCTGCGTGTGTTACCCGCGGTAACTGAAAGGCTTCCTCTGCTGTAAAACGGGAATGACTCAGTTTATGTTGACATTAATTAGAGGAGAGATTGGTTTAGAATGCAGTGTTTTTTAATGTAATTAGCACCTAGTTCATCACATCCTCCTCAAATCAACAAAGAGACAATAATACATAATGGCTTTTCAGTTCCTCTTTGATATGTGTTGCTCATTTAGTCCTGGTCCCCTTGGGGAGCTCCATCACAATTAACAAGGCCAGTACTGCTAGCATTAATTGGTAGTGCTGATGGTCTGATCTAAGGTCCTAAGGACTCCTATAGCATTGCAGACTGGTCAGACACTCCTGGGAGCTCTGCCTAATTGAATGTGGAGTCTCTTGATCGTTAGACCCAGGAGACAAAGTCATTGCCTGTTCAGAGGCTCAGCCTTTGAAGCAGCAGGACTTGGGATGAACGAAACGCTCCCCAACAGCCTGGGCAGGACCTGGAAGGAGACAGCCAATTCCACTGGGGTGCCCTCCTGCCCATGTCACCAAACCAGGTCTGCTCTGCACACCAGCACCTTTGAGTTCTTCAACTTGTCAGCTCAGAGATGTTGAGATCCCAGGAGTGCGTTTCTTCCATGGGAATTCTAATGTTTTCAGTGTTCATGTGAGATTTGGCTCATGTCCCTGAACTTCCACAGCCAGCACTGGGAATCCCCTCCCATGGAGGCTGGAGCAGGAGATCTGATCAGCTCCCCACCACAAACCACAAGGCATCTTTCATGCTGAAGATATTTGGATTTGGTTTTCTTGCAGCTACCCAAAGCCCTGCTGTAGGTGTCTGTCTTCTGAACTGCAACAAAATTAAGGTCATAAGAACTCCAAACTGTTTATGAATCCTGGACCTGAGCAAACAAAAACTCTCACATGTGCCTGAAAAGCTGGACCTTGAGTTTGAGCCACAAAGGCTTTGAATATCTTTCATCAGGAGAAGAGGAGACGGCCTCAAGCTGCGCCAGGGGAGGTTCAGATTGGGCAGCAGGAAGAAATTCTTCATGGAAAGGGTGGTCAGGCAACTGAAACAGGCCCAGGGAGGTGGTGGAGTCCCCATCCCCAGAAGTGTTCAAGAAACAATTGGACATGGCACTCCATGCTCTGGTCTGGGTGACGAGATGGGGATCAGGCAAGGGTTGGATTCCGTGATCTGGGAGGTCTTTTCCAATCACCTTAGTGATTCAGTGGTTCCATGATCCCTGTCTTTTCTTGCATTTAAGGGCATTGAAACCTCACTGAGAGCCTCTTGAAATGTCCAGTGCCTCCTCAGAGCCACTGGTTGTATGGCTGGGAGGGCAGAGGGCTTCTTGGAGTTCTTGGAAGCTCAGATTTTCTTTTCCCTGAGCTCCCTCTCACGCCCACCCCCAGATGTTTTATTCTAAGCACATAATAGGGAAGAGAAACTGAAGATGCCAGCTGAATTTTTCCTCTCCTATCCTGGAGAAGAAGAGAAGACAGCCTCAGAGGTTAAACAAAGCAAACCTCCCACTGGATACATGACTCCTTCCCTGCACCCTTCCTTCAGGAAAGAATTTTTCCTCAGGCTGCTAGAAAATGGGAATGACTCAGTTCATGTTGACAATAATTACAGGAGAGAATTTCGGGTTTGGAATAGTGATTTTTAATGTCATTTGGCTTCTCACCTGCCTGTGTCATCACCCATAGAAACCTCCTCCAAATTGCTTTGCCCCAGGCGTTCAAAGGAATGCCAAAAAGTAGGGTGGCTCCAAACTTAGATTCCCTTGGAAAATCTCAAAGCAGGCCAAGCCTTTCAGAGTGAGAGAAGGAACTTTGCAAAGTGTCTGAACTTCTCCCATCCCATAGCAGAGACCTCAACAAGAACCATTGGGAAGGGACCCACCCATTTTAGTACTGAGAATTCATTTTTTGGAAATCGGGCCCCAAGTAGAGAATCTTCATGAAAAAATACATAAAATAAACCCCAAAACTACAAAAATTGCACATCGTTTTGACAAATCCTGGTTGCCTTTGCCAAGAGCTCAGTGCAATCTCGAAATGTGTCGGTGATCCAGAAAACCAAGGAAAAAATGCCAGGCTGTAATCAGAAAGAGGGAATGATACTGAAAACTCTGTAATGGAATAATGGAATTACAGAAATGTGTGATACACATTCACTCAGAATAATGTTCCCCGTTCCGACCTCCCTGCCTCGGAATGCAGACACGGGAAAGGTCTAGGGGAGGACAAAGGAAATGATTAAGGGCACGGAAAGACGCCCATGCAAAGAGAGATTAGAAAGATCATGGCCACATAATTTAGAGCCGACATGAATAAGAGAAGCCATGATAGAGATATAGAAAATAATTTGCCTTTTTTTCTGGTTTGCAGAGCTTTTGTGAACTCAGCCTGCACTGGTTTTCCTTCAGATCCACGCGGGAATCAGATGGGCTTGGCAAACAGGAAAACAAGCAACATCAGGCTGGAGAGCACGTTCCAAGAGCCTGGAGTGGGGAATATTATCTGAGATTCCAAGGGAGTCTCTTGAAGAAATGTTGCCCTTCTGGTACTGGATGGAGTGACCTTTGGAAAAAGGAGGAATGTCTCAGGAACAGGATCACAGAATCCTTAAGGTGGGAAAAAAACTACAGGATCATCAAGCCTCGACTGAATCCCACCATTAAACCCCATCATGAAGTGCCACATCTCCTCATTTCATAAACAGTTCCAGGGATGGTGACTCCACCATTTCCCAGTTCTATCAAGGTGAGGGTCGGGCTCTGCTGTCAGGGAACAAGGGACAGGACAAGGGAAAACAGCCTCCAGCTGTGCCAGGGGAGGTTCATGTTGGATATCAGGGAAAATTTCTTCCCCAAAAGCGCTCTCCAGCCCTGGCACAGCTGCCCAGGGCAGAAATGGAATCCCCATCCCTGGAGGGATTCAAAAGCCATGTGGATGTGGCACTTGGGGGCAAGGGTTAGTCCTGGGCTTGGCACTGCTGTGAGAATGGTTTGACTCATTGATCTTTGAGAGCTCCTCCAAACTAAATAACTCTGTGATTTTATGAAATTGTCTCTCGGCAGAGTGAGGGGTTTTTGTGTAAATGCTGTTTCAAGCAAGGCGTTCTAAAGAGAATGTGAATTTTGGAGAGGTACAAAGGGGCTCATACCCCTGAGCACTTGTCCTTTTCCTCCAGCTGTTGGTCTAATAAAAGGTTATTGAGGTCTCTCTATACAAAGTCTTCTTTTCAAGAGGAAGCACTTCTGACACTCACGATACTGTCCAAACTCCAAATCTTTCAAACTGTAGTTTTAAACAAAGACTTCCATCCATGGGCCAGAAGGGAAAAGGGAATAAAACCCCAACCCAGCACATAACAAAAGTGTGAAGAATGCAGACAACAAAGGTGCATGGAAGAATGGTCCAAATTAAATGGAAAATAATATTTGTGTCTCTCAAGTCCATCTGAGACTGCAGATGGACTTGAGAGACACAAATACCTCGTTTAACCTCAAGGCACAATGAGTTGCCAGGGACAGAAATGAAAGCAGAGATCAGCTGGGTGCCAAGTGGTTTGTTCTCAAGTTCCCTGAGGAGGAGAGAGCTCTACAGCACTTGACAGAATGGTTTCTATCCACTTCAGGTCCTGTCAAGGTCCAGAATTAAAAAGTCGAGGACTTTTTGACCTTTCTGAATAGTTGGTGGGTATATACAGGTCTGAACACAGGGTATGGTTTCTCAAGGCATCTTGTTCCTGCGCAGTAAAAAATTCAGATTTTTATGTCACCAATTAATGGCAAAGAATTAGTGAAGGGAATGACGGAGGCAGCTGTACACACCTATGTGGTATCTAACAGTGTCCTCTGGGTCCCCTCTGGGGAATTTTGTAGGAAAACCTGGGGCAGAAGGGTCTCAGCCTGGCCCTGTGGACAAGCTGGAGCACACATGGTCTTGTAGGATTGGTTGGTATTTCCTTACCAATTAAAGTCCCAAGCAGTTTAGGGCACCATCAAGGAGTGTCCCAGCAGGCTCACCACTGAAATACAGACCTTTCTCACCAGCTTAAAGAAAGGCACATCAAGTTCAATGGACTTTCCCCTAAAAGAGGAGCAAACTTGCTCAAATAGCAGCTGGAACGGGGTAAAGACACGATTGAAGGGAGGCAGTGCCCAAAGTGGCAGGCCAGCTGCCCAGGAGTTTATAAACTGAGTGGGGAAGGGGCTGCTGGGTATTGCTGAGCTTTGCACTGCACATCATCCCCCTTAAAACATTCCTGCTGGGCTGTAAAATGTGTCCAGACTGAAAAAAAATGCCAGGGAAGAAAGAGAGAGACTGAGCCCAGGATGAAACAAATCCTCCCTTGAACACCAAGTTTTAACTATAGGTTAGGAGTCCTTTAAAAGACTTCACCTAGAAGATAAAAGTGCTCTTTATTTTTGTTATCCACTGCTGGCAGCTGGCTGTCCCCAGAGCTGAGGATGATGAAGGACAGAGAGGCAGGGTTTGGAGATGGATGGCCTCCCACTCCAGCTGTTGGGACAAATCCTCAATGCCTGATTTTAGATCAGAAAAGGATCATGTCTGAAATCCATCTTCACAGAGCAAGGTCTTTCCATGCTTTGAGGTGGCACCACTGGGCAGTGTTAATGCTGCCCTTCTCCATCTGCCACACCTGCTCAGTAATTCCTGCACTGTTCACATGGCACTCTCTTGTTGTTACACTTGTGCTTGTGCACTCCTTGTTTCGGGGTTAATGGTTTGGATTCTACCCCCAGAAGTGTTAACACCTTGGATCTGAGCAGCCTTGGGTGGCAGAATTTGGTTCCCGAGGCCAGCAGAGCTGTGGCTGGTGTGCTGCATTGTCTGAGTAGTTTCCTCTGACATGAACTCCTGTTGGTGCTGTGGTTTCTGAGTTTTTCCAGCAGGATTCCCACTCACCCTGCTCAGCTGGAGTGCGTGCAGCCGCAGAAACTGTCCCTCATCTCTATTAAAAAATATTCAAAATGATGCGGGGAGTAGAAGTTTGAGTTAATTACAAATTATTCTCGATTTCACTAGCATTTTATTAACAAATCCACATTAATCCAGTATTAAAGCAGGGCGGGATTATAGGATTTCTCTCATCTGAAGCTTGGAGCAAGGGAAGTCTATAATAAACCTACCTATTCATTTGACACAAAGCTGTTCTATCAAATCTACCCCAACATGGGGCCCCCCCGCCCTTCCCTGCTACATCCATATGCAATCCTATACATTAGGAACAGTATATTTTTATGATTCATCAGAGTGGATACAAACCCAGGCTGGGCTAAAATTGCCTTCCCAGCACCACTGGCCTTTGAAGAGGTTTTTTTCTGGCTCCCCAAGCTGTGCAGGTGCCCTACTGGGAGCACCTTCCACCTGGTGGAGACCTCCCAGCTCCGTGTTTGAGTCCATCTCCTCTACAGAACTATCCCCAAAGCTATTTAAATTCCCACATTCATTTAAAAGCAAGATGAGCTCCCAGGAAAGGATGCTTCCTCTGCAAATCGAGGCTTACACCACGAGGCAGGACACACCAGAGGAAGGAACGGATCTGAGCTGGAAGAAATAAGATGGAAAGGCAGAACTGTTTCATCTTGATCCTGCCACGGTCCTGAAAATTGTCTTGAAAGTTTTCCCAGGGAGAAGCCGGCGAAGGGCTGAAATAGTTTGCTTTAAGACATAATCCTTTTAATAAAATGTGAGGGTCAGAATTTCACGTTGGCACTGAACGTTTTGCTAAATAGGGCATGATGAGTTGGCTGTTCTGCTCCCAGACTGGGCTCTCGTGCTTGTGTGGCGTGGGGGATAATAATTGCATGAAATCACCATCTCTGCCGGGGCTGGGGCAGGTTGAGCACTCCAAAGTGTAACAGCTCCTGAGCTCAAAGGATTCTTCTTCATTTCACAGACCTCGCTAACAAAACCTTTTTGCCTTGACAACAACAACAACAACAACAACAACAAAATCCAGAGAAAATGAAAAAAATGTTCAGCTTCTGCAGGTCTTCATTGTCTCACTCATCAGGGGCACCATGGAGTTCTGAACACTGTGATCTGAACACAATTATTTCATTTTATCCCCACAAAACTACTCATTTTCCTAGAGGTATCTGATGCAATAAAAAGGGGATTTGCTCATGGATAATTCTGCTGATTCCAAAAGCTGCATTTCTGTCTCAGAAATTGGCATTTTCATCCAAATCTTATTGCTTTCCTCTTGATTTAGATGTGACACAGGCTTGGAGTTGGGCAGAAATAGGAATGGCTGGGACATGGCAGTGATGGAACTTGGGAATGGTTGTCCTTCAGAGCCATGTTGGGTTTTTTAGCATCTCTTTATGTTACCTATTGTCCAGGCCAGTTTTCCCAGGAATATTTTTGTGACTAAACAAGGGAATATGTGTTAGAGAAGAGAGGTGAAGTCAATTTCCACCTATTAGAGAATCAAGGGCAGTATTTTATTTTTTGGCAGAATTATTTTATTGACGCTAGGTCTGGACGCAGAGCACTCTCTTCTGAGGTAGAGATGGTTTCACCATTTTTCTTTTTCCATTTTTCATTTTCCCCAGTGGGCAGCTGGAAGCCCCACATGGTCAGGAGATTTTACAGCCCCCTTGCACCTCCCCACCCTGTGCATCTAGGAGATCAGTTCTTGTGTGTGTGCCTGAGCATCCCAGAGATTTTTGGGTAGATCACCCAGGTGAGGTGAGGCTCTGTCCACCTCCTCTGATGACAAACCTGCTGCTGGTCTCCAGGTCTCCCCTTTGAGCCAGGCAAGGGCAGAGGGAAATGATGCCCCAAGATGTCAGCCTTGATTCTGGCTGTGGATGATCTCAAAGGGTTTTTCCAACCTAAATGTTCCTCTGAGTCCTTGGAGCTCAGAGCCTGGACAAGCACCAGTTCCAAGCCAGAGCTCCTGCAGCTCCTTGCACAGCCAAGAGAGAAGCACGGGGAGGTGGCAGTCACACTAGTGGCAGGGCAGGAGCTGAGCCCCTGTTGGGTTTTATGCAGAGTGGAACACAGATCTGTGAATATTTCACTCCCACCACACTTGTCTGGCTCCACTCAATCCATGCTTCAAAGCAGGTCCAGCCTGGGTTTTTCCTCCCCAGCTGGAATGTCACAAATAACATCACTCATCCTGGGGACCACTTGGTGACACTTCCTGGGTGGCACCGTGTGGCTCCTGCAGCAAGGCATCCATGACAATGCTGTCAAGGAGCATTTTAATTCCTGCCTTTTTCCAGGTTGCACGGAAAAACCATCACCCTTCAGAGCACTGCTGGGGGTGGCTGCCAGGGCTGGGGTGGAGCTTTCTTTGGAAGGGGATTTATTGTCTCTCTGCTCATTGCCAGGTGTCTGCCACCTTCCCTGCAGATAATTTGGAGTACAAACAGCCCTGTTGTGCCTGTCACTTCAGGAGCCCCCTGATAAACAAGGCTCAGGAGGGGAGCTGACGTGAAAATATGAGATTCCTCCTGGCCACAGCCAGTGCCAAGATCCCAGACAAAATGCACCATCTGCATCAGGTCCTATCAAGTAAATTATTGCTGTGGAATTTTTAAAGAAAATAAGAAAGTAATAAAAAGAGAACAAGCCCAGGGAAGTTCTTTTGCAAATTAGTCACAATTTGCAAGAAAAATGATGCAATTGAAGGAGCTCCAGGACAACAAATGAGCCCAAGGCTGAGACATCCATTAACAGGACTATTTGTATCAAGAAATTTCTTCTCTCCCACCTCAGCTCAAGCTCATCTTTTGAGGTTTTTTTGGGTATGGGTTGAGAGATGGATGCAGACAGTCACTGAATGCTCTCCTGGCTGTCCCAAACCCTGATCTTGAGGCCAGGGGAGGCAGTGGTACCTAAGGGGTATGCTGAGGGTATGCACCTCTGGTACTGAACAAGGAGCAGCTGTTGACTCCCTGGAAAGCAGAGAGGCCGTGCAGAGAGACCTGGACAATGAAAGAGCTTAATTCAGTCACAAACTGAATTAAGCTGAACAGAGAAACGTGCTGGGTCCTGCTCCTGGGACTAGGCTACCCTGGAAATACAGACTGGGGAAGGAGGGGCTGCAGAGCCTCTGTGGGAAGGGACCTGAGGGTCCTGGTCCATGGCCAGCTGAATCTGAGTCAGGAGTGCCCTGGAACCAGGAGGGACATCCCTGTCCTGGGGGGGCATCAGGAATTGATGCCAGGCAATGGAGGGGATTGTCCCGCTCTGCTCTGGGCTGGGGTGGCCTCACCCCGAGTGCTGGGGCAGGTTTGGGTGCCACAATATCAGAAGGACCTAAAGCTGTATCCAAGGAGGGTCATGAAGATGGTAGAGGGTCACCAGGGGCAGCCATATGAGGAGTGGATGAGCCCATTTGGGCTCGTTCAGCTGGAGAAGAGGAGATGGAGGTCAAACCTCACCCTGATCTGCAGCTCCTCCGGAGGGGCAGCTCCAATCTCTGCTCTCTGTGACCAGGGATGTGTCCCAAGGAAACAGCTGGAGCTGTGTCAGGGTTGGATATCAGGAAAAGGTTTTTCCCCCAGAGGGTGCTGGGCACTGCCCAGGCTCCCCAGGGAATGGGCACAGCCCCAAGGCTGCCAGAGCTCCAGGAGCATTTGGACAATGCTCCCAGGGATGCACAGGTTGGGATTGTTGGGGTGTCTGTGCAGGAGCTGGACTGGATGATCCTCATGGACCTCTTCCAGCTGAGCATACTCCATGACTCTGAAAGGAGCAGCACCAAGGGCACCTGCAGCCAGTTTGCAATTGCTTGGAGGCACTGGGAGAGAAGGACAGAGCTTGCTGTCATCCTGCACAAGGGACACTGAGGACAACACGGGACCATGACCTGGGAAAGCAGAGGCATCTCCCATGGGGGATCTTACAGGAGGAAGTAAAACCTTCTGGAGCACCATGCCCACGGGGATTGCCAGGCTGTCTCTGCTTGTTCCTCGCTGGTAACACCAATCCTTCATCTCCCAGCCTGTCGCAGGCTCCTCCCGAGCTCCCTCAGCACAGCCAGACCCAGCCACTAAACACATCCCAACAAGGCTCAGTACAAGGCTGCAGAAAAGCCGGGCTCAAAATAACTCCACTCCAATGCCAGCAGCAGACAAAGGCAAAGAAAAGCAGAGGAGCAGGCACCCTTCAAGCTAAAGCATGTTATTAAGGAATATTCCTTTTTTGAAGTTTGTTGATTTTATTTTTATCATATTTTAGCACAAACCCTTTTCATGTTATAAATTAAGTAACTGCTGCAGAAGGGTTATGTTGTGGTGTGCTTTTTTTTTTTTTTAAGATGCATTTCCTATAGAGAGATTTTTAAAGTTTCCACTACAAAAAAAAAAAAAAAAAAAAAAAAAAATGTGGAAAGCTGTGTTGAATTATGTGATACATTGAAATTAAAATGAAATTCCAAATTATCTTGCAGTCAGGGGCTGATGTGGACTGAGTGATAATAAATAAAGGTTAAAAGGACATTGGCAAGTCTTTTTTCATGCCTTTCAATTTTTCCCCTCCCTGTTGTTTGTAAAAACCTCTTAGAAGATTAAAAATAATATTTCTTTCTCTATTGATTTTTTTTCTTTTTCCACATTTGAAAACAGCATTTATTTATTTTCTGTGTTTCTAATGGAGCTGGGATTAATGTGGCTTTATTTGGTCTCTGCTTGGCTTCAGCTTGTGGAGGGACTCGGTGCAGCCCAGGGAAGGATGATCACCAGCAGGATTGCAGGAACCCAGCACCAAATTCCTCAGCACATTCCCAGCCAGAGGTCAAGGTCAGCAGAAAATCTTTTTACCTTGGTGCAGGGACACAAAAAACTCATCTCATTTCACTTTGACACCCTCTATCCCTCTGTCCCTATGAGTTCTGCCCGATCCAAAGGCTCCATCCCACCATGTGCCAAGTTCTGGAGGGAAGAAGAGGTCATAAAATCATGGAATCCCAGAATGGTTTGGGCTGGGAGGGACCTTACAGCTCATCCAGTCCTACCCCCCGCCATGGGCAGGGACACCTACCACTATCCCAGGGTGCTCCAGGTTCCATCCAGCCTGGCCCTGGACACTTGCAGGGATGGAGCAGCCACAGCTTCTCTGGGCAACTGTGCCAGGGCTTCAGCACCCTCACAGGGAACAATTTCTAAATATTTGGTGGGATCATTTATGGTGAGTGAAACTCACCATATGGTGAAATCCAAGATGTGAATAGAGAAAGGGACATCCCTAGCAAGCAAATGAGCTGGCTGTGACTCCTTTGCAGCACTGGCCTATTGCTATTGCCTGGGACAGGGCTGATCCTATTCCCAGAGCAGGGAGCTAAGCAGCATCCCAAAACCTGGGACAGCTCCTGGCATCCATTCCAGCATGATAGGAGCCAGGTAGGGGAGAGGCTGCATCATCTTTTCCTCATCAACCTAAACACTCTTTGAGGAGGAGGCTGGTGTTTCACCAATTTCTGAGGAGGTTATTTGTGCATCCACTTCCAAGAGGAAGGTTGGATGCCAGGTTTGGATATTCCATTTGCCTTTAGAGGATGACAGGTCAGAGCAGATGGCTTTGGCTTCACACCTTCTGCTCCATGGTCTCCACCAGGGGCAGTTTTGTCTTGAGCCTCACTGGGTGTGGTGGATGGAGCTCTGGACCTCAACAGGGCTGGCATATCCAGGCAAAGTCACTCTGGCTTGTGGCACCCAATATTTTGGGCAGAGAAAATCTGGGATGTGGATGAGGTACAGCTTTGCCAGCAGAACCCTAATGGGCAGCAGGGAACCTGCAAACCATCCCTCATCCATGGGTCATCCATGCACAGGGATGTGTTTCCTTACACTCCCTTTTCTGTGCATTCCTTACACAGCCCACTCCCAGGCTGGGAAAGCCCCTCCTAGAGAGCACAGGGCATTTCTTTTTGGGTGTCCCAGCATGTCACCAGTTCAACTAAAGCTCTGAAAGCCTCTGGTCTTTGTCCAGCTGTAAGCTCTTTAGAAGGGGGAGAGCCTGCCAAGACACACTGGTGTAGGGCCCAGCATGGCAGGAATTTACAGTCAAAAACCCCAAAAAACCTAATAAGACAACAACACCAATAGATGTTGCTGAGATTTAATTCCACTGCTCCTTGGGATGATAGCTGGTGTGTTAGGGCCCCCAGTGTGCCATGAAAAGGGTGCTGAGAGGCAAGGTGCTCAATTTTCAGCCTATATTAAGACTGAAAAGTTTTGCTGTGTGAAAGACAGTATTCCCAAGTAGCAGATGTGTTCCCTAAAAACAAAACCAAAGGGAGAAAGGCAGAGGAGTCACCCCTCCCTGGGGGATGGATGGGCGTGTCTGGGCTCCCCTTCTTTCCCTTAGCCAAGGGAGAAAAGTCCATGAGCAGCTGGGATTGAACAGCTCCACGGAGCCTGCTCTAAATCCCCACACGAAATATGCAGGATCCATCTGCAGAAGAGAGTTTTGGGGGGCTCAGGGAGGGAAGAAGGGAACGAAATGAAACCCTCCCAGTTTCCAGGTCTGCACTGGGAGCCAGCCCAGCAACAAGTCCAAAGGCTGCTTGCCTTGCAGGCGGCAAGTTTCGCCGGAGCAGACTTTCTTATCGCTCTGCCTACAACGGGGCTGGTGCTTTATTAGCATCTTCCCCAGTAATCCCGGCAAAACTGAGGGGAAAAAAAAGTGTCAGATCAAAAGGGGGAGTCTGAAAGCGGGCGGCTAAGCAGGTTGCTGGGATGCTAATGATTGCTTCCCTCATTCTCTGAGTGTCACGCACAACATCCCTAAGCCCGGCGCGGCGCGTAAGCCACACAAATAGCCATATTTGTTAACATTCATGTGACTCTTTCGTCTGAGCTGTATTTCCTTGAGTACACCACAATGAAGAGTTTCTTTTAATAGGGATCAACCGGGAAAAACAACTGTGAGGGACTTTTCTCTCCCTCTCCCTCCCTCCCTCTCTCTCTCACTCCCTCTCTCACTCTCTCTAAACCTTTTACACTGCGGTTGAACAAGCCTCTGGATAAAGACTTTATCCAAAAACCCCCTCTTTAAAGTTATTTCAAATTTCTCTGCAAGGCTTTCAGAAATCTGTTTGTTTGAGGGCAGAATTAGATGTGACCGGCGTTTTATTGTGACATAAAACCATATTTCTTCCCTGGAAGATTAAAAAATAAAATCGGTTAATAAGAAAAGCTGTCAGCAACAGAAAATGGCTGACATAATCCGTTTATCCTCCGAGCAATAAAGATATTGGTCCTTGGGAGTCTATCCTCTCTCTCATGTTATTTCGCCCAAAACATTATCTTCCCAGCATTCTGATGGATTAAGAAGTCATATGGGAGATAGCAGGGAAATGACAGATACAAAAAAAAATAATATCCTTTCATTTCCCCTCCTCCCTGCACTCTCTCTCTCTCTTTCTCTCTCCCATTTTCTCCCCGGCCCCTCCTTTCCCTGCCTCCCTCTGTCTCTTTTTCTCTGTCCCCTTGGAAAAGTGCTCCATCTCTTTATTCCCAGCATCCCAGAGCTCTGCCAAAGTCCCAAGCAGCTAACCCCAGTGTGGCGGGGAGAAGCGATTCAGAACTTCTTGGTCCCTCTCGTGCTCGTGGAAGCACAGCTTAGCACCATTCCATATCCAAACACGTCGTGAATTTTTAGGGATTGCTGTCCCGGCGCTCTGTCCCCACATTGAGACACTCTGAGTAACTTGCTGGAGGAAGAGAGATGGAATCCACCACTGGGTTCAAGTGGACCGGAGCTGGGGCTCTTTTCTGGGGTTTTTTGGTGGTGAAATCCATGGATGAAAGGGGGATCTGGTCTTTGGAATCCTCTTGTGCACCCACAAACCTGTTCTTGATGTCCCCTTGTAGAGAATTGCTGCCACTACAGGAGGTCACCTCCACCCATGTGAGATCAGTTCTGGAGCCCTCATTCTTGGTCCTGGGGACTCTGGTGGCCCTGGGGCTCCTGGAGACAGGAGCCAGCCCAAGACTGAGGTCCCGAGGCTCTGGGGGACACTGCTGTGACCCTGATCCTGTGACCAGTGGCTTTCTGTTCCACGTGAGTAGTCCTGGCATCCCCCCTTCCCTGAGGGAATGTGAGAGCTCCCTCTGCCACCAGCTCCCACCCAAACGTGGCTCAATCTGACCAGGGCTTGCTCCAAGACGACAACAAATTCCTGGGAAGGCTTTGGAGGATTCAGGACTGAGAGGGACAGGAGGTACCATTTAATCCCTTCCCCCTTCCCAGGGTGGGATCACGCAGATCTAAAGCAGCCCTGAGAGATGTCCACCCAACCTCTTCCTACAAACATCCCACCCTGCTCACTCTGCCACCTTCCAAGGAAATTTATCCCAGTGTTTCTCTATCTTTAGCACCGGTGGGTTTTTTTCTGAGCATCTGAATCTCTCATGCTGCCTTTCCAGAATAATTTGCATTGGAAGGGCCCTTAAAGCTGATCTTGTTCCACCCCCCAGCCATGGGCAGGGACACCTCCCACTAGCCCAGGCTGCTCCAAGCTCCATCCAACCTGACCTTGGACACTTTCAATTTGAGTTTTCCTTAAAGGTGACAACTCAATCAGTTTTGCTGTCCATTAAAATTGTAAAGTGCAGCATGGAAGGATGGGTACAGTTGTCCCATAACACTCTGAGCCTCAAGAACAAAAATATTTCTTTTTTCTGCCAGCACTTTTTTCCCATGGAAAGAACTGATGAAGATTTAGAAAAAAAAAATCACATATTGATGGCAGTTTTACCAGGCTGAAAATGGTTTCAAGATTTCCAACTGTATTTTGGACTGCACGAGTAATAAAAAAAAATTTTATATCTTGAAAAACTTGTTGGGACACCTTAAATACAATAGAAGAAAAAAATCATATCAAAATGGGGTTTTAAACTGTCATTTTCCTTCAACGTTTTGGTCTCCACAACTTTCCACCAAAAAAGTATAGATTTAAAAAAATTTTATCAACCTTTAATCATTCTTAAAAGTCATTAAATCCCTTTTCTCTTCCTTCAATAATGAATACCAACATCTCCTTGCTGATGCTTGTGAAGTGATGAAGGAGCTTTCAAATCCACCTGAAAGTGTTGGAAAGATCAGCCTGACACCAGAAATATCAACCCCAGACTGGAAATGCCCCAGCAAAATTCCCTTCCAAGAGAAAACCTTTTCCACCCAAAATCTCAGACCTTGCTGAATGGGCAGGTCTTATCCCTTCAAACAGGGTGGAAGACCCAGAATTCTGGCAGCACCCATGACCTCTTCCCACATTTCTCCTCACAAGGACACTGAACTTTGAAGCAGACACATTCTGTGGTTTTATGCATATATTTATGTGAGACCTATGCTTGAAAAACAATAAAGCCCCAATGTGAATATGAGAAGCTGATTTTTTCCGGAACTGGCTGAAGAATTGCTTCATTAGACCACCACAAAATCTGACCAGACTGAACCAATATAATGCACTGAAAATCCCAGTTTATTTCCAGCAACAATTCCTTTTTAGTGGAAAGCTTTAAGCTGACAATTATGCTCAGCCTTTACTCTACCCACCACTTCTGTGCCTACCCAGGCCTCAGCAAAGCTTCAAAAACATTTTTAGTTCCACGATGGGGCCAAGAAGAGCCTGGAGATCCAGTCCCAGTCAACTCAAGGGATTTCCAGGGGTGAAGAACGACCGGGTGGAAATGCATAAATACGTGGGAAAAGCAGAACAAGGGAAACATCTGCCTATCAGCAGCAGCTCAGGTGGCTCTCAGGGGAGGAGGTGGCACTGATCACAAACAGAGGGGTGTATTTACTACGTCCAGCTGAGCAAATTTGTCAACTGCCTGTAAAACACATGATTATCATGGAATTACATGTATTACATTCCGTGTTTATCCTGATTCTTATTTTATGTAGAGATGCTCTCCAGGGCTGCACTCACAGAAAACCAAGCAGGAAATGTAAGGAGCAAACCTGGAACTCAGTAGCAGCTGAATAGAGGAAATTATAAAGCAAACAAGTGGGGGGTCTGAACTAAAATCACAATCCTGGTTTAAAGAATGGAGGGAACCAATATCACTAAGCTGGGCTAACCCTCCCTCAGAAGATGTTTCTCAAGCCAGTGTGTATTTTTGTGAAATAATTGTGCACCCCCTAGCTTTTTTGGGAACCTTTTGTGGTTCCCAGACCTCCGGAGAGCCTTGTTGATAACTGGTTTTGGCTTCACATGAAAATTTCCCTCAGCCACTCATTCCTATGGTGATCTTGGGCAGGACACCTCCACTGCCCACATCTTATTCCCCCCCTTTGAAATATGGGAAACACTCCTAAAATATCCATAGATCTCCTGCTGGGGCTGTGTGAGTGCTCTGGAACAACAGAGGTAAGAGGGGAGGAGGAGGAGGAAATGCTCCCTGAAGGATGAATGGCTGGTGGGCAGAGGATGAGCTCCCATGGAGGCACCTCCTGGAGGGGAAGTCCAGCTGGATGTTGCCTCTGCATCCAAGCATTCACAACATCTTGTCATGATTCATTGGCTTTAAAAACTTTGAGGGGGCTTTACAATTCCCCAACCTCATTTGTGTCACTGCTGAGACCAGGGAATGCTCTCCAGTGGGAAGGGGCCTTCCTTGCTGTGTGCATGCAGGCTGTCACCCTGGTGATTCCTGAAATTGTGGGGCATCTTCTAGACTGGAAAGCCATTTCTTTTGTGACCTGGAGAGAGAAACTCTACTGTTAAACTTTGTCCCACCAGTTTAAGAGGCAGGACCTGTCCTGGTATGACTGGAAAACATGGAAACCATGGTGGGGGTTGGTGATGTATCATCTCCCTTTGGGACAAGCAGAGAAGCCAACACGACTGGGACAGTTGGATTTGGTGTGAGACCACCCTCTGTGACCTTGGGGGTCCGGGGCACTGCTCTGAGACACCCCTCAGGGTGATCTTTCCTCTCTAATATTTCCCATTCCATGGTGGCACTTCAAGGGCTCCTTAGGATGTGATGAGACAAGGTCAGGTTTAGATCCCAAAATCACCTTTTCCCAAGATACCAAAGAATTTGGGCATCCCAAAAGCCCCAAATTGGCATCGACCTTCAATATTTGCACCTCTGCTGATGTGTAACAGCACCCTATGAGTGCTGCTGGCTTGGCACGGGCACAGGAGACAGCGAGGAGGACGGAGAGGAGGAGACACACACACACACACACACGCGCTCACAGGGATAAAAAGGATAACTGGATCCATGAAAATAAGCCAAGCACTGCCATCGTCGGTCTAAATGCAGATAAGTATTGTACTGAAAACAAAGATTACTTGTACTTTGTAGATAGAGACGTGTTTTGTTACAGGATGCTTTGTATGGAATTGGGTCACAGCAGAATATGAGCCAACTCCCCGCCGCCCGCCTCCTCCCAGCCTCCCTCTCCGCCTGCCTATCCTTTGAATCTGGAGCCAAATCTCAAGGGTAACCGAGTAGAAATTGCTACAGTTTCGCCTTTTTTTCCCCTTGGCTGGGATTTGCTTTTCATTTGTGGGGCAATACTCGTGCCTCTCTGCCATTCATCTATTAATTAATGTCATTGATTAGGAGCTGCTCCGGCTCAGCCTTGTGCTTGCGAACCTCTGGAGGGAGTGGGGCAGGTGAGGTGCATCCAAAGGATCCCAAATTCAAGGGCCAAGGGAAGCACCAAAGCTTGGCTACCCTGCCCTCTCCCCGTGGCCACTCAGGGTGTCTTTGTGAGCTGTCACATGGCCTCTTTGCCTGGCACGTGTGCTGTGCCCATCACCTTGGCCTTTGGCCACCTGCTTCTCTTTCCTCAAATCCAAACATCTCCTGATGGCCTTCAGGAATTCTCCTGTGACAGGAAAGAGTTTGCACTCACATTATTTATGGGTCCTACGGCCTGCCCTACCCTTTGTGGGGTATTCCAGTCCCTGATTTGGGCAACTTCTATGGGAATTTGTCAGCAAGCCAAAGTTAACACCCAAGACCTTGGCCAGTGGAAGCCTTTCTAAATTCCAGGCATCTCCATTTCTTATCCAAGACATGGTAACTGAGATTAAATGTCCCCAGAATCCTTTGATCTGTGCCTGCATGCTTCCCCTGGGTTGTCCTCCTTGGTTCTGGATGCTGGCACTCCTGATGTGTGTGTGACTTGTCATGAATGCCACAGAAGAAAGGACATCCAAGTTCCAGCCATGCTCACATGTGGGGGGTTAACCAAGAAGAGAGTTTCCTGCTACCTGGGAAATGCTGATTACTTCTCCCTTCTCCTGACAAAATAAAAACTGCTTTGGGGCTCTTCATAAGGAACTAAAGCACATGTCCACAAATGTCTGTACCACAGCTGGAGAGATGGATGAGTTTTTCTCCAGCTATGGAAGGTAGAAATTTCTTTTCTTCTTTTTATTTTTCTGTTACTCTGTCTTCTTTTTTTTCTACTTTTTTTTGTCTTTTTAAAAAAACATATTTTAGTTTTACTTTTTTCTTTTTCCCCTCTTTTTTTCATTTTCTTTCTTCCTTTTTTTTTCTATTTCTTTTTTCCTTTTTTCTCCTTTTTTTTTTTTTTTTTATCATGGAGAATACCAGAGAGCATCACAGCCAGCAATTGGGCTTTGAGAAATGGACCAAAAAAGGTCCATCTCTGGAATTTGTGACACAGCACCTAAGACTGGACCTACCAGCCTCAATCAAGATTCCCAGATGATGTGAAACATCTTGTTTCTACAAAACACAGGGAAGAATTTTGAGTTAGGGGGCCCTAGATGTCCATTGGAATGTGCAATATTGGATCATGGTGTGGTTGCTGGTAACTGCTCACTCCTTATTTTACCCATAATAAATCAAGCTTCCAGTGGCACAAGCTGGAAATTTGAGTGGATTTACATTTTCTTGACCTGTTACCAGTCTCAGACCTATAACTGCTTTCAGGCAGATGCCACCTGAACCACCCTGAGCCACATGGCATCTCCAAACCCTCTCTGATATGTGGGACTTCTTCTCATGGGTTGCTCCCAGCACCAGCAGCCTGGAAGCTGCAGGGTTTCAGGTTGACACCCCCACAAGAACCTTCCCTTTCCCACTCCATGGATGAGGCACAATGGGTGGGACACCTCAAAACATCCCCAGTGTAGTCCAGAATGGCAAGACCATGAGTTGCTGGACTTAAAATCTGCCTGGAAGTGTTCAAGGCCAGGTTGGATAAGACCAGGACCAACCTGGTTTAGTGGGAGATGTCCCTGTCTATGGCAGGATGGTCTTTAGGGTTCCCTCCAACTCTCATATGATTCCATGATTTTTAGCAGCTGAAATGATGCACAGGCTAGGCTGGACGCTCTTATCCTCTCCAGAAAGTCCAGATGCTGTATCTTCAAAGATATTGTTTCTTCCAGCCCGGAGTTTGGGGGGTTCAAATCGGTGCCTGAGCGCTACTCAAATAAAGAGGCTTTTTCCCCAGTGCTGAGTCAGGTGTCACTTCCCTCCTCTCTCTGCTCTTCCCTCAGGGCCTGATCCAGCCCCATTAGAGCTGATGAATCCCCAGCGAGCCCAGACGTCACGGCGTGGTGCAGCATAAAGTTTTTATGGGTGCATGTTGGGAATGAGGCGCATAACTCAGCGCTCCGGTGCCACTCGTGAGTGATGCGCCCATTCCGCACTCCGCGGATAAAACCTTTATGACCCTCCACAGCTCCAGGTATTGCATCTAATATATGCACCACTATAATGACAAGCACTGAAAACCTGCTTTTTTAACCTGTTTTCTTCCCCCCATCATCTGCCTTTCTCCTTCCCGCCCTTAAATACCCCTCCGTGGCTGCTTCCTGGCGCTCCACTTCTGCTTTGTCAACTACCTGGGGAACCCACTCCATTGATATTCTGGACAAGGTTTTGATTTGGGGAAAAAAAAAAAAATAAAATAAAAAAAACCAACCCACACCACAGAGTGAGCGGCATAATTTAAAAATCAAAGAAATTCATTTCAGTAGTAAAAGGTTAACAGCCTTTAGGAGGAACACTTTTTAATCACCCACGTCTAGACTCTATCACTCGAATCACCGGCAGCAGGAGTGAAATATGGCTAAGCCCCCGTCACCAAACAGCACCTAAAGACTGTTGTATTTAATCATGTCTGTGCACTAGTTATGGATTTTCATTATGATTCCCGATGCTGTTGCGCTGTGTAAAATATTAATATCCATAGTAATGATGCATGAAGCTTGGAGTGTAATTTCTTCACTCTCCTTGTCTGATATTAAATTGTTACCACTTTATCATTTGTGTAGAACTGCACGTTTCAATTAATCTTTCCGTATCAGCAGCCCTGATTAATATAGATCATGATTCATAAGCTTATCGTCACTATAGTTTTAACAGATCATTTATAAAGATCTTAAATTTCAGGGCCTGGGAGGCGCAGCCACTCCGTCCAAGGCTTTTCTCACTTCTTGCTCCAGCAGGTTTCTCCATTCACACAACTAATTCCGGGGAAGAAAATTAGCCAGATAAAAATGCCTCCTTGATTTTTCTCTTTTTTTTTTTTTTTTAAACTTTCCTCACAGCCACCTGTGAACTTCTTCTGTGTTTACCTCAAATAGCAGGAGCTGGATGAGTACAGCTGCTCATCAGCTTCAGTTTTCCTTGGTTCATTCCCTCCATGGGATCTGCCCAGAGTCCTCACATGGATTTTCATGGAATCACAGCATTTTTTGAGTCAGGAAAGACCTTAAAGATCATCCAGTTTCAACCCTGTCATGGGCAGAGATACCTTTTGCTACACCAGGTTGCTCCAAGCCATGTCCAACCTGGTCTTGGACACTTCCAGAAATGGGGCAGCTCCTTGATAATTACTGGTCTTCTCCATCTCCATGTAATGGGTAATTTTTGGCACTACAAAGCCATGCTGGAAGGTGGGCTGAAAAACCACTGAGAGGATGCACTTTCTGCTTGACAGAAAGACTTTTTTCCACTTCACTTTGCAAAATCATAGAGGGCTAACTTCTATATTTGCATGAAGAAGTGACCTCCTGCCAGAGCCAGCCTTCCTTGTCCATGCTATCCCAGATCCACAGCAGGCAGGTTTTGCACAACAAGCTGCCAGGGCTTCTACAATGTAATTTTCTTGGAGCTGGGAAGAAATTCCCACCCCCTGAGCTCCCCATGGAGAGGTCTGGCCTTACCCAGTACAGCAACACAGGGGCTCCTCAGGCAGGATGCTCTCCAGCAGCCCGTGGCACAGATGTTTGCCTTGAAAATTAATGGCAGAAGGTGGGAAGGGCTGCTCAGCTGGGGATGGAGAGATGGAGTCTCGCACGCGGGAGCGCCGGGCGCTTTCAGGACACTCTGATAATCGTGGTAATGAAGAACAGCAAACTATTAGTCATTTTTTTAGTGGATAGAGTAGGAAAAGGCGCATTAGATAGTTTAAAAAATCCATCAAAGGCCCCTGTCTTGCTTTCTGTGTATTCTCCAGGGCTTTGTCAAATGATCTTAAGTGTCTCAAATAATGGCGAGACTCATGAGACTATTTAAAATCCTAATAGAAGATTTCCCCCCTCCCCGCCCCCACTTACATATTTTCTTTCCTGACAGTCCTGGAATTCCTCATTACAACCCTCAGTTGTGATTTGCAATAGGATGTGGGGTCAACAAGGAGGAACAGCTCTGGAAATCCCACCGAGAGCCAGGTGTGAGATAGAGCAGTGACACGCTGAGCTTGGTAGGGGCAGGGGCATGGAAAAGCCAGGAATTAACAAATCCCTGCCATTTTCCCCCTCACCTCTGTGCCCGTGGTAGTGCTGAGTGTAGGTGCAGCACAGCTCCAAGGGGTACCTCCTGGCTGGAGCAGGATGTGGTGGGCTCCTCTCCTTTCTGCTCCTCACCCCTGTGCCAAAAGCGGCGTGGCGACGGCAACGCTGCGGTGTTTTATTAACCTCCTGCACTCCCTGAGCAACCCGGGGGAAGGGAAAAACCCTGGGAAGTATACATCCCTATCTGAAATCTATACAGCAAGACAGATCTGGCTGGAGCAGTCTTTAGGGCATATATACATTACGAGGCTACAGTGAAATATAGCCCGGAATTTGTCTCCCAAGATGAGATAATGTAGCCGCGTTAACAGCTGCAACTGTCACTTCCAAGTGAAGTAGTGGGTATTGTGTGGAGTACATTTGCAGGGCAATTTTCCAGTTGGAATAAAAGGCTTTCCGAGGTGAATTTTGCTTGGGTTTTATCCATCTATCTGAGGTTATTTTTATATATATATTATACAAATATTGACTGGATCTGAGGGCAATAGAGGTAAAATATTGCACTAGGAAAGAAAATAGTTCCCAAGTCTCTCTATATAAATTCTGGCCTCAGCTAAAGGCTCAGGGCAATATATGCCATTTTTCCCCTCAGGGCACAAAATTTTACTGCTCTTGCTTCTTAGCTATTTTATTATCCCTTTGTATGTTTGTATAGAGGAAAGAGATAGGGGAGTGCTGGGCTTGGGGGCTGCTGCACAAAGCAATGAGCTCTGGAAGAGTTTTGCCTGAAACGTGAATTTGCATTGCCAGGATCTGTGTTTTAAAGGCACTGTGTAAAATACAGATAAATACCCTTCCCCCTGACTTTTTCCCCCCTCCAAAAATAAATATAATATAATAAATTCTCCCCATTATTCACAAGGAGAGTTCCAACAGAGATCAGGGCTCTGCTGTACCAAGCTCTCTGAAATATATTTTAGGTAGCTTAGGTACCAGGCAATTTATGCATGGACAGAAAAGCTGTGCTGGTTTAAGGAGATCCAGACTTTCAGTGGCAGCAGTGGAAACTCCTGCCACATCTGCCTGTTTGCACACCCACCCTGCTGGGAATGTAACACCCACGTGGAGATGCCTGAACCCCTTTAGGCACCCAGTGAGGGCAAATTAAAAGTCTCCTCCTCAAATTTGCCCTGAAAACTTGGGTGGGAGAACTTGGCAGAGAGCCTGGGGGAGTGAATGAGGGCTGATGACCAAGGAGGGGATTTATCTCAGGACTGGGCCTTGGGGCAGGAGCAGGACAATGTCCAGCTCTGGGTCCAGCTTCAGCAAGGACACTGAGCAGGGGCTGAGGACACAGAGGCATCAGGGTGGCTCGAGGGCTGGGGAGCAGCAGCAGATGGGGAGATGCTGGGAGACACAAGCCCATCAGTCTGTCAGAACAAAAAGCAAGACTTTGGCTCTTGGGGACACCTTTCTGCTGGAGAACAGGGAAAGGCTGAAAGGCTGGTGAGTGGAAACTAAACCTAAGATAACCATGAAATTTATTTCTGTCTGCAGCTGGGCTGAGTGACAGGGTGGGATTTGGCTCCTTCACTTCTGGCAGGTCAGCAGTGTTCCTCTGCAGCATGTGCTGGACAAACCAGCAGTGGGAGCCAAGGGGTAGCTCCTCCAAGCCCTCAGAGGTCAAGTTTGGGCTGTGTTTTCCCCACAGACCTGTTCAAAACCCATGCAGCTCTTCCCATGTCTGTTTTGGCCTTAGGAGAGGCATCTGCCTTGGGACTCAACCCTCACACATGGCAAACCCATTTTCCACCCAAGCCATCCTGCAGAGCTGACCCAGGGGGAGATCCAGCCACCCAAATCTTGTTCCCAGAGAGATGGCAGTGAGGCCACCATGGTCCCCTGTGCTGAGCAGTCTGAGAGCATCGAGGGAGGAAACAAATCACCGGTGGCACCTATAGCCACCTGCAGAAATTAGAGAGTCTGACTATAAGGTCACAATAAATCAGTGCACTGACAAGGAGATCTACCCTTTGTCCAGGGTACAAGATTTATCTCTGACCCCAGACAGGGGCATTTCTTCCCTGATTTGTTAAGTGCTGAGGAGAAAATGGAGCTAGATCTGAAGCCTGATGAGAACCTGATTGCAAACATTCCAACACCACGCTCGCTCTTCCACCTCAGCAGACACACCAGGCTCTTTCCCAGGATTCTGTATTATGTTTGAAGAGAGCCTCTATTTTTTCTCTATGTGATGGACCAGCCTTTGCAGAAGTTGATTATGTGTTTTGTTTTCCTGATGACATTTTGTTCAGGGGGCTCTCTCTCACAGGGTGCCTGTGGGCTGCCAGCAGAATGGGATGGGTGCTGGCCAGAGGGAAACACAGCACATCCTGGTGCTGTGGGAGGGGGAGAGACCATGCTGGGGTGCAGGAGGGATCCACACACTGAAAGGAAAAGAGAGGTTTCTGAATATGTGTTTAATTTCCAGGGTTTCTATAAGAAAAGTCTTTCAAGCCCAGGGCTGAATTCAGCATGATCAGGTTTGCACAAGCAAAGGGTTGCACCACAGGAACATCCAGGATTCCATGCATGGCTGGACAGGGTTGAGACAAACAAATGACCTTGGCTAAGACCTGCAAGCAGGAGAGAGGAAAACTGCAAGGAACATTGGCAGTACTTGAGCTCTGCCTGCTCCAGGACCAGCCCTGATGACCTGTCCATCCTCGAGGTCTGGGCTGTGTTCTGTGCCACCTCCACACTGATGGACCAGTTGGATCCAGGAGAGCACCCCCTTCTCCACAAAATGGCAAGCAGAATTTCCTCCCTCACCTCCTCAGACAATACCTGCAGATGTTCAAGTCCAGCTGAAATTTAGAGTAGCCTGATCTAACTCAAGGAAACCACCCCCCTGCTCCCATCCCATCCACCCCGCACCTTGCAACACAGGCACTGGCAGAAGGATTGGGGAAAAAGGGAACAATCAATTCATTTTGGCATTGCTTTACAAGCCTTAAACTGCCAAAGCTCTTAGTTTTCCATGTTTTTCGTCTCTCACCACTAAATTATTCCTTAATGGACTATTGTCGCAATTTGAGGAATTTTTGACGTACTATAAATGCAAACATGCCTGTAAATCTCACTGTAAAATCTCAGCAGGAGAAGCCTGAATAATCATAAACAGTAAATATTTTGCCGTGGCAATGGTTCATAGGGGAAAAATTAGCATTTTACTTCGGTTTGGCCCAAATGTGTTTTGATTTCCTTGGAGGTTGTTGAGGGATTTTTTTGGTGCAGTCTCCTGCAATATAAATAATAATGTAGCCAGATGCTTGGTACATAAACACATGGCTGATGAGCAGAGGGATGTGAAGGATAATGTTCATCATCTTTAAAACATTAAGAAACGGGTCTACTGCTTTTAAATTGCAAAAACTTCATGGCATAAACCAAATGTTAATATCCAGGCAGGATCACAGTGGTGATTGGAATTGTTTGGAGTGCTGGTGCAATCTAGGGGGGGGTTGACCCACAATCCTGCCCTTTGTGAACACAAGTTTCCAGATATTATAGATGTGACCAATTTGGAGAAGAGAGCTGGAATGTGGTGGTGGGATTAGGCCATGAGGCAAAACCAGAGCTCTCCCAAGTCATCTCCCTCACATTTGGTTCCTTCCTGCTCTGTCTGGAGTCATTTGGAGCAGGAGGTTCAGTCCCTCCTGAATGGGATCACATCTCTACTGGGTATCCAGTGCCCAGAGATTCCAGAAATTCCTCTGGAAAACAGACTACTCCTTGGCAGTAGTCTATGGTCATGGGAACCATATCTGAATATCAGCTTTCCTCTGAGTTACAAATAGGAATTGATCATTTAACGATCGAGCGATTATTAAATGTTAAACGTTTATCACTCCTCTGTGCACGTGACTCCAAATTCCAGAGGTCTAGCAGCAGTTTGGGTTGATTCCCATTGTCCCATTTCACTTCACATCCTCCCAGATTCTAGCAGGCCACAACTGTGATAGAGAGATGGAATCAATACCTCCTTTGTAGAAAAGTCTATAGCCATGTAAGAGAGAATTCCCAGCACCCTCTGCTCCAGAAAAATCTGCATAGACTTTCCCATTTCTGTTCCATTGGTGCCACCTATTGGTAAGTGCACAGGTCATTCCATGGAAATTGTCATTTCCTTGGAGGAGCCGTGACAGGCACACGTGAGTCCCTCACCAAAGATGTCCAGCAGTGGTCATGACAGAGACACCATCTGGGGCAGGCAGAGAGCAAAGTCCTTTGGTCTCCTTTGGTCTCATCTCCACTCAATTTTCCACCAAGGCGAGTTCCCATGAACCTTCAGTCAAACCTCTTGGTGCAGCTGAGTTGAGTAGAAAGCCCTGCAGCTGGATTCTGCTTAGCCTGGCCACCACTTCTGTCCTCTGGGAAAGATCAGTGGTCTATCCCACCAAGGATGTGGTGCCCCTTGGAGTCTGCCCAATCCTAGGTGGATCCTTCAAAAAAACTCTTCTTGGCTCCATGTATGTCTGACACAGTGATTTGGCCACCAAAGCACCAGTGTGATGCTCTTCATGCTGGGTATCCATCCGTGGGGCAGGATCCCAGGGGGAGTTTGGTAATGTTACTTTCAGGAGATGGGAAAAATCCTGGTTCGTGTGATTTATTTAGATGTTCCAGTTGAACAGTTATCCACTAGCAATAATAACTCTATTCTCTTTCTCCATTGACCAGGTCTTCCTTAGGAAGTCTTCCCAAGCAAAAGGAAGGAAGAAAAAAAAAAAAAAAGAAATATCCCTGATTTATGAAGATTAATAATTAATGCAGATGGACCACTTCATCTCCCTGGAGAGCAACTCCCAGGAGATCCATTGGCATCCTTGGGAAAGAGAACGAAACTCAGCTGGAGTCTTACCAAACTTTGCCAGGCAGGAGACCTGTCCACAGGCACACAGAACTTTTCTGCTCAGAAAAGATTAAAAGTCAGATTCCAGCAGGATATCCAAGGACATTGGCAATCCCTGGGCCAGGTTCCTGTGCCAGATCCTCCTCCAGTTCCAGCAAAGCCTTTGTTTCTTCAGCTCTGTTCTCCTTGCTGAGGCTGTCACCAGACTTTTGGGAAGTGGTGGCAGGAGAGGGAGATCAGAGGGAGAATTTGTGGCCTGGATAACCCTGGGAGAGACCCAGAGCCCTGCACCCAGTGATCCTACAGGATCCTCAGGCACACAGGGCATTCCCTCATGCAATGCAGGGGCACTGCCCTAAGGATGCCTCCTGCTCCCACCTCGGCTTCCAAGGAACAGCGCACAACCCCAAGTTGCCTCAAATTCATGGATGAATCCTGCTGGGAGCACGCTTTCTCCATGTTCCCATCTGATGAGTCATTCCTAGCAATGCCTTCTCCCACATCATTTTCCATGAAGGCTGGAGCCAGCCCAGGAAGGTGCTGTTCAGCTCCCTGCTCACCTCCATCCCACCCTTTCCAGAATTCCCCAGCTCTCCCAGAGCCCCCTGTCTCTGATCCCAACACAGCCCTTCCTGTCCCTTACACTTTCATTTCTGTTTCTTTACATCTTTATTAAACTGTATAGCCACTTTGATAGGAAAATTGAAAAGAAAAAGATATGAGGAACAACAAAAAAAGCCATAATTATGAAGATTCAATTTAATTTTAAAGGTTGTGGAAGGAGGAAAAAAAAAAGAAGCAGGAGAAGAAGAAACCAAATTAATTTAGCAGGAAAGCATTGCATGAAATATTGTTGGAGTTTAATAACCATGCAAAGACAGATGATATGTGTGGAAAAATTAGTTGTAGGACCTCATAATAGTCTATTAATATTTTCTACAGGCACAGAAACCCTTTGCTGAATGATTGTAACAAAGTAATCTTTTTTTTTTAAGACATTAAAAAATATCTTCAAAAGGAGAAGACGGCAGCAATGTACAGACTGTAGGGAACGGAGACCCCGGCGGGGCTGGAGAGATCCCAGGGGAGATCCAGCCCTGGCTGCTCTGCTCTGCCACCACTGAGGGTCCCAAATGGTGGGACAAGACCCCTTGCAAGGTGTCTCTCCCCAGTTTCCCTGGTGTGACAGCCCACCCAATCTGCCCATTCTGCCAAAGCTGGGCTCACAGCAGAAGAGGGCAAATTGATGGGTTGGGTTGGGGTGAAGAGATCCACAGAGGGGACCATGCCCATTCCCACACACAGCTGCATTTTCCCCTTCCCTTCCACTCCAGGGAGAGGTTATGCACAGCTCTGCTCCCTCCATCCTTGGCCTCACAGCCTTGCTTTCTGTAGATCTCTCAGAACCTTCCTGACCAGCTGTACCTCCACAGCCAGGTCTCTGTCACCACAATGGGACAGCAATGGGCAGGCACGCCCCAAACAACAACAGCAGCCCTTCTCAAGGCAGCCTTGGGACACCAAGGGTGATCATCAACTCCTTTCAGAGCCTGGAACAGCCCTGGATTTGGTCCAGTGCAGAGAAGGATGCTTGGGTTGACTTGTCATCTTTTGTCCAGCACGGACAGGACAAAGAGGTCCCCACGACAGCGTGGTGGTGGAAACCTGCTGGCAGGGCTGAGGGTGCTCAGCCAAGGCATCAGTGCTGCTCAAAGCCTGGGACAGCTGGGAGGAGCCTGGGGTTGGGAGGACAAAGGGAATGGGTCAGGCTACAGAAGAGCTGCGCCCATCCTCAGCAGCATTTGGCTGCTCTAGAAAAATCTTTGGGAATATTTCTGCCCGAGGGGCTGAGCCCATGAAGGAAAGGGTGGGGCTGTGAAACACAAAACCTGGGTGTGCACACGTGTCTCTAAAATCAGCACTGACCCTCTCCAATGAAACAACACCAGGACTGCACCAAGACAAAGGGTGTAATGCAGAGAGGGAGGGGAGGTCTCCGTCTGTGGACGTTTTTACTTGGTCTCTGGAAAGGATGTATTTCCTTGGTCCTAAATGGGATTTGCTTTAGCTCCAGACAAAACCCTTAGGATCCTGTAAACTCAACTAGGTCACTCCTGGAAGGAAAAATAATAAAATGAAAGAAAGAAAGGAAAGGAAATTAAAGGCTGAAATGAAAAACAAAATTATATTAAAAGGATGAAATGAAGGGAAATGAAATAAAATGTAAAAATGAAATAAAATGTAAAAATGAAATAAACCCAGGACAAAACCAAACTGAAATTCCTCATTCAGATTCCCCTTTCTCCTATTTTAATCTGTATAGTACCATCCAGTTCCAGCCTCCCCCTTCCCCTTTTTTTAAATACAGTCTAATCCTGAGTGTGAACTGATGTAGTTTGTGTGTTAGGGGGGAAAAAAATCTCTCTCTCTTTCTGCCTTTTTTTTTCCCTTCTTCTTTCCTTGGCCCAGTTCATTATTTTTCTTTCTTGTCACTCAGTGTGATAGGTTGAACAGAAGTGCACAGATGAGCACTGAAAACGGTGTCACAAGGCCTTAATCTAGTCTTTAATGCCTGACTTCAGAGATGTCATTTATCTTCTAACTGCAGCAGGCTTCCACCAACTTTATCTCTAATAATATATTGATGGATTAAAAGGGTCGGGCAGGAGACCGGGCTGGAAAAATTGCTTATTGACATCAAAATACAGTGCCCTCAACCTGATAAACATGGAGGGGCTCGTGTATCTCCCAGAATAGTTGGCGTTGCTATAATTTTTTTTTTCCAGCGTGTTTCTCCCAGGTTCATGGGGTGGTCCAGTAAAATAAACAAACGGAACAAATAAATGGGAAATATGGTTTGTGCGTTGAGGCAGCTGAGTGGGAGCCCTGGCATGGCTGGAATAGTTTAATGACAGCACCAGGCAGGGATTTTTTATCGCTGAGCACGTTTGGAGGCGACCTGGCAGGGGAAGGCTGCCATTGTTTCAGGGGTCCAGGGGGGGTTTGGGGTGTGTGGGATGAGAGATTGCAGCACCCTGGAGCAGCATTTCGGGAGGCTGCTCCTTTCCCCGTGGTGTGAAAGTCGGGAGCTGTCCGGCAATCTTTATGGCTGAAATTCATCCCTTGCTGCACAGATCTTGTGCAGGGAGAATTAAACCGGGGAGAAGGAGGAAATGCCACGCAGAGCATCAGCAGGAATGCTGCCTGACCTCCTGTCTCTGACAGATGGGTACCCAGAGGGGAATTCAGGGCTAGATAAACCTCATTTTGGGGATGACACAGATACAGCTGGAGGAAACTTCCCCCTTGCTCCTCAGTCACCACGGGCACTTGGAGTTGATGCTCATTCCTGGTTTATCAGTCCTTTCTGATTTCCATTGCTCCTCTTCACTTGGGGAGTGCTCCCCCAAGGTCCTCCAGCACAAAAATTGGGCCGTGGCCAAAAAATTTCCCAACACCATACCTGAGGCTCAGCATCCCACAGCCTCCATAAAAGACAGCAGAAAGGTTCTCCACCACGTTAGAGCTGGTTTTATTAATCCTATGTGACTATTGGCAGGAAAACCCTTTCATTTATCTCCTCTTAGGGAAGGTTGTTGCAAATAAGCATGACAAAAAAGCACAGATCTTCATCTGGAAGGAAGCTCCAGCAGTTTAAATCTGGTTTATGGTAAGGCCGGGCCGAATGGCAAAATCCTGAAGCCTTTCCTTGGAAAATAAAGTTGAGAAAAACATCCTGAGCAGGACATTGCACTTTGGAATGATATCCTGGGGCAATTCCAGCTTGACCTTCATCAAGAACTGGAAGGATAGGAAAAGTGGCAATGGGTTCAGTGGATTTTCAAGTCAGATATATGGAAGGAATCTTTCTCTGCAAGGGTGCTGAGGCCCTGGCACAGCTGCCAAGAAAAGCTGTGGTTGCCCCTGGATCCCTGGAAGTGTCCCAGGACAGGTTGGAGTGGGCTTAGAACAACATGGGTTAGTGGAAGGTGTCCCTGCCCATGGTAGGGGGTAGAATGAGATGGGCTTTAAGGCCCCTTCAAATCCACACCATTCCATGATTCTATGATTCCATGATTCTCTCCATCCCAACCCATCTGGTCTTCTTCAATAGGGATGCCTCAAAAATCCCACCCATTGTACACCGGGATGGACATATTCCACTGAACTACTGCACAGGCTTCCTGGGAAGCCCATGAGACAGACAGATACAGAGATAGACTTCGTCACCAGAGAAAGCATTTCATTTCATTTCCCTGGAAAGAAATTCCATGAAAATCAATCTTCCCACAGAAAATGTTGATTTCTGGCAAGAAGCCTTTTTGTGATCAGGAGCTGCTTCAATCCAAAAACATCTGAGCAGCTGTGGTTGCAAGAGGGGTCACATTTCACTGGGATGGACTCTGTGTGAAGGCAAGTTTGAGGGAAGTGCTGACCACCACCATTCCCATTCAGGATCCCTAGGAACCACAGAATCAGGGAATTATTTGAAAGGGACCTTACAGGTCTTCCAGTCCCACCTCCTGCCATGGGCAAGGACACCTTTCACTGTCCCAGGTTGCTCCATGTCACGTCCAACCCGGCCTTGGACACTCCCATGGATGGGGAGTCTGCAACTTCCCCCTCTCCCTGTGGGGAGGGATAAAATTGCAAAAATAAATACACAGAGATGGAGAATGGGAAAAAATCAGCCTGGTGGCCCCAGATAATCAACCAAGCCACGACTCTGGCCAGGAATGTTGCTCCAGGAGTGACCAGTGGAGTCCCAGTTCTTCAGATGGGAATGACTGGCAAGCACTTGCAGACAGCAGAACACAAGCCTCGCATTATAAGATTGTCTTTCCCAAATTTACCCACTGAAACGCTGCATTTATCAGCTGAATTTATCAGCAGAAATGCCTCAGACTTCTGGGAAAGCTGCCTCTGGCCAACCACTTGATGGGAAGAATGTCTCCAATTTTTTTGGCATGTGGAACTAAAGCAGCTCAGCCGCTTCCCCCTACACCTGCCAGTCACTCCTGGCTGCATTTTATCTGAGCACCATTTTCTAATTTCACCACTATCATGATGCATTTCTGCAGGAGGTGGCTAAATGACAAACCACAAGGACTGGTACATTTGGAATATAAGTTGAATAAATTACCGTAGTTAAAAAGGGCCATTATTCTGTTAAGGAAAAAAAAACAACCTGATTTTTTTGTAAGCACCATTCTTCTCGTGTTTCTCGATTTTCAGACTTTCTGGCAAACAGAGAAAAAAAAAAACAAAAACAAATAATGTGGTTTTCTTCCTCAGAAATGGAATTCTCAGAAGCTTTTTGCAGGACTTTGTTTCCTTCTCACTAAATTCCCTGGAAGGCTCCACAGCTGGTCACGACCAGCACAGAGTTTGGCCAACACTGCTTGGTTTTAGCATTTCCCTGTTCTCTGAGACCTCTCACAAATCAACTCTTCCTTTATTCCCTTTGCCCCATCCCCTGAATTTCCAGCTAATCTCTTGTCGCTCCTTATGCAATGGGAGGAGAGGTAGCATTTCTCATCCCAAAGCCACATGTTATGGCATTTGCCAGTCCATGAGGTCCCTAGAGCTCCACCCTTCAGCCAGCCCCAGCCCATCCTTGCCGCCTCGCTCCCAGGAATGGGATATTAAGGAAGCAACAATGCTAATTCACAGCTCTTTGCTGCCCACAAAATAAGCCACAGCAAGCTCCCACTGGTGTCCATAGCACTGGGATTTTCTCCTCAAGGCTCCACCATTTTCCACTGTTAAATATTAACATATTTTACATGGGAATGGTTCCACTGCCGAATGGAATAATAAACTCAGTGGATAGGTTTATTTCCCAGGGCTGGACATTGAAAATAAAAAACATCCATATCACAATTGGCCATCCTTACCTGTTTTCCTATTATTCTCCAGAAGCAATTGCCCAGGATTTAGCAGAGCCGTTCCCCAAAGGCGTGGGCGTGCCCAGCTATTTGTGGTGCCACATCCCAGCCCTTCCAAGGTGCCTTCTCCCTCAAACCACTTTTCCCCTGAAGAATCACCCAGTCAAACCCCTCATTATTTTATAACTTCTCTGCCCCTCTTCTCTTCTCACCTTGTTAAATACTGCTGCAGCAAAGGAGTTCAGTAGCTCTACCATTTTAGCAACACCATTGATTTTGTCTCCCTCTTCATTTATTAATGGAACTACTTTCTCTCTAGTATTCCCTTTTCCCTGATATAATTGTAAAAGCTCTCTTTATTCCCCTTAAGCCTTTCTGCTCTCTGAGCTGGCCTTATCTTCTCCCTGCAAGCCTTAACTGACTGTATATTCTTGTTTAGTTCTCTTCCCTTTCTCCAGTTTGCACTATAGGTTCTTTCTTTACCTTCCTATCTTTCCCTGGTGCTTTGTTATGCCACATTGGATGCTACTTGTCCTTCCATTTACTTCTCACTCTGTGAAACTATTCCAGCATTTCTGGCCTTTTGTCACCCCTCTGGATTTAACTCCCTGGTGCTCCTGGTTCACACCTGGCCACGGAGGCACCAGGTCAGGCTGGAAAGGGAAGTCCCACACCTTGTCACTCCCAGGTCCCAGATAAATGTCCCCATCTAGGAGGGGGAAAAAAAATCTCCTAAACCACAAATCCTTTTCAGAGCCAACTCTTGTTTCCAAACCCAAGGTTTTCCTTGAAGCAAGAGAGGAAGTTCACAGTAAGGCTTTAATTATTAGGGCAACCATCATCTGGAGCAATCCAACAGTCTGGATGGGTTTTTCCAGGGTCTCTGAGTGACTTCTGAATGGCATTTTGGGTGATTTGCTTTACTTCTTGGTTTATTTGTTCATATTGCTTTGCAATACCAGTGGATGAGATCGAAGTTCTCAGGAGCCACCCTGGTCCTCCTCCAGCTCTCCTGCTTTTTGGGAGTGGAATATCTTCACTCCAAAGAGGTAATAGCTTAAAAGGAAAAAGAAAAGCTGTACTCTTTTTAATGAATCATCATTTCACCTGGTAGAATCAAAGCACTGTGTTTTTAAAGTAAACAAACATACACTCCACTTCCATCAGATTCAGAACACCTTAAAATGAAGCCCTTTCCTGAAATTGTAACAAATTCACACAATTATTTTGCCACATTTGACTCTACATTTTTCCATACATGACGGTTTTTTTTTAGCAGTGAGTCCCCGGAATAGAGATGGGAAATATCTTAAGAGCAGAAAACAATGCCTCTGAGGAAAGATTGAAGAAGTTTGGGTTGCTCAGCTGGAGGAGAGGTGGGACATTGCTCTAATCTCTGAGTTCAGAGAAGGCTTATGGAAAGAGGAAGGGATAGCTTTTCTTCCTGGTAGGTAAGATAAGTAGTGAGCTTAAAACACAGCAGGAGAGGCTGAGGCTGGGGCCGAGGGGCTGAGGCTGCTGAAGTTCAGGGCCAGGCTCTGGGGGAGCAGGTTGTGCCTGCATTGATGGAGAGGTCTTTTCACCCACCTAGAGCTGCCTGATCCAGCTGGTGCTGCTGCAAAGGTCATCCCACTGTCCCTTCCACCTCCCTTTTCCAGGATTTCACTGACCTCTCTGTCCTCCAATCCCCAAGCTGCCAGCTAAATGGTTTTTGGATGCTGCAGTGCTTCTCTAGAACTGTGGAGTTTGGTGGATCCAGGGAGGAACATCTCAGAAGATCTGCTTGGTCCCCAAGTCTCCCTTGAGCAGAGCTGCTCTGCCAGGCACTGTGCCTGTGGGAAGAAGTGCTGAGGAGCAGGTTTCTATAAAAACATTATCAAGAACATGAAAGACCCAGGCACTGAATACCAGCAGGATCCATGAAGCCAAAAGCTGCCGGGAGCGGTGTTCCAGGCAAACCCTCCCCAGGAGAGCCCTGAGCCCTGGAACAGGGAGAGAAGGAAGGTGGGATCCTTCAGGGAGCTTGGCTCTGCTCCCTCTCCAAGTCTCCCTGCTGTGCACAGAAGTTATGGCGTGGCTAATTACAGGAAATTAAAGAGAAAGAGATAGAAAGAGATTCCTGAGCTGAGAGAGTCCTGGGAAAGACTGTGGATGTTCTGCAGTGCCACCACTGCAATTAGACCAAAGAAAGTGGGACTGGAATGGAAAAGCTTTTCCTGTGAGGCAGGAAAAGTTTAATTATAGCTTTTTTTTTTTTTTTAATGTATTTTTGAGGCATTAAGTATTTGTAGAATACCAGAAAATAAATTTAATGTGGTCTAGGTTGCAGTGACAGCAATGGGAGGCTGTGGCAGAATAGAGCTTGTCCTTAACCCACAGCAAAAGTCCCAGGCCAGGAGCTCCATTTAGGACAGCCTGCTGCCAGGAAGAGCTGAGCAGGTCCAAATGCCATCAGGCCTGGAACAGGTATCCACACAGTCACACTGAATGCTCAAGGACATAAAAATGTAGAATTATGACCGTGTTGGTCACACCATCCAACAAAGCCAACCAGGCTGGATGCACAAAAAGACCTGGTCTTTGTAACTTTTCTGACAACTCTTCCATTAGTCCAAGCACACCCTTGAAACTACTCTTTCCAGCATTTTGGAAGCATTCTTCCTACAAGATTTATTGGGAATAAATTCTTCCACGTGAGGAAGGTGAGGCCCTGGCACAGGGTGCCCAGAGAAGTGTGGCTGCCCCATCCCTGGAAGTGTTCAAGGCCAGGTTGGACAGGACTTGGAGCGATCTGGAATAGTGGAAGGTGTCCCTGCCCGTGGCAGAAGATGATTTTTAAGGTCCCTTCCAAACCAGGCAACTCCATGATTCTATGATTTGCCACCAAACTTCTCAAAGATGAGATGATACTGTGCTTTCATCTTCCACAGCTGAGCAGCTCCTTTCCTGGCTCTTCCATGTCATCCAAGAACACAGGATTAGTGTATTTCCATGCTTTTGACCACTACATCAAAAAAAACCCTTCCCTCCTCCATCCCTCAGCAGGGCAACTGGGAGATTTGCCTCACTGGTTTTGCCAGCAGCCATTCCCAAAGCCTCAACACTTTGAGGTTTGGAGCACATCCACCCCACCAGCCCCAGCATTCCCGTGGTGTAATCATGGCAAGTCTTGAAGCATTTTAAGGAGGGGGGTGCTGGAGAAAGGAGGTCCGTGTTTGCAAAAAAAAAGGGAACAATAATTCCTTCGGCAGTTTGATGTTAAAAAAAAAATAGAGGCTTGTAAGCTGCTCTGAAGCTTGAATGTCAGAAGTAGACCCCGGGGACGTGGATTAGAGGGCACAATGAAGGTGAGGCTGTGAAATGAGCATCACGGATCTTTGGGCGATTGTTAATAAGAACACAGAAATGCAAATCTCCCAGAGCTGGTGAGCCAGCAGCCTGTGTGCCTACAAATCCACGTGTGACTCCAAGCAAACTATGGGAGAGGCACACCAGGATGGGAAAAGGCACGTGGCTGGTGATGCTTGCTCCAGCACAGAGGTCTCATCTCCAGCTGGTGGACAGCAAGAGGTCCCTCACAGGAGCCAGCCCAGGGTCTCTTCATGTACAAGGATAAAGGGAAGGGATCTAAGTTTGGCTGGGTCCATGAATATCCTCTTTGGAAGCACTTGGTCACCATGTGTAGATCCACTGAGAGATCAATTTCCATGTGACAACAAACAATCTGCATGTAATTTAATTAATCCTTGCTGTTACTACAAATAACAGATTGTTTATCTCCTTCCTCTGCTTTTTACTTGGTTTTACACAGGAATCCAGCCCAAACTCTTTACAGAGCTCAGTCACTGATCGAGGAGAAAGCTGAGCTAGAAGTCACACACAGGTTCCTCCCCCAGTGAGGGGTTTCTTCTTGCAGACCATGATTTGTGTTGCTCTGCTGTTTTGGGTTTCCAGGCTGAAAAAGGAGTTCTGATTCCATCCTGCTCCAAGCTCTGTGCTGTGTGTGAGGGTGGGTCACTGCAGACATCCCTTGCATGAGCAGGAACTCTCATCAAAGTGGTTCCTCAGCTCCACTCGAAGAGACAGACAAACACTTCCATAAGTGTTTGTCTTTCAGAACAGCCCTGAGATGGAATCTGCAGACACCTTCCCAACCAGCTCAGACGTTGCCACTGGACCTTCTCCTCTCTCTGAACACAAGCCAAAGAGCAGAATCAGTAGGCACTGAATACCTGACACCTGATATCCTCCTGATTCCCATCCTGGGGAGGACAGGGATAACCATTCCACTCTCTACAACTCTGGCTTTTAAACTGCTGCAAATTTGGCCCAACCCGAGCTGGCCCTTGAGAAATGTTCTCAGCAAAGACAGTCAGGCCAAGGTGGGCATTCACAACAGATTTGGGGTAGAGCCCAGCCTTTGGTGGGTGCACCTCAAATCCACATCCCTCCCAGGACTCCCAGCTAGCAGCAAGGGGAAAATGTGCCACACCAAAGTTAGCACTGGGTGGGTTTCACGTCATGCCTCCAGGCAGAGGAGACAGTACAGCCTTCCACGGGCTCATCCCTCCTTCTTTCTCTTTGGAATCCTTCATTTTTTTCCCCCCCTTTCTCATTCTGTCTTTGCTTGAATTTCAAGGTTAAAAAAAGTCAGGATACAATAGTAAATATGTAAGATTAGCTCCTAAAATATGTTAGCAAGTGAAAGCTAAAGAAAGCCAAATGAATTTAAAAAAGGCTTTCTTGAAGCTTAGAACAGAGACAGCTCTTTTGATCCTTTATCACACCATAACAAAAAAAGCACCGAGCGAGATCCATATATATATTATACATATAATATATATATTTATACACCCCATGTGCTGGGCTGTGAGTGTGTGTGTGTGTGTGTGCATGTGTGTGTGTATGTGTGTATTTTAATTCACATAGGCTTTCCTTTCTTTAAAATGCTGCAAGAAGCTTTTTTTTCTGCAGATTTCTTTTTCTTTCTTTTTTTTGATATTTCAAAGCTGGCAGTTCAGTAAATGGCTGGAACTGCCACATCTCTGTTCTTGCTAAAGAAATCAATGCTAATCCTATTACTGGCAGTTATCACCTATCCCAGAAACCGCGGCTAAAAGAAAAAAAAAACACTGAGATGTCAAAGTAGGAAAAAAAGCATGGGGGAAGGGGAGAAAGCGCCCTTCATTCACTTTCAAACAGTGATTGTTTTCTTATTTTTGATCATTTTTTCCTGTTAAGAGAGAAACTAAACCACAAAAAAAAAAAAAAAAAAAAAAAAGAAAGAGGGGGGAGGGATGGAAAAAAAAATAAAGAACAAATCCATGCTCAAATAACATTAAGGACCTGATTTAAACCCACGCACCCACAAGGGAACCCAGGCATTGCTCAGAGCAGAGCTCACAGCTCCCAGCTGAGGTGGGAAAGGGGGTCCTGGGGTCCTATCCCCCAGATCCTCTGCCCTGACAGCCTTACAGGGCTGCCTGCAGATCCCTAAGGATTGTTTGGAGCCACTTGGCAACACAGGGGGAGGAGGGGGTGTTAGCCCCTTTCTGGGTGTGCTCCAGATGTGAGGACCCCTCCAAAAGCACCCAGGAAGGCAGGAATTCCTGGGTGTTGACTGATTTCTCTGCCTGCTGCAGCCAGCTGGGATGTGGCCAGACCGCCCTGCCTGCTCCAGATGTGGGCAGATGTCCTCACCCCCTGATGTCATTTGGGGGTCTGTCCCTCACATCCACAGTCCCAGGGCTGAGGATCTCAAAGGGCTCAGATAGGTCAGTGCAAGTCATGCTTCATCATCCATGTGGGATCCTGGAATCCCCAAAATATTTTAATGTGATTCCATCTTCCCTTCCCATGTACTCCTACAGAGAGTCACAGAATAGTAAGAGATGGAAAGGACCTTAAAGGTCATCTCATCCACCCCTGCCATGGGCAGGAACACCTTCCACTACCCCAGGTTGCTCCAAGCCCTGTCCAGCCTGGCCTGGAACACTTCCAGGGATGGGGAAGCCACAGCTTCTCTGGGCAGGGTCTCTGTGCCAGGGCCTCAGCACGCTCACAGGGAAGGATTTCTCCCTGATATCCAGTCCAACCCTGCTGTCTGTCAGTCAGAAGCCATCCCCCTTGTCCTGCCACTCCAGTTCCTGATGAATCTCATCCTCACCACTCCTTGAGCACCCTCAGGTCACAGCTTACCTGGGATTTCAGGGTCCTAATTGTGGCTGTGATCAGAGGATGCTGAAAAGATGGAGCTCCTGAGGTCACCTCCCTCCACAAAGCTCCTGTCCTGCCTGTCCTGCCTGGCCCCCTTCATTCCTCAGGAGTTTGGGGGATCAGACATCCCACTTGAGGCTGTGTTACTCTAAAATCCAGGAGCAGCAGCAGTTTGGGACCTGTGGTTTGGGAAGAGGCCCTCAGCCCTCCCCCATCAGACCATGGCATCCTCCTCCCTGCCAGAAGTGAGGTGCTGGTCCTCAGTCATGGAAGGACAGGGTGGCACCACCTGGTACCAAGAAAGAGAGTAGAGCCAAACCCAAACAACAGCCAGCAAAGAAATAAAACTCAAGTCAAGGGCTTGGGCTGTGTCCATGCAGCCACAAATCAGTTTTTCCTGGCACCACTGGAAGCAATTCCATAGCCCATCACTCCCACTACCCACACCACCATGGCCACCCCTTCCAAGCTCTGGCTTTTATCCAAAATCCCACTTTATCCTGGGCAGTGGATGACTGGCCAGCAAGCCACTGGAGATATCAGGAGCCCACTGGGGATGTTTTTCTCCACCTTGAAGCTCTAAGGCAGAGTCAGAACCAATTCAGGCCTTTGAGAACAACTGGAACTTGTGCAAAATCACTTTGCAAAAGCTCAGCAAAGTGGGGGCAAGCCTCTAAGGGCTGAACAAAGAAAGGAAAAGCACCAGAGAGGTGGGAGGTGTTTGACTGAGGTGGTTTGCACATCCTGGGCTGGCTTGTTCTCATCCCCCTAACCAGGAGGCACCACCACCACCACCTCTGATGGTCCAACCAGGCATCTCCAGCTTCCCCCACTGCAAACCCTGCCCACTGTGAGGATACTGTTTGTTTGTGGTTGGAGTGCTAAAAGGAGAGAATTGTTGGCCAGTCCCCAGATAAATTAGTCCTAGTTTGACTCAAACCCATCACTTTGCTTCCAGTTTGCTGCCAGATCTCTTTGTGGGTTTAGTGGTTTAGTGCAGGTGAAGTCATCATTAACACAGAAGATTCTTTGATGTGGGTGGGGAGAAGATGTTGCCAGTAAGTCAAACTATCATTAAAATAATTTAGGAGTATCAAACTATTTTTGTGGGTATTTTTTAATACAACAGAATATAGTTGTATCTGCTGAAAGCATATCAAGAGTGATGGAAAACTGAGCCCCAAATGGGAATAGACCCAGGGTCTCCATTGCATTCCCTGAGCCCTGAGAATCAGAAGAAATTTGAAATTAAAACAGGTGTTTATTGACTAAGAAAAGGGGATTTTTCTGTGCTGGTGGAACACAGCTGGGTGAGCCCTGTCTGGCCCCCTCTCCTGGGCTTGTCCAACAGCAGGAGGGCAGTGGAGAATCATGGAATCATGGAATAGTTTGGCTTGGAAGGAATCTTAAAGACCATCTTGTTTCACCCTTCACTTGCCCAGGTTATTCCAGTCTGGAACATTTCCAGGGATGGGGCAGCCTCAGCTCCTCTGGACCAGCTGAGCCAGAGGACCTGAGGGTCACCATGGGTGGCTCAAGTTACAGGGGATGCATCCCACCCATTGGACTTCCCTTCTGAAAAAAACTTTTAAAAAAATTATTTAGGTTTCTTCTAAGTGGGTTTTTTTGGCCTTATTTTCCATCTTAAAAATAAATTCCAGCTGAAGATCTGACCTGGGATATTGAAGGGAATCACCTACAGCACCAGAAAAGGAGTGCCTACTTATTTAGAAGCATCAATCACTATTTATAAGGCATCAGCTCTCTCCCAGTATCAATATTTGGCCATTCCCTTTAGAACTATGGGGGTTTTATCCACTTTTGTAGCTCAATCAATAGGAAGATGGCTCTGCTGCAAGAACTGAATGTGAAAGGCATAAAAAAACCTCCTAATTAGGCTGCTAACAAGGGACAGAAAATGGCATTATGTGTCCCTGAGGGCCACTTCCATGTGGCAATCCCATGGGATGGGGCCAGCTTGTCACTCCAAGAGGACTCCCATTTCCAGAGCGATGGGATGGATACAGAGCTTTCAGCAAGGGAGTTTGGAGAGAACTCTGGATGGTTTTAAACAGGAATTGTCCTTTTGCTGGGACACCTTTGAGCTGCAAACAGCCCTCTTGATGGTTTATACGTTGCAAATTCATGCAGAATTTTTAAATTTTTGCTTGACAGAGGAACCTGGGGAGTTAGCTGTAGGATATCTGCTTCCAAACACATTCCCACTTGATCCCATGTCCTACCAGTGAGCAATTGCAAGTGACAGAAGCCAGTGATGTTCCAGGCATGGGGGGTGACTGCCCCCCACAGCAGCACCCCATGGAAGTGGGGATGCCTCACTGATCCACACAATCTCACCATGCCAACAGGTCTCCTATGGAAAACCAGCCTCTGGTTCCCAGGATATTCCACCCCAAAGGGCTGTGCACAGCAAAGTGGGGCTGGAAGGCTGAGCAGGGCTGGAGGCAGATGGATGGATGGATGGATGGATGGATGGATGGATGGATGGATGGATGGATGGATGGATGGATGGATGGATGGATGGATGGATGGAGAGAAGCCCTCCAGGGAAGTGGGAATCATTGCTAGGAGACCAAAAGCCAACCTGGGAAAACCAACATCTTGCAACTAAAAGGGAAACTCTTCCCCCCAGACTCCCAGCAGTCCACACCATGAATCCCCAGAGGAGGAGAGCTGCTTCCAGAGCACAATCACCAGGACCCTGTGCCCTTCCCAGATTTCCTGGGTCCCACTCCCACGCCACCCCCAGTTCTTCCCTTGCCCGTCTGGGCAGTGAATCCAACGCGGGAGGAGCAGCCCCTTCTCTCCAGAGCAGCGCATTCCCAAGTCCCGCTGCCTGCCCACCCCCTTCTTTCCCTTGCAGCCAGACTTCTGTCGAGTTGCTAATGTCTGCTGATTAAACAAGCCTTGAATTTGAATAAAGAGACAGAGACAGAGAGACAGAGAGAGAGGTACACCGCCATCCATCCGCGCACGGAGCAGGCGCCCCGCGGGCAGCAACCAGCGGGAGCAGGGGATGCGCCAGTCCGCCAGGAGATGCTCCAGCCGAGCTGCCGGCTCCCAGGATCTGGGGAGGGGGACCAGGGGGTGGTTTGGGGGGCTATTAATAGAATGCAATGCTCAGAAACCTGAGGAAGTCTTGTTTTCCCACTCGCCGTGCCTGGAGGTGTCTCACGGGGAGCAGCCCCCCAGCTCAGCGCCGGGTGATGCTCTGCTGGCTCCACCTTCAAGGAGCAGCTCCTCCCGGCGAAAATTGGGATTTCTGATATGTCCTGGGCACGAAGGGCACGGCGGTGGGGTGGGGCTGAAGGGTTTCCACAATACAGAAGGGAATCGTGGAGTCGCGGGATTACAGAACCACAGGATGGTTTGGGTCGGAAGGGACATTAAAGCTCATCTCATTCCAACCCTGAACATGCAAATCGAGCAGAGATCGGCCTCAGGGAAAGATGGAGGGGTGCACATCTTCCCAAATCGTCCTCAGCTCCCTAACTGTGCCTACAAACACAGCGGGGAGGGGAAACAGCTGATGCCAGGCCCAGGAGGGGATTTTTGGGGATGCTCCCGGGCACCTCCTCCCTTCCCGGCCGAGCGCAGCCCGGCCCGGGTGCTGCTCAGAGCTGGGAGCCTGCAGCCACGCAGGGAACATCTTCCCTCCCACCGCAGACAGTTCTCCCGACAGAACTGCCATTTCTGTGAGATCTGGAGATGTTTTCCCTGCCAGCAACAGCGACAAGCTGCTAAACGGTGTCAGCGGCTCCCCGTCTGAGTCCCGGTTAGAATAAACCATCATTCTCACGCCAGTGGCGTTTCACAGCATCACCAGCGCCAGGCTGGCTCCACTCAGGGACAGACATCCCTTTAATTATACACATCAAAATAAATAAAATATCGCGCCCTCGGGCCCACGGCAGAGTGTTGTGCCTGATAGGAAAGCACCGGGAGGCAGAGCGGGCTGGGGAAGAGGCAGCTCCTTGTGCTGCACAGCTGAGGGGAGGAAGGAAAAGCTGAATGATCAAACCCAAGCCTGGAAGTGGGGAGGGAATCAGGAGCTGCTAACAGAGCTCATGGCCAGGAAATAAATTGTCTCAGCTCAAAATAAAACCCCACAAGCAAATAGTTAGGAAATCACAGACTACCCCCAAAAGGATCATCAGGTCCAAGTCCTGTCCCTGCACAGGACACCCCAAGGATCCCACTGTGTTCCAAGGTAGGAATGGCTGGAAAACACCTGGCAGCTGCTGCTGCAAGGGAAGGAGACAGCCCAAACACCCACACTCCTGCATGGGCTGGTAGGGAAAACTGTTTACCTGGAAACTGAAACAAAAAATAAATTATTATACCTATTTTTTTTTAATCTCTTTAACTGCTTGCTTCCTTTCTGCAGCCACATCCTCAGGAATAGGTTTTCACTTTCTTTACCTTTTTCTTTTTGGGAAGTTATAGCTGGATCTCTCCATTCACTTCATTTTATGACTAATCCATCCAAACCACATGGAAAATGATTCTTTCACTGGTCACCCCAGTGGTCACCTGGAAAGGAGAGCTGCTGGGCCAGACTATCACTGAAACGCGGCTGCTTTGGTTTCTTGCTATCGCTGGCAAAAGTTAATTTATTGAAACCAAAATCTCCCAATCTGGAAGAATGAGAGGAAGAGGTTGGGACTGTACAAGCTTTGCCTTTAGGTTATTTTTCTGACCTCACAGGACCTCCAGAGCCTCGTAAATCCTCTTGAACAGCCAATAAAACCACGACTGATTGGGACAAGAATTTTTAAAACCAGACTCTAATTATTTTTTGTCCTTTTATAAAGCTCAAGTGAGACACAACAGGGATGAACATGTTCAGAATTACTTTGGGGAAATATTTTGCCTTTTTTGAAGGCAGAGAGCAGCTCAGCAAAGCCACCAGTTAGTCCTTGATCTCCTTAAGGTCTAGCGCAAAGACTGGAGGTAACCAGAGGATATTGATGAGATCAGCTACAAACTCTTGGCCCAAAAAGGGGGGGGGGTCACTGGGGCAGAAAGGTGGAGAGAGGGACCAACTCTTCAGGTGGTCCTGGTGGTTTTGTCAGGCTCTGACACCTCTGGGCCTACAAGCAGGTGAAATCTTGATCACTGGTGCATAATTACCTAATCTCTGATCTTAATTTCAAATATTTCTCCATGAAATGTTGTCTGTTTCCATTCCCAGCCCTAAAATTTTCATATCAGCAAATGGCATAATGTTATATTTATATTAATTGGATATTCTTGGTTTACTGCTCACTCCATTGGCAGGGGGGAGGGATGGAAACCCCATAATATACAATCTAAAATATAAAATCCATGTTTGTGCACAGTGTATAATTTAATGCATGAGATACAGAAGATCTTCCAGCAGAGAGTGTTTTAAACAACAGCATTTTAGCCTCTAAAGCACAGCAGAGAGGGGAACATTTTCCATGCTCAGTTTCTCTGCTATTGGAACATTTGTTTTTTATTCTGAATATTTCAGCACATCTATTTACCTGGTCCTATATTTAGTACCACAGCACCAAGATGGCATATATAAAGATTCAATTGCAATTCCCATCTGATGTCCCTTCCCTCTCCTTTTTACCCCCTTTTTTATGTCCGCACTCTGAATTCAGCACAAAGTTGGTGTGTTTAATTTAAAAAGAAGTAAAACGCGCCAGGAGACGCCTCAGACCACTGCAAATCACCTACTTTATAGAGGCAGTAAAATTGTGTATCGGATTAAAAGTGATGCTGATCTGAAATTTATGATAACTTTTAATGGCATTATAATTTTTTTTCCCTGTGCGCTCCATCACCGGATCGTTTGGATGCACAGAGCAGCAAGATGAAATTTGTAAGGGAAGAACATTACATAGGCAACCTCCGAGGGGGGAGGCTCTGGAATAATGCAGGAGCCTCTCCTCAGCACACAGAGGATGCTCCATGGGGCTGGGTGTGGGGCTTGAGGACAAAGTGGGATGTGTTGGGAGCCAGGGAGGGAAATGCCACCCCAGCTGAAGGTTATTTGGGAGGGCACTGGGACAAATCTCCATCCTGGAGCTCACAAGGGCCTGGTGTTGGCTTTGTCTGTGCCTGTGGGAATCGTGGCTCTGCCAGGCAAGGACCACCCCAGAGAGCTCAGCCCTTGGATGTGGATCTGCCACCACAGGGATCCTGCATCTGGCACAGCTCTGCCCTCTGGCTCTGCTTAGGACAGGCCTGGGAGGACACCTCCAGCCAGCACCCAGCACCAACACAGCTTTGGTGGAGAGAGATCCCCCTGAGCCTCCTTTTCTCCAGACTGAGCACATCATGGAATTATTAAGGTTGGAAAAGCCCTCCAAGACCATCGGGTCTGACCTGTGCCCCATCCCCACCTTGTCCCCAGCCCAGAGCACTGAGTGCCATGTCCAGGCATTCCTTGGACACCTCCAGGAATGGGGACTCCAAACCTCCCTGGGCAGCCCCTTCCAAGGCCTGACCACCCTTTCCATGGAGAAATTCCTCCTGGTGTCCAATATGAACCTCCCCTGGCACAGCCTGGGGCCATTTCCTCTCATCCTGTCCCTGTCCCTGGGAGCAGAGCCCGACCTCCCCCAGCTGTCCCCTCCTGTCAGGAGTTGTGCAGAGCCACAAGGTCCCCCCTGAGACTCCTTTTCTCCAGGCTGAGCCCCTTTCCAGCTCTCTCAGCCACTCCTGGTGCTCCAGCCCCTTCCCCAGCTCCATTCCCTTCTCTGGACACGCTCCTGGAGCCACACACTGGAGGATGAGGGAAATCTCAGACCATGATATTGTTACCTCAGCACTTCCTACCTGCCCTGCCAAGGAAATAAAGCACTACAGTTGAGTAATTAAACCCTCTGTCACGATCTTACATGCAAGAAACCACAACCAATCCCAAAATCTCTCCTTCCCTCAGCTTTGCAAAGCAACATTGTCCAACAGAAACCCAGAGAGTACCATATTAGTCTTCTGAAATGAGCATAAATTATCAAAGCAGTGAAGACATGCATGTAGGGAGTGAATTCATTTATTAACAGCCACAGGAAACTGAGTACCACCATTTTGATCTGAAAAACACTTGTGCCAGAGCAAACCCACCTGAAGCCCGGAATTCTTCAGAAGTATCTCTGCATTCAAGGAACCAAAACCACTGTGATAGCTTGAGGGAGCTGGGGAAAGCTGCTGGGAAAGCCAGCAGATGCTGCAGGACAGGTTGCTCCAAGCAGACACCTGGCAGAGGGGAGAGGAGCTCATCAGGGTCAATCTGTGTCATACCAGAGGTGAAAGAACAGGAACTACAATTCTCACAAAGAAGGGAAAATTACATTGATACAAGGTGTATGAAACCAGATGTCAGCTCAAAATCTCTGCAGGAACAGCATGGAAAGAAACCTGAATTATTTATCCCCTGGCCACTTGCTCTGTAGAACATAAAGGAGAAAAAACAGTGAGTTTTCCACACCACATGCCCCAGGACATGGTGGATTCTGTCACAGGGCACTGCCCCACCTTCCAGGGTGTTAACAGATCTGTGAGTAAACACAAGGGCAGGTGACACAGCAGCTCCTCTGGAGAGGCTTTACTGCCTCCATCTGCAGAGGGGCTCTTCTGCAAGATGAATTTGCAAAAAATAGAGAATTGCATTGTCCACTTGGGGTCTGAGCTGGTGTGACCCCCACTGGAGGGTTTCTGGGAGCCACTCAGCCTCATTCTCACAGATACCTGCTTAAATTACCATCTGTGTGAAATTTTGTGGCAGCACCCCAATTTTCCACTGGCACCTTTGATGTTGTGCAGGGAAACTTCCATTCTCCCCCTCCTCTTTCCCTGCCTCATTTTCATCCTCTCCTCCTCCAAACTCCGTGATCATACTCCACAATAAAACACAACTGCTGTAAGTGATTGTTTTGCTGTATTATGTGAAGTCAAAAACCTTTTGAATCGTATTTTGCAGTGAACCTGCCTTTGAATCCCCACATTTTATCATTCCACAGCAACACATATAATTTCAAACAAACAAGTGAACAAACCCGATGGAAATGGCCTGAATCTCTTATCAGTCAGTTTTACACTGGCGTAACTCCATAAACTTCAGTGGAATTAATCTTGATTTACACTGTTGGGAGAGCAGGAACAGGCACTGTAAATAGCTGTACACCAGTGCACGACACTTAAAAGCAGGCACACCAGAAATGCCTGGCAGGAGATGAGGATGAAGGCATAAAAAAAAGCTTTCCCAGCGGTGCAAATCCATGGGCACAAGGATAAACCCCAAGGACAACGAGGGAGAGGTTGTGCCACCCAGGGACCACAGGCCATGATGTGGAGAGAGCCATTTATAGCCCTGGTGGTGGCACCAGGCTGTGCCAAAAGGGGACACAGCTCTTGGGGACGTTGAGGTGGGACAGACCTGTGGGTTTCACTCAGAGGAGAAGTTGGCTGGAGGGTGTGGGATGGAGCCCAGGTCTGAGTGTTCTCTGTGGTCACAGCTGGAGTGGATTCTGCTGTGGATGTGGTGATGTGGCACCTGCAGAGCCCTGCACTTCTGGCTGCCTTCATGCTGAAGCCATTGGGAATGGAGCACCTCAAGCTGATTTGGAAGCTCCAGCATTCCTGGAGAGGCTTGGGCTTCCACAGTTCCCAGGAGTGCTGAGTGGATGTGCCCACCTGCAAGTCATGCCTTGGGACAGGTAATCTGTCCTCTCAAACACCTCATGGGGAACAGCACCAGGGGACATCTCAAAAAATGTCCCTCAAGTGATCAAGGCATGAGGGCAGAGCTGTTGCTCCCTCCAGAGGGAGGACATGACTGCCTAAACCAGGGATCAGTCCTTGGAGAGCAGTGTCATCCTCTGCCAGAGCTCCTGACCAGCCACAGCAGGTGGCAGCCACTGCATTCCCTGCAGGAATTATCTTTAACAGACACATTTAAATTTAAATTTTGAAACTCAGATGGGTTCTGTCTCTTCCCTGCTAACTGCCAGGGCAGAATTTGGGGTGCCATGTATCCTCCAAGTCACCTCTCCCACCTGTGGTGCGCACAATCAATGGGCTTTGCTATTCCAGCTAACCATCCTCCCATCCTAACCTGTAAAACATTTTGCACCGCATGTTTTCCAAATTAAGCATTAAAATCTCAACTTTATTGATTAAAGTTTCCAGTGCTGCCACTGCAGCACGAGAGGAAAAGCCCCAGGTCCTTGTAACCCTCCTGGGATGCACTCCAGCATCCCAGCTTGGCAGCCAGGCTCCACCCAGCCCCAGGAAGATCAGAGGTGGTTAAGTAGCAGCCCAGACTTTATCCAATTGCTCTTATCAATCTTCATAACAAAGAGAAAACAACTCGACCATCTCTTGTGGGAAATAAATTGAGTCCTCCTCTGTATTAGCCCTATTGACGAGGCCCTGGTGAAGAGCTCCAGAAGCAATTAAAACAAGTGCTGTAGATCCAGGTGTACCTGGATAACATTCCTGTTCTCCCCAGCTCCCTATCACCCACTGGAATCAGCACAAGGTGCATTAGAGAGGATGTTTCATAAAGAAAAGCTGCTCTTCAGGCTGAGACTGCTTTGATCCAGCTGCACTTCAATTAGCAGAGTGCAGGTCCCACAGACTCCTGGCCAAGCTGCAGCTGCAGAGGTTAAGACAGAAAGATGCCTTGGAGTTGGGAAAGAGGATTCAGGGCGGAGCTTGCTCTATTTTCACATCCTCCACTTCCCAGTTGCCCTGCCAAGACCACTGGACCACTGCCTGGAAGGCCCAGGCAATGTATTTCCAGATCTGTCAGAGCAGACACCAGATCTTCAATCAACGAGATCCAAGGCTTGACCTCATTTAAATGTTCCCTCAACAAAGGTCAAAACTTATCTGACTGCTGAGACACCCCACTCTTACACCTGGAAAGGAAACATTTTGATGTTAATTAATTCTTTCAGATGAAACCAGCAAAAATGTCAATGTAACAAATTAGACCCACATTGATTATTGGCTTTAAAAAAAAGAGTTAATGGTTGTGGTCTGGGGAAGGGGGTTAGGCAGGTCTTTAAAGTGATGCACACATGCAATACTTTATGCTCATACAGGCTCTGGATTTGTTGTTTTAATTGGAAAAACGTGTTTAGGAATTCTCTGCGTCTCTTATTCCCTGCTCCTCTTTGCTCCTTGTATTCCCTCCTGCTCAGGAGGACAGATGGAAGGTAACACCAACACTCTGAAAGCAAAGCCCTGCAGAAGCCATTTCTGGAAAAGGAGAAGGGCCACTGACCACCATGGTGTTTGGGAAGCACCCAGGGGCCAAGGAGCTGCATTTCATGGGGCAGCAAATGCTGCCTGGGGAGCAGCTGACAGCCCAGCCTTGGAAGAAAGGGGCTTCACTCACCTCCCAGCTGACCCAGGAGTAATTGAATGTTACCAGAGATTACCAGGAGATGGTCCAGCATTATGGAGTTAAAGGTGCTGCAGAGACACAGATCTGAGGAACAGGAGATGCCCCATCCCTGGAAGTGTCCAAGAAGAGGATTTGGAGCAACCTGGGATAGTGGAAGGTGTCCCTGCCCATGGCAGGGTCAGGAACTGGATGAGATTTGAGATCCCTCCAACCCAAACCATCCTGGGACTCTGTGGCCTGCCAGCAACACAGACATATTGAAATAATACAATGCAATTCTGGGCTGCAATTCTTATGCCACCACCAAACTGGGTGAAGAGCATCCCCTTCTCCCCCCTCTTCCCTGCCTCAAAATGTGACTTTTCTCATGCACAAAACACCACCAGTCAGGAGGGTGTGGCAGGAGAGAGGACCAGCAAAAACAGAGGGTTTGCATTTGGTGCAGGGTGCTGGGGAAGGGGCTGAGGCAGGACCCAAAGGGCAATTTCAGCAGCACACAAGGAAGAGGAATCCAAGGCAACAGCAGGGACATCTGAGGACTCTGTAAAACCACGGCATGGTCACTGTGAGGAGCTGGCTGAAATTGCACATATTTTAATCAAAAATCCAGATTGTAGATTAAACTTTGGAAAGAAATCACCCAGCAGTATTTAATTAATGAAGGCTTTAAGTGACCTAGATGAAAATACTCCAGCGATAACTCCTTGGCTGGCTTAAGTCAGTTTGCACTGATGATACATATTATATTTCCTGTCCCCTGAAATAATCACCATTAATTCCCTGCCTGGAAAAGTCGCTTTGCCCTCGTAAAGCATGTTTAGAGCAGCTCTGGAAATTGAAGAGTGTGTTTAACAGTCACGCAGTCACCGTTTGATTCCCACCTGAGGTTGGCTAAGGCCGTGCAGAAGGGCTGTGACCCCAAAGCAGGTGTGTGCCAAGCCCAGCACCCCTTACAATAAACCACACTGTGAATTCAGAAAACACATCCACGTCCCAAAGCCTGCATTTTTACCTGGCTTTTAACAAACTAAAGCATTTGCTTCCTTTGTCGGCAATAGGAGGAAAAAACAAAAATTCCTCCTCTCCACTGCAGACCTCTCTGAAAAGGAGCATGACTACAGGCGAGTTTAACTGCAGCAGGCATGTCCTAGGGTAACAAGGATGTGATGAAACACATGCTTTACAACTGAGTTTAAAAAGGAAAAAAAAAAAAGGAAGAAAAGCTACATTCAATGGCAGAAAAAATTGATTTAACCACATAAAATATTACAAGCAGAAATCAGAGGTTAGAAGTAGAGTTGAAATGCAAACCATTACCTCCATTATCCAAAACAGGCTGTTTATTTACAGCTCGAAAGTGCAGAAATGACTTGGCTTAATCGTAATTAAAACCTTTTGGTATCTTTAGAGCAGCAGAAGTGTTGCACGCGAAGGTAGCAGGGCCGTGAGGAGGAGGAGATGCTCAGGCTCACAACAAGGACATCAGGGGCTGCAAGGAGAACAAAACAAAAGCCTGACGAACACGATATTAGGCTGAGAACAATTCCGACTGTGGCAAGACAAGAGGCTCTGTAATTGAATTTGCAAAAGGCCGTACAGCAAAACTAGAGCTAAACTACTTGTAACATCCATTAGTGAGAGAGGCATTCCACTGCAGAAAGGATCATCTGCTGGGAGAGGTGCTAAAGGCTCCCGAGCTGCCATTCCCACCTCCTGTCAGGAATCCCACAGCCTGGGATTAGAAGGCTCCTGGTTTGAAGGCTACATTTCCTGACTGCCTTCTGTTTTAACTCGCAGATATCAAGCATTCAAGCTGCAATCTGTGTACTGCCCAACTTAACAAAATGTATTCTTCTATCTCACCTGCAAAACCTCTGCAAGCTCTCTATTTTTGTGTACTTTCTTTGTAGTTTAAAAAATGTTTTCCTAGACCACACAGCTACGATGTATACATAAACAAAGCCTTTAGAAATGCAGAAGTCTTCATCAGCCTGAGATAGTGATTTGATAAATCCCATGTCCTTGGGACTGTGCTGCCTGCCTGGGAATGGGGGGAAGGCTGGGCCCTTCTCCCAGGCTTTTCTGGGCTGTGTTGACTCCCACAAGGATGGCAATGCACATCCAACTTCCTCTGCTGCAATGGGATTGAGAAGGACATGGGGCTTTTGGGACCATTCCAGAGCAGGACACTGAGGTGCTCCAGGGGCTGGAGCCCCTCTGCTCTGGAAACAAGCTGGGAGAGCTGGGGGTGCTCACCTGGAGAGGAGAAGGCTCTGGGGAGACATCACAGCACCTTCCAGCACCTAAAAGGTGTCAAAGAGAGATGAGAGAGACTTTGGATGGACTGGGGACTCCCTAATGGAGGGATAGGACAAGGAGGAATGGCTGCACACTGCCAGAGGGCAGGGTTAGATGGGATATTGGGACGGAATTCCTCCCTGGGAGGGTGGGCAGGCCCTGGCACAGGGTGCCCAGAGAAGCTGTGGCAGCCCCTGGATCCCTGGAAGTGTTCCAGGCCAGGCTGGACAGGGTTTGGAGCAACCTGGGACAGTAGAAAGTGTTTGTCTTCATGGCAGGGGTGGAATGAGATGAGCTTTAAGGTCCCTTTCAATACAAATCATGATATGATACAATTGATATGATATATGATATTACTTGACATGACATGATTAGGATAGGATAGGATAGGATAGGATAGGATATTAGAAAAATGTCAGACAAAAATGTCTGACATTGTTAAGCTGCCCCTGCAACCCCCTAGCCCTGCCACCAAAGCATCAATTGGGAACAGATCCTGCAAACACTTCTGAACATGATCCCATTTCTGAAAGAAACTCTTCAGGCAGCCACAGTGCTGAGAGTGCTGAAGGCAGCCCTCAGCAGGATCAGAAATCCTTCATGGAAGGGTCGTTTTATAGTTTTAATATCCAAAATGTGAACACATGTCTCCAAACATGGCAAACTGAGCTCTAACAGGATTTGCCACACCAGGGACCCAGCAGCCACAACCCAGATGATCTCTCTGGGTCATTGGACACAGAGGACAACCCATCCAACCCCCCCTGTTCCCAGACCACCATGGAGCCTGGGCATGCCCTTCTGCTGTGTCTGGGACCATGGAAATCTTTCAGGCACCCAGTGTCCCCTTGTCCCCTCCCTGGGATCTCCCATGGTGACCAGTTGTCACCTGCAACCTCACCCTGCACAGCAAAATAGTGCCAGAAAGAGGTGAAAAAGGCAAAGAATGTGTGTGCTGGAGGCAGATTCCAGAACTGGGTGTTCCCTTTGTGCACAGTGGTCCAGCTCCAGACCCAGGCCATAGGATTTCCTCACCTGAACCAGGGAACATAAGGCAGAATCCACTCAGGAAATTGTGGGAAGGAGATGGATGTCTCTCAGCAAACTTCCTGTTTAAAAAAAAGCAAAGGAAATGGAAGTAGTACAAGGATTTAGCAGCATTCAGAACATTTTGGCTGAGGTGCATCACTCTGAGCTGGAAAAGTGAGTGTCTTACCTGTCCCAGGCATCATTTTCTTCTCTGGTGAGCAACTCTACCCATGCAAGGGAGGTGGAAGGTGCACATCATGGTTTGCAATGGTACAATCTCCTCCAAGGAGGTCCCCTCCACCTTGTCCTCCAGTACCTGGCTCCTCTATCCTGATCTGGAAGGCAAAACATGAATACTCCAGTTGGAAGTGCACATTAAAGCAAGACTAAAGCTTCAGCTGGGGCTGTATCCAATTCTTTGGCACATGGAGGATGGGAAAGGAGGCACGGATGGCTTGTTCACTAACCCACGCTCTCCTTGCCAGAGAGCTGTGCCAGAAGTTAGCAAGAAAGCTGCAAAATGAAAGCATGATATGCTGTGGTAATTAGGTGTGCTTGGATATATTTATTTCTTTCACAAATGTTCTGCCTTTTAGTAAATATTCTTTAGCATCTCCGTTGTCCCATTGCAGAGCAGTCAGCTGTGAAAATGATCTCCTCATCCTGGTGAACTCTGTCAGTGCCACACATGGACAATTCCCTGGCCAGCAGGAAAGAGCTCAGGAGTGTTGGAGGGACCAAGGAGACCCTCTGGCAGTGGTGTGGGAGGAAGTTCAGTGAAGAGTCTGAGTCTTTTAAGTGGTGGTAATTCAAGCATCACTTCCAGCAAAGAAGGTTTTCCCCTCCTGAAGCAGAGAAAAAAGTCGCTCTGTACCCCTCCAAAAGCAAGACATTTTGGATGTTCTTCTCACATCCATCGTTGTCCCCTACACCAGTTACACCAGGTCTGTAAGGAGCCTGGAAAACTCCTTCCCATGCGTGTTAATTGTGCCCTCTTTGAATAAGCAGGCAAAGCCGTTGACTGGAGGTGTGTAAATATTTACAGGGCGTGCCCAAGGAGGGTCAGAAACCAATACATCACCTGAGGGAAGAATACAAGCTCAGCGACCGTGAAGCCCTGAGCAATTACAGTTAAGTAACTGCAATACCAGCACATATTTAAGTACTTATGCAAGGAAAAGGGGCTGATGACCTCGATTATATTTGCATTGTGTTTCCTGTTGTTAGCACTTCCTTGGCAGAATTACTGCAATACATCTTGGACTCCAATTTCATCTGCCAGCTCCACGAGACTGCAGCCAGCCTTTGGAGAGGTCCAAAAATGCTTAGGAGTCGGGCTGTATTTCTTCTTGTACAGCTCCTCTGTCTCGGCAGCTGCTCATGCCTTGTCAAGGAGAGCAGCAGGAGAAAATTTGCCCCAAAGCTCCTCTGAAATTCAGGAATCTACCTCAGCAAATAGATGGTGAAATTTTCCCCTGGCTGCATCATTACTTCACTTTTGAAAGGCTCCATGGAATGACACATTTCAGAATGGATTGATTTATGTTATTTAAGACAAAAGCAGCTTTATAACTTTTTGTCTCAAGTAAAACCACAGAAATTTCATAGATGTAACCTGGGGGAGGCAACCTGTTGCAGAGAATTATAAATCTACTTGCAGATGATTTCTCACATGAAGACTTCATGAAGGTAGACACCCAAAAAATTAAATGTGAAAAATTAGGGTGAAAGACCAAGGAGTTGTTAAATGCCATAATCAGGGTGTTTGTTTTCTCAAGCCTGAAGAGAAGGACACAGGATTCAAAAACCCAGAGAAGGTGGCATTTAGGGACATGATTAGCAGTGGCCTTGGCAATGCTGGAGGGACTCAACGACCTCAAGAGGCTTTTCCAACCTAAATGGAAACTTAATGATCCCATGGCCCTGGTGACAGCCTATTTCCATGGTATTTTCCCTGTTTCACTCAGCACTTGGGATGCCTGGTTTGGGAACAGCAAGGGGTTTCAGCTGGTGTGTTCATCCTCTTTGCTGCTCATTCCCAATGCAGGAATTCCTGCACTTCAGCCTGGAGACTATTCCTCATGGATTTGAGTTGGCTGCGCAGAGAAGGGCATTCCAAGAGCCCTTCTGTGGGATTCTCCATTCCTTGTCACTGAGCTGAGGCTTCACCCGCTTTAATTTGAAAGAAAAGCTAAAAGAGCCCAAGTTCTGTTTGGCTGTGGCACCCATTTGGAGAGGTGTGTCCTGTCTATCCATAACTTCCCAGAGAAGGGAAGAATCATGGATCTTCCTGTCTCCAACTCTGCTTCACAGGTCACCTCCCAGTGCTCCTCCTTTCCCAGTGTGGGAACTGGGAAAGGAGGAGCACTGGGAGCACTGGGAGCACTCTGTCCTGAAATGTGCATCCATCCTCAGGGGAAATCAGCATTCCCAATTTTCTCATTTATACAAAACCTTCTTCTCCTGCCAGCCCCACCAGAGCAGGGGGGCAGGTGCAATATGGAAATCTCCAGATATTGGGGGACATGAACAGCTGGACCAGCTCAGAACACCACCAGTGTCCAAGACCAGTGTCATTGCACCCCCACCAGTGCCAGGAGGAGATGGGGAAAATCCCAGGACAGGCTGCTGTGGAACAACCTCCTGTAAGTCCTGGAATGTGTTGGTTCCTATCTTTTCTAACAGCTTTTTTCCTGGATACTATAACAGGAGGACTTGGCTGCAGCAATGTCTTGGGACAATGAATGCCTGAGGCTATGGATGAATTGCTCACAAAAGTGTCTTTTTATCAGTTCTCAGTTCTGCTGCCTTTCAAGTTTATTCAGTGTCCCTTTGAATGAGACGCTGTTGTAATTGTCTAAAAAATAAATTTGACTGCCTGCTTGACCTCCTTTATACCGTTTATTGCAGACATTTAATTTTCTAGTCATTCTTTCCTGGGAAAAAAAAAGACAATATTGTCACTCCAGACACACTTGGAAGTCTTTGCATCTTCTCTAAGCCTTTTTTATTTCCTTGTTTAATTTTGGATGTGGCACAACCAGAACTTCTCTCCAGCTTCAAGGTGGGAGCCCACATTTGGCCATGGAAATGGCAGCTTGGGCATCAATTATTTGTTTAAACAAGTCATCACTTGCTGCTCCTTTTTGTCATTGGAAAAGGAACAGTGAATGAAGCACAGAGCCAATAAAATGGCCTGGATTGGAAGGCACCTTAAAAACCCAACTAGATTCCACCCCCTGCCATGGGCAGGAACACCTCCCACTAGCCCAGGTGGCTCCAAGCCCTGTCCAACCTGGCCTTGGACATTTCCAGGGATCCAGGGGCAGCCACAGCTTCTCTGGGAACCCTGTGCCAGGGCCTCAGCACCCTCACAGGGAACAATTCCTTCCCAATATCCTATTTAAACCTACTCCCTTTCAAGTCAAAGCCATTCACCCTTGTTTTCTCAATCCATATCTTGCCCAAGGGTCCCTCTCCAGCTCTCTTGGAACCCCTTTAGGCATTGGAAGAAGCTCTAAGTTCTCCCTGAAGCCTTCTCTTCTCCAGCTGAACATTCCCAGCTCTCTCACCCTGGCTCCAGAGCAGAGGGGCTCCAGCCCTTAGGACACCTCCATGGTCTGCTCTGGATTCCCTTCCCATGTTGAGGATCCCAGGGCTGGATGCAGCTCTGCCCATCCTGCCATACAAACATCCCTGTGTCCCTGCTGCTGAGCTCTGCCACGTTCCCTCAGCTGCTGCCACAAGGACCTACCATCGTTGATGCCCCACCAGTTGTCCCAAGCCCAGTGTCCCAGTGTTCCCAGCACTGTGGTTTCCTGAGTCACTCACAGGCTGTTCCAGACTTGGCTCCATCCCACTCTTCTTCAGTTTTCCACCCAGACACAATATTTCTGCCTGGCCTTGGAAGGGCTGGTAATGAATGGTATGAAATAGCAGTGAATATCCACGCTTCTGCAGGGGGGAAATGGGATGGGATGCAGTCCAGGACCTGCCAGAGTGCTTCCCCAATTATTGGAAGGGGTCTCTGTTCAATGACAGGCACAAAGCCCGTCCTCTACGCTGGATGCATTTTCCCTGCAGCGCTGGGAGCCTTTGCCAGCCTGAGAAATGAGAGACTGGGGCTCAAAAGAAATAATCTTTTAAAACATAAACGGCCAAGCTGATTTACTTCCAAATACGTAACACCAACAACAACAACAAAAAAAAAATTGCTGTTGGGCAGGGCCCTCGTTTGCCAAGTTTCAACGGAGCAAAATTTTACAGCGAAGTTATAAACACTTTAAATTCCATTGTTGGTATATAATGGAAAACCTGGCAGGCTCATAGCTGAGAGTGCTCTTCCAAAGAATGCTTGCCATGATGCTTACTCCACATATGGGATAAGATCAATAGCCACGTGATAAATTTTGTGTTCACGTGATAAAGCACACAAAACCACCCTTATCCACTAGCCCCATGATTTTACCAGATCTGGAACAATTCCAGGATTTCCTCCAGGAGTTCACTCCCCTCAGCCAGTCACCTCACCTCAGTCTGCCAAAACCACTTTTGTTGAGTCCCAAGACTGTGAAGGACCTTTCCCAGCTGAGCCACACATAGAGGAGTAACAGGAGCTCAGAGCCTTTAAAGTATCTCTGATAAATAACAAAATAAAAGAATGCTTTGATTATGGACAATACCCCAAGGAAGGGAAATTTAATGTAATGTTGATGAATGGGTGCATTAAATCTTGATATTAGTGATAACAGAGGGACATTTCCATGTATTTTACTATGGCTTCTCCTTGGAAGTGCTGGAGATGCAGATGGACTGAAGCAGTGGAAAGCAGAGATTTGGGTGTCTGTGTTAAACAACCCTTCTGGAAAGCATCACTGTTTTCTGAAAAATTCCCCTCTGGGGATTTCACCTGGGGACTCCAGATTAAAGCCAAGCCCAGTCTCTTCAACAAACCTTGGCCAGGCCAAGCAGATCCAGAGGGGTGTGGGGTGCAGAAAAAGAAATCTGGAGATGCCTGCACGGAAGAGCTGCAGCTCTCCCTGACATTGCTCCTCAGCTGTGGTTTACATGCCCCTCCTCTGAGCTTTGCAGTGGGGTCTGGAACAGGGTTTGGAGCAGGGTTTGTGCTCCAGCAGGTCCTGGGTCCCATCCCACGTCATCCCTGCAGATGCCTGGTTATCCATTGCTATTCCATTCACTACCAACCAAAACAGGGAAGAACTATTGCCTGGGTGGAAATTACAGATCCTTTGTAACAGGGAGCCAGGATGGAGACCCCAGTTCCACCCCAGAGCAAGGCAGGGCTCCAAACATGACCCCCAAGCACCATGAAGCTGAGGAGGAAGAGCCACCAGCCCATTTCTTCCCCTGGGGACTGAGCCTTGCCAGGCTGCACCATGTCCATATTCCAGAGATATTCCCAGGGTGCTGCCTCCAATGGCCTCATTCTGGAAGTTCCTTGGAAGCCAAGGAGGCTGTTGCAAGCCTCGTGCTTCGTTTGCATTCATTTCCTTCCCAAACTCTCATTACCCGAAAGAGAAAGAGAGAGAGAGTGAGTGCATTCAAGTGGAAATGGTTGGAGTGCACTTAGAGGAATTTAGCCAAAAGGAAAAGGATAGATGATGGTGGCTTTTTTTTTTTTTTTTATTCTCTCCAAAAAAAAAAAAAAAAAAAAAGAAAAAAAAGAGAAAAAAAAGAAAAAAAAATCCTCCAGAACTTAAAACTGTTTTAATCAGCTGAAAAACATACGTGGGCTTTACAGCTCTGAGACAGCTTGCACAGGCTCTGATAAATGCCTATCGCTCATTTGCATACGCTAACAGCTACACTTTAATCAGCCTCCTAATCCCTGATGATATTAATGAATTTTTTTTATGCACTCTCTCTCTCCTCCACCCCCCCACCCCCCACGCCCCCCCCGCGTATTTTTTTTTTTTTTTTAGTATCATGTTTGCTAATTCAAAACCGATCAGCGGCTTCTGTGTGCCTTTTTTTATGCAGGAAATAATGGGTGAGCTTGGTACTCCTGTTATCCTGCTCTCACAAATAATTAAGACTACAAAGGGTACAAATCAGTCTGAATGCACGGCACAAAGGCTCAAGCTATGCAAAGGTCTTTTTCTCTCTCTCTCTCTTTCTCTCGTTTCATTTATTCTCTTCTTCTGACAAGAGGTGGCTTAGAAAGATACTTAGCAAAGCAATGAACTGGTCACTCCCAAAAAGCAAGAATTTCCCAGCCATTTTAAATACTCAGGATGCACATAGGGACTTTTTTTTAAAGTATTTGTTTGCTCCATTATTTGGTGCACCCTGATTTTGGGGGAGGAGGCTGCCTGCTGGAGAAATCTTCATCAAACTGGTTTACCTTTGTTTTGGTGGCTCTGCTTTTCTCCTTGGGAGAGCTTGGCAGGAGAGGGTGACAGATTTTGAGGAAGGGAGACCTGGAAAAGTTTTCCTCGCATATGTGGTCATAGGGAGGGGAAGCAACGGACAAACAAATCCATGTGGTGTAAAGAGCTGCCCAAAAGTGGGAGAATTTGTCCAGCTCCAGAGGCCCCAGGCGTGTTCTGGTGTCAGCCCAGGCTCCAGACTACTCTGAGAACTCCAGCCCTTCAGGCAAACTCCTCCTGCCCTCTCCGAGGTCAAACCATAGATCCAGCTGCTCCAGCCCTGCAGACCCCTCCCTTCTGTCCCCTCTCAGGAGCAGCCATGGAAGTCCAAGGTGGAGGTTGGGCAAGAGCCACTGTGTCACCTCTACAGTTCCGGCGTGGGTGACTTCCCAGAGATCCTCCCTTTGGAACACATCCTCACCTCAAAATTAAATCAGGTACAAAACCAGTCTTTCTGAATCCCTGTGCATTTTGCTGGGAGTCTGAAACACGTGGCTCCCCAGACCAACAAAAATGCTGCAGACTGGGACTGATTTGAGCAGAAATGGACTGATGGACACACAGACACCAGCACGGCGGAGCAACCAAGGCAGACTGACAAATATCTAACACTGTAGCAGTGGGTCTCAATGCATTTGGTGACAGAGAGGGACCCAAGTCATGCCATCAGCCATAACATTGACAACTACAGATGTAGTTCCATAGGAATTACACACCACAACACGGGATCACAGTTTGGAAAAGCCCTCCAAGACCATCAAGTCCAACCTGTGACTGATCCCTACCTTGTTACCCAGCCCAGAGCACTGAGTGCCATGTCCAGGCATTACTTGGACACCTCCAGAAATGGGGACTCCACCACCCCCCTGGGCAGCCCCTGCCAATGCCTGGCCACACTTTCCAGGAAGAAATTCTTCCTGATGTCCAGCCTGAAGGTCCCCTGGCACAGCCTGAGGCCATTTCCTCTCATCCTGTCCCTGTTCCCTAAGAGCAGAGCCTGCCCCCCACCTTGCTGCACCCTCCTGTCCAGGGACTTGTGGAGAGTGTGAGAAGGTCCCCCCTGAGCCTCCTTTTCTCCAAATCAACCCCATGAAGTCACACTGGCACCAAAAGGCAAAACGGCTGAACCTGAGTCGGTGACAAAACAGAACACTCCGAGTGCATACAGAAACCAATCAACATATCCAACAGAAAATAGTCACTTTCATCAAAACAAGCAAAATAAGGATTTCAACAAATAAAAAAACCACAACAAAACATCTGAAGGAAGCCTGCAGGCATGTCTGATGTGTGCAAGTCTAGACTTCCAAACTCCAGAGGATTTTTGTATTAGGAAGCTGGGTAAGGCTGATGGAAAAGATTCCTGCTTCTGCTCAGAAATTATTTTAGGAGATGCAAGCAAACATCTCTGTAGGGTAATCTCAGCACTAACATATCATGCCCAGATCTCAGAGGATTACCATGAGACTGAAGCAGCAGCATACCCTAAACCTTATGTTTAGGATAACCACAAGCACTGAGAACACAGAAATGTTTATGTTCTTTAGCAGAGCTTTGCAGTTAGCCAAGTGAGGGCAGGTGGATTATGTAACCTCTGGCCAGGAAGTTTTGTGGGAATGCATGAGAGCACAGGCACTGTTTTTCCTGCTAATAATGTTGCAATTGCAGAGGGATACTCTCTGACCAAGACTATTTGTGCAAGATGTGCTGCAACCATTTCCATGAAGAAATTCCTCCTGATGTCCAGCCTGAACCCCCCCAGCACAACTTGAGGCCATTTCCCCTTGTCCTGTCCCTGTTCCCTGGGAGCAGAGCCCGATCCCCCTTGGCTGTCCCCTCCTGTCAAGAGTTGTGCAGAGCCACAAGGTCCTCCCTGAACTTCCTTTTCTCCAGGCTGAGCCCCTTTCCCAGCTCCCTCAGCCCCTCCTGCTGCTCCATTCCCTTCCCCAGCTCTGTTCCCTTCCCTGGACACACTCTAGCCCCTGATGTCCTTCCAGAATTGCTGGGCCCAGAACTGTCCCCAGGGCTGGAGGTGCCTCACAGGTCCCAGCACAGAGGGGCAGTCACTGCCCTGGGCCTGCTGGACACACCATGGCCGGGACAGCCCAGGGGCCATTGGCCTCTTGCCCACCTGGGCACACCTGGCTCGTGTCTGGCTGCTGTCACCAGCACACCCAGGTCCCTTCCCTTGGCTGCTTGGATCTCACAGATGGTGCAGAACAACTCCAAGATAACTGCAAATAGAATAAGGTTTGGTGTAAAGCAGAGCTCTCACAGCAGCATCAACACTGGAACATCCTGAGGTTACTTGGGAGTATGAGACCCAAAGTGATGCAAGATATCTTTGGCTCTGGCCCTCTGGCAGAATGACAATCTGAGCCATGGGCTAAAACTCACCAAAAGCTCAGCTTGCACTTGGCATCCTGGCAATTGTTTTAGGTCAGGAGTATTTTCATGAATATGTTTATGGGAAGAATTCAATCAAGGTTGAAAGAGACCATAAAGCACCAGGAGCCACAGAGAAAAATCCATTGTACAATGAGCCACCTGGACTTCAGAAAAAAAATGTAATGAAATTGCAAAAGTACTCATTAAATGTGAAATACAGGCCCAGTAAGGAGCTTAGCAGATATGCTTTCAAGAACACCTATAAATAATGAAAGCAATGAACTGCAGGAAGAGGAGTTTGAAGTAAATATGAGTCAAGTACTACCCATGTCTGAAATGAAATTTG